>NC_134529.1:7614466-7927382 GCF_027942865.1 Odontesthes bonariensis | reverse complement strand
GAAGATTTGATGCATCACCCATGTTGCGTTTAGCCTCATCAAACAGCAAAATCACAGTGAAATCAGTGCAACCAACCTCGCAATTTTCTCCAATTGCTTCATCTTTCCTGTAAATTTGACCAATAACTGACGTGCGTAGTGACGCCCTTGAAATTACAGCATTGCTTTCCTGTCATAAATCTAAAGATTGAAATCCAGCAACTGGATTTCCCCTAGTTTCCAGCTGGAAAATAAATATCTTGAAAATATGTATTCTATGTATTTACTGCAACCCAAGTAGAATCTGCTGCAAATACAAGCAGTTTTAGCTGCTGAAAAATGAAGATAAAAAGCCTGCAAAATCCTGGGCACCATCTTTTTTATTGTGTCTGGTTGTCTGTTATTGGTATCGTCCGGATGGTGATGCGGAAAAGTGCTCGGGTTTGACCAAAAGAGGAAAAAACGCACACAACACACACCTTGTACTCACATGGGTACATGATAATGATGAATATGGCATAACTAAGCTTACAGTATTTGTACTGTAGTCATAGCTCATTGTGACATATACTCAGGATTAAATAGCGTAAAATGCTTATGTGTAGAGGATCCCTTGTGCGTATCGCTGTGATAATTTCCTAGTTAAAGTATCCTATAATTTATCTGCACAAGATTACAAGATTGAGTGACAGAAAAAATGTCATGCCACATAACATTACTGAGTAAACACACCTCACTCTTGACAAATGATTTATTACACACACGCCTTTGACTTTCTTTCACTGAGGAAAAAAATGAAAGGGATCGGTCTGGCTTGGGGTTCGTTTTGCGTAAGACACGGACACACTTGTTGGCATGGCAGGATTTGCTGGGGTAATTACACCATTACACTGTCAGAAGCTGAGCCAGAGCATCTGTTTTGACACGATGTCTGTGCTTTAATGGCTTACCTCTGCTCGTCCCCGATCATCGTTTAGTTTTTTACATCCGCCTTGAGTTCATTTTTCATGCTGTAAAAATCCAAAGGCTTTATTCCCTTTAGAAGTCTTGTAATTGCATATTTGTCACATCTAAGCTTATATCCTGTTGCTACAACAGCAGCTTTATTATCTCTGACTCTCTCGGTGCAATTAGCTTGTCATTTCACCTCCACCCCTTTTCTTGGGTGGTACTTTAACTGCACCAGCACACTCCTACACCAGATATGTTGTAGCTGAAATAAGCCTGCTCTGGTAAAGCCGTCTTCCGTGCGTCTGAAAGAGCTTGTGGGTGGAAGGAGGTGTAGCCTAAATTTGAATCAAGGTCATATTTCCTCAGGCGTTGAAAATGTAGGCCAACATTACCCTTTTTCTACAGCATTTAATGTTAGGGAACGGAATATGTGCTAGGATACTGTAGTTAATTCACACATGGGATTAGTTTGTAGTCGTTGCATCCAATATTTATAGTATCGCTGTGGGTCGCAAACATGCACTCTAATAATTGTGTTTTTTAAAAAACTGATTAATTCACTCAAATAGCGGAGGACTGTTGTTTATTGCAAATATTACCAAAAGAATAAGTGGTGGATTTGGTGCTTTACTTTTCCATTTCCTTTGAGGAGACCCTGAGCAGGTACAGTAACCGTGTCTTACAGACGACGACCAATAGTTGGAGCGCGTCTGTTTCATAAATCTTCTTAGAGAACAGGCTTTTTACAAGCGTTACCCGGAGCTTGTTTTTAGGCTCAGGTACACACTGAAAGACTCGTGTTTTGTCAAAGCTGCAGAAACTTGTACATTGGTGGATAAGAACTGAATCTGGTGGAAAGTAATATTAAATGATGCAGTGAACTCCATCTAAATTGCTTTAATACAATTCAGTATCCATAACAGCAAATAGTGGCCTCACTTTGCTTGGTTTAAATGTAAATAACTTGGACTAAACCAGAATATCAGGGATTTTTCCCTTTTTTTTTTTTTTTTTTTCCTCCCTGATTATTTCCTGCAATCAGATCAGCAAACAACCATACAACATATTTCTTGTTTCCTTTGTGCAGGTCGTTCACCACCTTGGCAGTTTGAGCATAATTGAATGGAGCTACAATAGAGACATGAGTTATACATATGCTATGTAACTGATGACTTGTATCACCGTATTTGAAAATGTGAAAACAAATGTATTATAAAAGTCTGCAAGATCAAACTCACAAGGACAAATCTTTTGTCCTGCCTTACATGTCTAACTGAATAGTCTGACCCACTAATCAGATGAATCTAACCGCTGAACCATTGCCAGCTGACCCATCTGGCTGAAACAGTACTGTTCCACATAGTATAAAGTTCAGTTGCAGAAACGGAGCCCCCCCCCCCTGCGTACTCATTGGCCATACAGTGGCAGTGTAAGAGTTTTTTGGGTGTTGTGTGGACTGATTTTTCAACTTGACTTCACCTGTGAGGGTATAGAAAAAGCATGCCTGGTCTGGCTTACAGGCAGGTCCCCACTTCTGCTCCTCATAGTGTGCCTCTTAGAGTTTTAACTACTTTTTTTTTTTTTTTTTTCAATATAAGATCATTTTTTAGGCTCTGTTGGCCTTTTTATTTGGAATGGACAGCGAGAAGAGTAGCAAAGACCATGGAGCACCTGCTAAACCACTTGAGCTATCATGTGCCCCCAATATCAGCTGTTTTTTGATAATATACCCTGTACATTCTAGTGTTCAGTCACTATTTCATGTTGCGGATATGATAGATTGCACCATTAACCTGTAGTAGATTGGTAGATTTTGTTGTACTTGTACTTGTTTTTATACATGCACGTTCACATATGGTGGTAAACGTTACAAAACTTGTGTAAACTTGCGAGTTACATAAGATGGGTCTCCTATCTTCACGCCATATAATTATACTCTTGGAATTTATTGAAGGGAGTGTTCAGCTGCTCCTCCTTTTGAAGAGATGATGTGTCCACAGGGCATCAAAACATTACAACAGTGCATGTCATTTAAGCTGAATGACTGCAGGACATGTTTGAGTATTGAAGCACGAAAAGTAAAGGGAGGATGCGTTACTTGCCACATATTTTTCAAGTTCATATGACTAAAAGCCAACCAAATACAACTAGGAATGGCCACCCTGTTCTATTTAAAGGAACACGACTTCTCCCATCGCACGTTTTTCTTTCTGTTTGCTTTGCCTCTGCAGATGTTTTTGTCAGGTGTGGTTTGTGATAGGACTTTCGTCTGCCTGAGCAAACATCACTCATGGGGCAGTTGCTGCCTTCAGAGCAATCACGTTGAATAAATCTGAAGTTTCGGCATCTTTACTTCAAGCAGTAAAACAAGAGGGGATATGTATACGATACACTGAATGTGGAACAACTATATCTGAAACTGTAAATAGTGCTGCTTTCTCCTTTTTTTTTTTTCTTACCGTTTCTTGTTGTTTCTTCTCAGAATGGCACAAAGAAATCCTGGGACTTCATGCGAACTCATGACAGGTAAAACACTGTTACTTTCCCACTGTTAAACGCATGCAGTGTACACAGATGCAGTAAGATGGTGCAGCTTGCTGGTGAACAGACCAATCCTGAACACACTGATGTAGCCTGAAACAGTCTCGTTGGGCTTGCATAGCCAACAAAAAGCTTCGCTCAGGATATCTGCCAACTGGAAATCTCTGAAACAAGCTTGTTCATGTCTGAAGACATTTTGCAATCTGAGGAGATTTTCTCTAAAGTGTTCGACTCCAGGGATCAGCCACCGAGGATGTATTTGGTGATCTAAGTGCTTGAGCTAGATTTTTATGTATCTACAGTTGTTTTATTTATGTGACATGAAATCTTTGTATTTTCTTTATATTTTTCGATAGCAGCAGACACAAAAAAGTAGTGATTATTATTTGTAAGGGTTAGGGATAAGCCTCTATGATGCTTTGTGAAAGTTGTTTATTTGTAAAGTGATATGTTGAATATGTAAGTCCTTGCTGGCCCATTCTCCCCTGTACTCTTTTTTTTTTTTTTTTTTTTTTTTTTTCTGTCTTTCGGCTATTTTTATACCTTTATGATCCGGTATCTCTTCAGGCGTGTCGTATTCAGAGGATAGTCAAGCTAAAAAGACCTAGTTTTATGGGAAGTGATGACCTCTTTCTCTACATGAAATGAAATGGCCAACAAAGTCTGAGCTTCTGTAAGAGAAATATCACGCATTTGTGCCAAAGCCCCAGTTCCTCTTCTCAGTGTACCAGATTGCCCGGAGGCAAGTCTCAGGTCATTTCAGCCCTTTTTTCTCCACTCATGACCCCAAAGACAGGTTCTTGTTAATAGATAGTACCCCTGAGAGAAAAGCAGTAAACCTGAAACCGGCATTTCCAACTGAAGATTGCCCACAGGAAGATGTAGCTCTTCCCGAGGTGGAAACTCAGCTAAAATGTTACAGCATATGTCCAACCGAGCCAGAATTGTTTTCCATGTTTTGCTAAAGTGTGCAGAGCATTTTTAGTTATTTGGCTGGATTCGTTTTTCCGAACACTACTACATGTTACCTTTCAGAAGAACAAGCAAAACATATAAAAACACAACCTATACAATGTTGTGTAAACTGTGAATTTTTCAAAAAGTTGAATGAAGATTGTTTCTGCTTCATAAAATCTTTTTAGCTCTCACTTAGTGGCTGCTTTGGATGAATTCTTCTGGATAATTAAGTTACTTTTAAACAGTTTTTAACAATTGTTAGCTGATCATTAGCAGCCATTTTATTTTAGTAAGATGTGCCAACCACCTGCGTACTATTTTGACATTTTGAGTTTGTCACATCACAGTAAAAATGATTTATTTAACCCCTAAGCAAACAAATCCCAATCTGGATTATAGAATAAATGTAAACATGTTAGTTGGACTAAATGCAGTTTTAAACTGCATTTGTGACCTTCTCATCTCAAAGCAGTATTTGGTCAAGGCTTTTCAAAAGGAAGTAGAAACAAACACCACATTAACATATTTAAGAGCAGGGAGCGCAACTACATATATCAAACTACATGGCATGTGATTGGATGGACCAGCTCTTACAGAATCCAGTCAGGAGAGGATCCTGACCTGGAAAGGTTTCTGTGTTGTTCTGCATTCTTCCTTCAATAAAGAAGCACGTTCCACTTCTGGTCTAACTGATGCTAACCTCTGCAGTAGCTGAACGCACCAGTAGCTGCTGATTGCTTAGACCTGGGGGAGCAGTTGTTATAAACACTTCTTCATGCATATTTTACTCATGTAAAACACACATTGTAAAGATGATGTAGAACGATGGATTATATAGCACATATCCCAGTTTTATCTGTTTGGACTTGGGCCCAGTGATAATATCTTGAAACCATGAGTTTTCTGCCAGTGGTTACTTTTAGTTGTGTTCTGGATATTTCTGTAAATATCCCAGTTTTCCCGCTGCTCAGACACAATCCCCACCGAGAAAGCTTAAAAGGGAACTCCGGGGCATTTGAAGCGCGTTTCCATTGCTAGAGGTTGTCAAATACTGATAGTAGGACACAGAGAGGTGCAAATCTGCGCTCCCTGTGTGGAGATAGCGCTGTTCGCTCAGCCTGTCATGCGAGGCTAATACGTGGTGGCTAAGGGGCAACTGCTAACCCTTCCACGTAAAACAACAACTTGCACACAGCAGAAACGTCACACCACTTTATAAACCATCCGACAATAAAGTCACAAGCCTTACCATC
Source organism: Odontesthes bonariensis (assembly GCF_027942865.1). Taxonomy (NCBI): domain Eukaryota; kingdom Metazoa; phylum Chordata; class Actinopteri; order Atheriniformes; family Atherinopsidae; genus Odontesthes; species Odontesthes bonariensis. The sequence continues at coordinate 7,921,701 of NC_134529.1, read as the reverse complement.
AAAACCATATGCATGGTTCTCACATTACTGGCATGGGGACGTTACAAAACAACTTTATAAACAGCATGTAACTTACCGGCTGGTTGTAGGCTCGCGCATGTGAAAGCCCAAAAGAGTCAATGGACGATAATCCCATATACAAAACAATTATCTTCTCTAGAAAAACTGCGTTCAAGTATTTAAAACATTACAACAATACATGCCCAGTAATATTGTTGTAATGTTTTAAATACTTGAACGCAGTTTTTCTAGAGAAAATAATTGTTTTGTATATGGGATTATCGTCCATCGACTCTTTTGGGCTTTAACATGCGCGAGCCTACAACCAGCCGGTAAGTTACATGCTGTTTATAAAGTTGTTTTGTAACGTCCCCATGCCAGTAATGTGAGAACCATACATATGGTTTTGATGGTAAGGCTTGTGACTTTATTGTCGGATGGTTTATAAAGTGGTGTGACGTTTCTGCTGTGTGCAAGTTGTTGTTTTACGTGGAAGGGTTAGCGCTTGCCCCTTAGCCACCACGTATTAGCCTCGCATGACACGCTGAGCGAACAGCGCGATCTCCACACAGGGAGCGCAGATTTGCACCTCTCTGTGTCCTACTATCAGTATTTGACAACCTCTAGCAATGGAAACGTGCTTCAAATGCCCCGGAGTTCCCCTTTAACCAAGCATGAAAAGTGCTAGGCATCCGTTTAGCCTTTTTTGGTTGAACCATTAGAGCTTTTTCTTTCACTGGGAAGCAGTTGAACAGTAATGGTGTGTAACAGCACTACAAAACTCAAACCTACCACAAGGGACAGCTCCTTTGCCTCAGGCCTGTGTGTCCCACTTTTAGAGTTGACCTTCCACATTATCTTATCCATATTTATCCATCCTCTTATCCAGACTTCCTCTACAAGACCATTTCCACCCGTTTTTTTCCACAAGTATTTTCACTATTTGATTTCTTTTTATTGCTTTGGTCTTTGGAAGTTGAAGAAAATATGAGCATCATTTGTGGAGAATGGCTGAAATAAAAACACTGGCATGATGGAGTCAGACGTGAAGCTCTAAAGTGTTTCTCTGGGGTTAAATGAAAGTGAAAAAGGCAATTATTTTTCTTTTGCTTTGTTAAATGAAAGCAATGGAAAGGAGCGATTTGAAAAAGGAAGTTTTGAGACTATTTCATTTGGATCGAACACTGTGTAAGCGGCAGCAGAGGCACAGTTGACCTTTTCCTTCACACAGAAACAGGCTTCTGGCGGGGTCAGTTCTGGCCCAAATGTATAAGAAATCCCTTCTGTTTGTGAGTCATGGTTTATTGCAGCTTTGGTTTTATTATCGCAGCTCTGAACTTGGTTCAATTCACCAAGTTGGTTGCTGAGATTTTAGAGGGTGACATTTCTAAAAATAGATCTAGTTAAGCAACAAACAAGAGCAGACACGTTACAGATAAACCCCCAGGTAAAGAAAACAGGCTGTGGATCTACTTTCATGTTAATTTATTAGCTGCTGTAGTGTCATTTCAGAGTTTTTTTATTACTCTAAAATATTTGATTTGTGGTTGCATCTCCACACAAAATGTTAGTTTATCTCGTTTAACTACTGGCTTGTTTAAATTCTGGATGATTCTCTGATCTCTTGTATTTTTGCCTATCAGTGAGCACTTAACTTGTTGAAAACTGTAATATCATATCTAAAAGATGATGCTACCAGTATTTCCACAGCTCGGGCCAAATGTTTAAGCAATAAAACATTGGATATATTGGGTAAAAACAGTGCAGATGGAGAACATTTACAGTGAGTCTAATTAATACAAACCATGTCAGCTAACATTACATATTTAAAAAACGCATAGCTGAAAACTCAACTACAAATGCAGCATTATCAGCTCAGCAGCTAGTCAGTGTAAGAGCAATCTCCTGGTTCCCTTTCACCCTGGGAAAGACAGGGCAGGGCTTCCTGCCGCCTCAGACGCATCCGCTTTCCCAACACGGACCCCAGGCCTCAAGTCTCCACATGCAGCAGCATTCACACTGACATGCCCACAAACACACACCCTCCCAGCAGTGACCCATCTACCGCTCACGCTGACCTTCCTTCTTGTTTTATTTCCCTTTCCTGGTAGTGACTAGTTAAAATCTCAATGATGTGACCTTCTGACCTTTGGATTCTGAATCCTTTTTTTTAGAAAATGGTTAAGTTGGGAAGAGGGTTATTTTCGTAGGATTTTATTTTAGGAAATGTGTAATCCAAAGAGACATTCCATTGCTATGGGATGATGGTTAAGTTAGTAGGTAGCGTATTTGTTTCTTATTTTTATTCAATTCTCACACAGAACAATCAGTTAATTACCGTCTGCCAACAATAAAAAAACAACAGCATCTTCCTCTCACGTTTTTAACTAAAAGATGAATATAGATGCAAGTAAAAATGTTCTTTTTCATCCTCCATAAATCAGATAACACCGACAGTAGTGAGAACATTTATATTCTGGCCATGTTTTTAGGAATATAATTTTTCTCTAAACTTTAGGATAAAGGCAAGAATAAAAACAGGAAAGTTTGAGTGGAGATTTCTGATTCGGAGTGTGAGGAAAAACTGATTTTGGTAATTGATTACTGTTAATATTTGGGTCATAAAATTATATTTATTGAAAAAAGTCTACTTAAAAGTAGAAAACACAACTGGTAGATCTGACCATGAAACCTACAATCATCATTTTTTTACAAGACTAGTCTGAAATTCTATGTTTATATATGAAAATAAGGTGGTTTTAATTAAAATAAAAGGTAGGATTTGCTAAAGATTATTGGACACATACAAAATAGATTAAAATAAACACCTAAATGTGCATATATGTGCATGTTTTAGATGTTTTCTTCCCTCTGCTTTCAAGAAACATGTTTATTTTAAGCAAAATGGCCCAAAATCTCAAAGTTGAAGTGAAATGGTTTGACCTCCAGTGTTTCACCATTAAAGTGTGATTTTAAAAAAACTGTGTGGGTGAGAAGATTGCATATAAAGTCAATAAAAAAATGGAGGATAGAAGCATTTTTTTTTTTAGTGTCTGGCATTGTGAATGGACACTAATGACTTCACCTGGAGCAACAATTGGTCATAGAAAGTTATAAGTTATAAATATATCTGTCTCTTACTTGATTTCAGCTCTCAGTTGTACTTTACCACAAACCAAGCTAGGGCTAAAACTAAGTGCACACGGCCATGTTTTGGGCGTTTTCCACAGCAGGTACGAGGCTGCAGCAGCAGTTATCTCACTCATTTTGCTAATTTAGAAGTCTGTATTTGTTCAGGTAACTCACTCCCTTCGATATGCTGCTAAAACACTCCAGTGGCCCAACTCGCCAGAGTAAAACAAGGAGAACATTTGTTTTACGTTTGGTCTGAATACAGCGTCCCAGTCTTCATGGAGGTTAACCCCACACAGAAATGTATGTTAATGTAATAGTGAAGTCCTGATTTAGTCTTTTTTCTCTCCTTTCTGCAGCGTATCGGTGCTGATCTTCAACACCTCCTCACACTGTTTTGTCCTCGTTAAGCAGTTCCGTCCAGGTAGGTTTTTTTTCTTCTTTTTTTTCTCTCTGTTCACAAAGCAGCAGACCAGCGGGTCTACAATACAGTTTAGTCATCTTATTTTTGTCACCAATCTAGATCTTGATTGTTGTACATCCTGTGGGCACTTTCACTGGGGGAAAAGACAAAAAAACAAAAAATAGCACATTGCGAACCCTGTTTATTCAACTGGATTGTTACAACAATGTCAGAAATAGAACGCAAGAGGCCCCATTACAAAGCAGCCTAACCTCCTTTGTTGGAAGTCACCGGGGGCTTTTTTAAACTGCAGTGTGCTAAATTCAAGGAAGTCTGGGCATTGATACATTTTTCCGGCCTTCACTTGTCGATGGTGGGGGGGGGCTCTAAAAGCTTTTTAACATGGAGTTCATTGTGGAAAAGAAAATCTTCAATAATAATTGTTACAAATCTTTGTATGTTTATGCAGGCACATCAGCATTTTTCACGTTTCTCTTTCCCACCTCCAGCTGTATACATGTGTGAGTGGGAAAAGGCCAAGACGCAGCCGCCCAAGGCTGCTGAGAAGACCGAAGAGGGCGCCGCCGAAGCTGCAGCGCCCGAGTCTCAAGAGAGCCAGTCGGCCTCAGAGGGCGAGAGCTCTTCTCAGTGGCCCCCTGCCTCAGCAGGGGTCACCTACGAGCTCTGTGCCGGCTTGGTGGACAAACCTAACCTCCCTTTGGAGGAGATCGCCCGGCAGGAGGTGCTGGAGGAGTGTGGCTATGATGTGCCAGCTTCCAAACTGAAGAGGATCACTTCCTACAGGTTTGTTGTTCTATACAGGAAGTCTGTTCAACTTTACTGAAATAATATATCCAGTGGAAGATTCCGGTTGGGGACTCTTACTCACGGTTCCTGCCTCTTAACTCCTAACACAGAAATGTATTTATCTTTCTTTAAACGGTCCATCACCACAGTATATCACCACTGCTGTGTGCATTTAGCCTGTTGGTACCTAAACCCCCGAAGAGTCGTAATGACCAATCACATTTGAGCAGGTTCTGGATGCATGCAGGTAAATATTGAATAAAGCATACAAAAAGATGGTATAATTGGACTGAAATACAGTTCCAAAACAGTAAGCTGCTGTTTTATGAAAAATAAGACTTTGATACGTTTTTGTAAATATATCTGTCTTCATACATTGGTTGGTGCACACAACAGGATGTCTTGGCCTCGCCATCTATTATACATAATCCAGATATAAGCTGAAGGCCTTGAAACTTTGGCCCTAGTGACTAAATAAGCAGATTATAGCTGGTTGGGTACAAGGTGAGTAATTCAGCTCTTTAGGCTATAAAGGTACATTTCTCCTATCTGAGTATCAGTTTAGTTAAACTTTCTGAGAAACTACACAGTTTCACCAGAGAGAAGAAAAACCGTATAACAAGACTGAATAATATACACTATTCTAAAGTCAGAGGTTGACAACTTTTGGGGGGGGACTCCAGAAATTCTAAACTGAAAGTGCTCAAGTTGTGGAAGTGAGATGGAAGGAAGCATCAGGCAAACCATCCATCTTTGGCAACATGTCATTAAGTGCCTGGAGCTTGAGCAGAGCAGTTAAAAGAGCCAGGAAGCAAACAGACCCACATCAGAAAGCAGCAGCTGGACAGCCGTGACTGAACGCTCTCATAAGTATGTTTATGATTTGACTGGGACACCTCCTCCAGCTTTGGTGGTGTTGTCTATGACCGTTGTTATGTGGGGGCTGCTTCCACTCAATGAACAGGTATCATCTTAACCCACATAACCCCTATGAGAGGGTGTTTTTGGCAGAAGCACGCCATGTAGCAAAGCACTGTACCAATAGCAGATAACCTGAGGGTAAGACTGGCTGCAGCAGAGAAAAGACCTTTTGTCTCTTAAAGGTCCTCTTCCTGTTCTGCTCCGCTTGCAGCTGTTTAAGTGGGAAAAAAATGGTGAATTATTGCTGTTCAATACAATACAGTAGCCAGACCAAATGCAACATTTGTTTAATGCAGATTTATTTTCATAAAGAAAGACCATGCTGCATTAAACATGAGGAATTTAGGACGATTCAGAAAAAGTCTCCTCTTTGGGACAGAATTAATTCCAATGGTGTGGATTTTCAGCTTGTTAACTTTGCAGATCTTTAATGTGCACTAAAAGCTAAGTAAGACACTTGGGGGGAAAAAGAAACCATCCTAAAAAGTTTTTATGGCCAACCCTGCCACCTGTGGCTAACAATAGCTACTTTTCTAAAATATTTTACCATTTTTGATCCCACTAAGATGGTTCAAAAGGTCATGTAAAACCAAGAACCTCTCATTTTTTAAAAATGAATTGCAAACACAGTTCTCCATTGACTTTTTCTCCCGCACAGGTCAGGCGTGGGCGTAACGGGTGCAAAGCAGACCATGTTTTACGCCGAGGTGTCTGATGAAAACTGCGTGGGCGCAGGCGGAGGTGAGCCCCGCGAGGGAGAGCTCATTGAGGTGGTCAAAGTCCCGCTGCACGAGGCCATGACGTTTGCCTACGACGAACGTATACCCAAAACCATGGGCGTCATTTTTAGTTTCATCTGGTTCCATAATAACATGTCTCCCAAGTACAAGATCTCCACCAACGTGTAACTAGTTTTCACTAACCGCTCTTTCTATCATTTATTGCAAATTAAATCAAACACTGGCCCAGCACAACCACTTTTCTCCTTATGGCTCGTCATCCTGTATTGCCTTTTTGCTGATTGGTACATGATGAAGGGAGGGGCCCTTGTCTTGTTGCCAGGTGGTTTCTTTGAGTTTGTCTTAGTCACTTTTTATTTGGATTTATTGTATTTTAGTCATTTTCCTAAAAACAAATTGCCATAGCTGGTTGTCACTGGCACTTCCCCCCTCCTCATTCTTTTTTTTTATACACCTGTCATTTCATTTCATTTACTGTGCCATCTTTTATAAATGGCTGCATATCACTGATCTCATTTGCCTGCCCTTAATTAAAGGAACGCTCCACTGCTTTTAATGTAGGTCTTGAATGTGATCTGCCTGATATTGGCCATCTGAAAAACATTTCCCTTTTAGTCCTACAACACTGAATAATCAAACTCTTTATTTGATGCCATGTTCGTGTTACAAAGAAGTTTTCAAACTTCTTAGCATCTGAAAAATTCTGTGCAAGAATTTACCTGCGTGACAAAGTGTGCAACAGCACAGGCAGAACAGCTACTTTTTACATTCAGCACCCATTAAAAAACCAAGATGAGGTACAAAAGCAGCAAAAACAGTGGAGTGTTCCTTTTTATATATGACCCAGTAATGCAAAAACGATGCTAGTCAATTGTGGGGCCTTGTAACGATCGAGGCATTCAGGCATGCCTCATGTTAGTTCTCTGATCCACAGCCTTTAAGCAATATCTAGTATTGTACCCCTGGCCAAAACAATCATTCAGTTTGAAATCGTTCAGAGTCAAACCAGCCGACATGTGATAAACTTTCTTTCACTTCACATAAAAATCATAGACCTACCTCTGCACCGAGGGCCCAATTGTTTGTTATCGGTGTGAAATGGTACCGAAGCACAATCCTAATTCGAAGCGTTCTGTACAATAACACTTGAATCCACTTCAGATGACATCTTCACAAAAAGCTGCAATTTGTCCTCGTTTGTTTTCCAAAACTATCTGATAGGATAATGAGTTTTATTTATCTATTTATTTATTTTTAGAGATTTGTTGGAGTTGCATGTCAGAGACACATCGACCTAGGTTCAGGAGCATGTTTAAAAGGAAAGTGCTAAATCTGAAAGGTCATCACTGATTTTATTAAACCTTGAACTGTCATTAACAGATCTAACATCACAAATTAAACATCAACTGTACCTTTAGAAATCTCAGGTCCAAATAGGCGAAGGATGGAAGGATCTCTGGATGTGACAATGGCCAGCATCTTATCACTTTAAAATGTTAGATTTTAAAATCAGCTAGAGCTTAAGTACCTACAGACAAGAAAATTCCCTCTATTGTGTTAGTGTTTTTCTTCATTGAAAAAGGGCTGGTACCTCATTTATCATTTGATATGTCAAAAGAGAGAATCTCCAACACTGAATTTTAGTAAAAAAATAAATAAATAGCCTTATTAACACATATCATATTGTAACCATACTACAGCCTGATATAGAACAACTACATCTGCAGATTCTGCGGCAGGCAGTGATTTTATTCTCTTAGTGCACGGTCTGAAAGGTGGGAAATATGTGTGTAACAGCTGAGTTGTTCTGAAATGAGCTGCCTGCATAGTGTGGTGGTATTTTGTTGGCCACAAGAATGCCATAAAAAAAAGAGATGTATGCTAGTACAGATAAGAGGCTATTATTTGTAGGAGTTTCAAATGCAATAAAAACACCATAATCAAATGAAACGGTGTCGAAGTAAATCACGAATTATGTTATTCCAATAAACAAAATCCTCGATCCTAATCATATCATTTTATAGTTGAAACGCTGAGTAATATAAAGAAAAACGGTATGCAGTGATTCACAATTTATTTCAGTTCTCTCAAAAGCAGCAGTCAAATGTTGAAACTACATTTTTTTATTTTAGAACATAGGGTTGTGCATTTAGTCACATTTTCCTTAGCAACACAAAGCTAAACTGAATGCCGTGTGTTTTAGGATTATATAAAGAGGTGTCTGATGTTGAGCCCGTCTTTATTGATATAAATACATCCTCCAAAATGATCATACTTCTGAGTCAACACCTCTTTACAAAAGCAGAACAATATAAGTACTTAAAGAGAGGATTTGTTGCAGGACTGTCGCATTAAGCTGCATTAGTGTCGGATGGATGGACCATTCTCACACTGTGATGCAGGTTATTTTCTCCTGTGTGAAGGAATACTGGGCAGGATTAGTTTTGTTTTTAAGGTGTGAAGAACAGCTGACAATCAAATGTTGACATTTTTCTCCTTTTTTTTTTTTTTGGCCATAAAACCCTGAGTTCTGTGATCTTTTTCTTTCATTAGTTCATGAGATGTGCATCCTTCTCACTTTTGTACCCCACAGCAGTTCTCCCAAAAGATTTTCAGGCATCACGACGCGTTCTCTGGTGCCGCCTCGAGTCTTATTACCTGCACAAATAAGCCAGTAAAGATTATTTATGGTAAACCAAACTAAATGTGTTTGGGTTCACTCACACGGTCAAATATTTTTGGAGTAATTTCTCCCCAAACTGCATGGGAATATATGCATATATGCTTAACCTTTGAGCCATACTCATCTCCACCTTCTCACTGAGCTTCTTTGTCACAAAATGTTTTGCTTAAACTGCTTAAAGGATTTATTTATTTATTTTTAATGCAGATTTGCAGAATAGACTGATATTTTCTCAGGATTAAAGAAGCACCTAAACCCTATAGATAATAGATTTGGATGTCAACTTTTGAGTGCACACTGCACAAATGGTGGAATTAAATCTGCATTTTAAACGAGAACTCTGGAAAAAATGTCTTAAGCACCTTTGGAAAACCTCCCGGGGACTTGTAGGGGGGGAATATGGCTGTTGTAGAACTTTTTTTTTTCAGAACTATTATTTAACTTTACCTTCCTTACCTCACCTGATCCTCGTTAGCTCACTCACTCGAGCACCCCTTCTCTTTCACTCAAAGATTTCCAATGGTGCTCACAGCTTTCTGTGGTCTTCTTCTTGTCTAATATTGCAGAAAACAGCGGAAATTGCCACTTTTGTTTTGTTTTTGGAAAATTCTTTGTTGCTCCAAATTGAAGCCATTGAAGTTAACCGTAAGCCTTTATATTAAGTTTTTATTTTTATTTTTATTTTTAAAAGAATGATGTATTTGCAGTAAAAATTCAGTTCGCCTCGGATTTAGCTCACCATAGACATGACGAACTAAAGCCATTTAAAACTTTAAGGCCAGTCTGTAACTTTATATGCATGTCAAATGTGGAGACCTGACTTCTCTTTTGAGCCAAATGTTGGCAAAATTTTCCATAACCAGACACCAAACTACACGGGTGCATATTTCTCTGTACCTTCTCCTTCAACTGTTTGGTCGGCAGCCAAGGGCGTTCAGTCACCATCACTGAGGACGTGCAGTAGCATTATGATTGACTCACGTTGAAAATAAAAGTGCCATCCATCAAAGTAAATGCCAGCTGCACGTAGGAAGGCACGAGTCTAACGTGCTGTGACTTAAAGTCGATTGTTGGAGGGAATTTGGTTGCCAAAAGAAACACAATTACCGTGGTCGAACTTCAAGTTCACCCGGTTCAGCCGGCTTCTCTATGAAGGAAATGTAACGTTACGTTAGGCCTGTGTTTTAGTTCAGCCCATGGAGTCAAAACTTACAGGTTTATATCTCTCTTACCACTTTTTTTTTTTTTTTTTTTTTTACTCAACTTTCTTAATGGATTTTTATAAGCGAACCAAATGGTTGGCTGCGTTTTTACGTTTTTAAAATGTCTTAATTTGTTTTATGTCAAATGTCTGTGACAAATACAAAATTTATGAGTGTCCAAAAAAACTACTTTTGACTCTTTGAAAGTAATCTGGTTGACTAGCGTTTGTCGGGAGCTCTTCAAGGAAAAGGCAGCAGCTGACTAACTTAGCTCAGTTTCATGAAATCTTGTGTCTTGTTCGCAAATGTGCACAAAAGAATGATTTGGTCAAAATAGCAGCTTTTTGCAAGGGGTGTTTTATTTATTTATTTTTTTCTACTGGCTGGGAGCAGATACTGTCTGAAGTCTGCTCTGGTTGCGTGGTAACTGGTCCAAGAAATAGTAAACCAGATCCCCCCCTCTGTAAAGATGGGAAATGTTTTCACGTGGCTTTTTTTTTTTTTTGCGTATGTGTAGTTTAAAGCGACAGGATATCATGAGCGGAGCTGCAAATTTGAGTTGTTGGCTTTAACTGCTTGCTAACAGCTGACTGTAGTTTCACATTCACTTTTGAGACACCTTTAACACTGTCTAAAATCCTCTCATTTCCTCCAGCACATTTCCTAAAACGTCCTTTTTAAGTCTACCAGTTCAACAAGTCTAACGTTTCCCTCTGTGACAAAGGTTAATGCACTTTTGACAGTTTAGATTGACGTTGCAGACTGAGCCACCAGTAAGCCATATTTATGCTACATAAATGACAGTACGGCTAATAATTAAGGTAAATAAACGGACGCTGAATTATTTCTTGCCTATGCTGGATTCAAACCATTATCCCAGCAGTTCTACCTCCATCACTCAGGCACACGACATGTTTTGTGTCTGCTTGCTTCGAAGGCATTGTGGATGTGTCAGATTCTCAGCAACATACCTGAAATTTCAGCACTCAACGGTTCTCTGTGACAGAAAACTTAATTCATCAGTCCCAGGATTTTTATAGATGTACCCCCCATGGCTATGCTGTAGTTGCTTCTTCAACTGTGTTGGTTTTTGTTTTCTTTTGTTCATGGTTTGTGCACTGTTTGACAATTTTCTTAGTGTGTTTTATGATCTGGGCAACAGTTCAAGGAGGAAATGTTTTTGAAGGTGCTATGTGTAGTGTTCTCTAACTGCAGAAAGAGTATTGCTGTTAGATTACAACTTGGATGTCACTTTTCAGACATTAAAAGTTCAGTGTTTCTTGTTTTGCTCACGAATCCCGAAAAAAAAAAAAAAAAAAAAAAAAAAAAAAAGGCGTTTTGATTTTTGGACAAAGTCTGCAAATTCGGTCACTTTTGCTTCTTTATTAGCAGATTAGCAGGTTTATTAGCAGGTGACATATTAAGAAGCAGCAAGGAAAAAATAATGCATATTCTGCTATAAAGTGGCTCATAGTGACTAGACATTGTAGCACATGTTAAGCTACTCGGTAGTGTAACGTTCTGTGAAAATCCTACACACAATACCTTTAAGTTAAAGAAACAGTTGGAGTTTTTCTCAAGGTAAAGACATTAGTCCAAAAGTGATTTTTTTTTTTTCTTCTTTTCTTTTTCTTTTTTGGTGTCTCACTGAAATTGTGTTTTTAAGAAATATTTTCTGAAAAAAGTACAAACACGAACACTGCAGATTTACAACTTTATCACGTACTTTATGCTTTATCAGAAGTGTGTACTCATTGTGGGCAGTGTTTTTTAGTAATGTTTGAGTTTTATTCATTTATGACCTAAATGTCGAAACATTTAACTTTCAAAACAAAACACTTGGTACATACATACAGTATATATTTAAATATGATACTTTGCATGTGCGCTAATTGTGTTAAACTGCATTAAGTTCAAATAAAACGTGTTTGATGCCCATAATGTCCCATTGTCTAGTGATTTTGTTTCCTCTGAAGATTAGGCTAAGGGAAGTCTTACAGTTTTGAGACACCTGGAAAAAGATTATGGATATAGGTTTATTAGTTAATATGATGGAGGGTTTCATTTTAAATTGAATGAGGAAGAGTCACATTTCATATCCTTTTCCCTGCTGCACATTGCAGCATTGGGTCTTCATCAGTGAGTTGTCTCATTTTCTTCTCCACATCTGGAAAAGACTCCTAAGAGGTTTCTGTGGGTGCAGATCAGGGTAATGTGGGGGGTTAGCAAATACTGCAATTCTTAACCAAAAACTGCTTTGCTGAGAGTTTAGAGTGTTTGCACATTGTCCTGGTGAAGAATGAAACCCTTCTTCCACATCTTTGGCCTCTTTCTGCCTCTCTTAACCTTTTCTAAATGGCACTAGTCTCATTATTTGGATCCCATGTTACTGACAACTCTTCCCTCACTGTGTTTGCTGAAAATACACTTCATCACTTACTGTCTTTTTTGACAGATGGATGAGATGATTGTTAGCTTAGTTTGGCTCAGACCAAAACTCCAATAAAGGTCCTGCCAGTGCTTCTTATGTCCACATAAGTCGATGTTTTAGGTCCAAGCAGGCTCACTGTTTCTGTCTGCTTCCAGTATTTAATGCTAAGCTATGCTACCCACCTCCTGACTCCAGTACTGGATTTAGCGCATGAGACATGAGATGGTATTGACCTCCTCATCTCTTCTCACAAAGAACAGGTGTGTGTGTGTGTGTGCGTGTGTGTGTGTGTGCTGTATTTTCAACAACTATGTAAGAAAAGGTTGGAAATGCAACCGGATACAGTCATAAAGGAAGTAGCAGTCTGCATATCATAATCCTTTTTGGCCGCTTTAGTGGTTCTACTTTACTTTCTTTTGTTGAGGAAGTTTCCTGAAGCATTCATTATTCCTCTGTACCATCATCTGCTATACACTTCCAGCTATATCTTTGTGACCTTTGGAGGTTTAAATGGTGTTAAATGGACTGCATTTTATAAAGCTCCTTTCAAGTCTCACAGACCACTCAGAGCACTTAACATTTCTATCACACCTTCACACGCTGATGATACATCAGGGACGATTAGGTGCTTAGTTTTGGGACACGCAGCTCAGGGTCGAACCACCAAACTTCTGACTGTTGGATTACCTTCTAAACGGCAGCCCCCCCGGCTAACAAAATGCAGTTTAGAGTCAGAATACCACATTTTAACTTGATGCTCATTTATATCTCTGCTACATGGAAAATATTGGATCATCCATCACTTTTGAAATTCACTTCTCATTGTTATTTTATATCCACTGTAAAAGCGTGTTTGGATTTACTGTTTTAATATTTCCTCTGTGATACCGTGTTACAGGAAAGGTATTATTCTAGTGAGTTAGAAACAGGCAGATCACACTTTAAATTCCTCTACAAAGAACAGTAGATGAGTCCTAAAGCATTAAAATTACCTTTTCATTCCTGGAATTTTCTTTTCTTCCTTGAATAACGGAATCGAGCATTGATGTGACCCAGTTATCGTATATTCGTATGTAAAAATGTACATTTTTTAAAAAATAAATCGCAAATGCAAAAAATGTGTTTTCTTTTTTTTATTTTTTATCAATACTTCCACCTGAGCAGGAAGGTTATATAAAGTCAAAAGTGACCATCTGGTAAAAAATACATACATTATGATGTGTTACACACAATTTATTGCTGTACACATTGTATGAATAATGAAAAAAGATCTTACTGTACGTGTTACTCAAAATATGCTGCTCACACAAAGGAAAGTAAAAGATCAGAGGTTCCTGTGGTTAACATGTAAGCTCCATCACTTCTCTGCTGCTTACATAAGACTGTTGGCAGCCTTTCTGCAGCTTGTAGATATGCATCATCTTTGTTGAACAAACACGGCCTGAAAAGATAAAAACGAGATGTGGATCAAAAAATGGGATGACACTTCTATGCAAAGAATCCCTCTGTGCTGATAAGCCACAGCAAGTGTAAGTTCTAAAAAACACTGATCCGGTCGTTTTCCAAGAAATGAAAGCAGGGTTTTCTCGTATTGCGGGGGGAAATAAAAGCTGTTGTGTGGTGGGGGGGATCTTATCTGACGTGACTCAGCTGAGGTGCACAGAGCAACGGGAAGAACATTATCTTTTTTTTTATTATCTACAGTCATTGTTACAAACACAAAAATGAGTGCACTGCAGTCTTGCATCTTTATAACTTCAGATGTGACTCTTTCTATGTCACTTTTTTCACTGCCTGCGCAGCACTTTCTTCAAAGCATGTTGCTTGGGAACAAAATGGCATTAAGTCACACTGAATGCCCTCCCACGTCAGCATCAAAACTAGCTTCAGTGGTAATGCTGCCTTTGAAGATAAGAAACATCAGAGAAGATTTTTATTCAATTTTCCTGTTAAGCTTTTGACCTTTATAACACAGACACTGAATGAGTCTTTTTTCTTCTTACATTTTCATCTTCATCTAATAGTCTAAAACTGCAGTTTTGAATATTTTGTTATCTTGGAGAACACTTATTTAGAGTTGAAGTTCACATTGAATCAAATTAAATGTTCACATGTTTTAATATGATCTGTCCTACACCTTTAGTCGCCTATACACCTTCATCTGGCCCCATAATGAGAAAAAGATGGTAATAGTAAGTGCATTTAGAGTGTGTAAATGTCATGTACATACAAATGTATATTGTGCACGTGTCACACAGGCCCAGTGCATTAGCATTCAGCTCGAAAGATCAACCATCTGATGAATGGGAGCTGCTGCACTCTGTTCACCAGCTAGTTCCTAACTTTGTCTGCCTGCTGTTTGCTGCCGGGCAGGTGGTGATCAATGAGGTGAAACTAATATGCTTCATGGAGCTGAATAGAACTGCAGATTGCAGTACCTGCCATTTTACCCAACATGAAAACATTGAGTGGTGCAGATTTAAGGTTAACATCTCAGCTTAGAGCTGAAGAACTAACAGACCAAACAAATGACGGCCCCATCATTTTAAAACTAGAGGATTTGACTGGAAGTTTAGCTCATTTACATCGTTATGTCACTAATGAGGCTTATCCTCAAAGTGACTGGGTATGATCAGCAGTTGCAAAGTGTCCCCTCCCACTCATTTTTAGGCGACTGACGGGGATGGGTGGATAGAGCGCTCCTTAAATTGCGTCCCCATAGCTTTCATGTTGTAACTGGACACATGGGATGTCTCTGTTCTCCAGAAACCATCTGGATGTGTGTGTGTTTCCACAGCAGATGGATTACCACCCTTCTCTTTCTGAATGCAGTCCATTCACAGGTGGGACCTAAAACCTGCACTTTGATGAAAAGTCAAGATCCAATGACTACCTCTGCCACCACTACCTCTGCAGTTGGAGCTCACGCTGAGATGCACAAAGCCAGAACGATTCCAGCAGACTCTGACACACTCCATCTGTATGCAAATGAGATCTTCCACATATGGGAGGGAGATGTGCTTTTTAAACTCAAATCTTTCTGTCCGAGCTTTCTTCTTTTTATATTAGTCCCTGCAGAATAGACTGGTTACACATTTGTGCTATCGAATTTTACTACACTGCCATAAGAGTCCATCATTTTTCCCTTGGCATGGTTGTATTTGTAAAAAATGACAGAGGTCAGATTTCTTTTTGGCTAATATTAAGTTTTTAATGCACAAGTTTATCAAATTAAATGACAAATATCAGTGAAAGTCATTGTTATTTAAAAAAAAAAAAAAAAGAAAAGGAAAGGAAATACTTGGTTTAAGTTCATAACACGTTACCTGAATGTTTTTACCTTATTTTTCTTTGGACATAACAAATCCAGTCTTGAGTGAATAGCTTATCATTTTTCTCTATTTTCATTCCCATCTGTTGTTTGGTTAAATGGAGGCACTTAAACAAAACGCTTTAGTTATGTTTAGGAAATCCATTTACTGTAAAACAAAGCCTTTTGAAGCTAGAATGCTTTATTTTTACCTGCAAACACCAGACCTTGATTTAAGTTGCATATATCAGCGAGTGAAGACAAACCAAAGATGTCCAGTTTGTCCAGTTTTCTGATCAGATCAAGTGATGCCAATATGTTAGATAACTGTCCCCGCAAAACCCACCTATGAAAGCACAAAACGATGTGCCGCTCTTCTTTCCTAAAGTTGCAGCAACTAGGCCGTCTCTTTGGATTAACAGGGCATGGAGGAAGAGCAGAAAGAGTCCAAACAGTCTTAGAGAGGAACCAAATGAATACCCCAAACCTGCTTCTGTTTTAAAGATCTAAGATTAAGCAGGTCATGAATAATTTGTTCTTCTTTTTGCTGCCTTGTGAGTCATAGTGCAGCATCTTCTAGGCCTTCTAGGTAAATTTATGAGCTCCTGGGCTGTGCGTGCTGGGTTTGAAATAAGCTTTTGGTATCTCCATATGTCGAGAAATGAGAAAATTGTATCTACTAATTGAACAGCACTGTAGCAAATGACCTCCTTCATCATGTATTTTATTCTATGGCATTTATTGTTACAAGCAACAGTTTTGTAATCTGAGCCTTAGACTGGTGATGCTATTGGAGAGGAAGCACAAGAGACAATAAATTGACTTCAGATGGTCTAAGTGTGCGGTATCTACAGATTTCTGCCTCAAACTCAGAAGAGAGAATTGTGCTGCATGAAATACTGTCGAGGCTCTTAACCACTTATTTTTGTGACGTCACAATAACTAAAAGGTTAAATCAGGACTGCGAAACATGAACAGGAAAAGCAAGACATACAGTATGCATTGTCTGTAACTTGTCCAACAGGTGTAACCATGTTTTTTCTTTGTAAACTTTTAAAAAAAATCTGTGTGTATGCGTGTGTGGGTTGGGGTGGATCGTTTCCATCTTTGCTCAGGTTTACGAAGGTATGAATTTTCAGTTAGTTTGGAAACGTCTGTCACGTATCACACAGACCAGCATGCACTGGGTGAAATCTAAGCTCTCCGCATGAGAAAAAACAGATGCATACAGTACTATCAGAAGAGCCAAACATGAGGGCATTAGTGAGCTGCACCTCCGTGTCTGTGGTGGCTACATGTCTCCTTTTATCACGGCGGAAATGCTCTTTCCACTCTCACTTGAAGGCTTCAGAAGTGGAGGACGAAAGTCAGTAAAAAAGAAAGCTCTGATTTATAGTCATGATTATCGACCTCTGATTGATTCCAGCTTTAGAAATCTATCTGTTTCATCAAAGTAAAATCAAAGTCCTGCTAAACTGCATTAAATGTCCAACTTTCAAATAACTCTTTGATATTTTTGTTTTGATTTGGAAGGTCAAGTATATAATTTGTTTGTTGTCCATGTGGTTTAAGTCATAAAAAACTGTTGCTAGGGAACAGTGTTGAATGGCTTTCTGCATCCTTTGCTGGAAGGAAACCTGCAGATCCTGGTACTTTGCTGAAGGCCACAGTTTCTATAAGCTTTACTGGTCCGTCTCCTGAGTTTGTTATGCTAATGTTGAAGGTAATTTCACCATTCTGACAGTTACAACTTGATATGCTGTTGTTGTAGATGAATGTGATCAATGTATATCAAGTCAGGAAACCACTGATAACTGTACTGCTTGTAGGCAATAAAAGTGTATTTTTTTCCCTTTTTATAAAAAAGTCAAGACAGAATTGGTTGAAATGGGAAATGTACGCACAGCAGAGTATCAGCATCAAAATGTTTTGCAACAACCTCTTTGATTTGGCCTCAAATTCAAATAAGTAGGATTCATCCTGCTCAGGGTTTTCCACAGTCTTTGCACTTTTCTGCTTCCTCTCTTTCTCTAAACTCCTTTCTCTAATGCCATACTCTTATCAGCAAATGGTCAGTGTTAGGAGTTAAAAGTACACAGCTTGGGTTTGAATTAAGGTACACGGTTAGTCTGAGATGTTATAAACTATATGGGTCAGGACTTAAAGGATAAGACCGGTTTTTTGACATTGGGCCCTTGATTTCACATTATAACATGATGTTCTACTCACCCCTGCTTGTTGTTGGTCATTTGGAGCTGTTCCGAAGATATTCGCGAGGCGTCTGGCTGCTCTCTTGATATATTCGGCCATGAAACGGTTTCCTATGGGCAAGTTTATACAGGCACAAACTATGCTGTTTATAATTTATTAATTACTGTACACCAGCACTGATAACGTGGAGGTGCGTCGCTTACTTAAAAAAATCCGGGTTACTAATTTTGAATTTTAGCCGAATGAATAAATAGGCAGCAGGTCTGTGGGCTGTCTGTGGTAGTAGCACAACGATGACGTCAGTAACACCCACTTTACGACAAAAATTCAAAATTACAGTAACCCGGATTTTTTTAAGTAAGCGACGCACCTCCACGTTATCAGTGCTAGTGTAGAGTAATTAATAAATTATAAACAGCATAGTTTGTGCCTGTATAAACTTGCCCATAGGAAACCGTTTCATGGCCGAATATCTCAAGAGAGCAGCCAGACGCCTCTCGAATATCTTCGGAACAGCTCCAAATGACCAACAACAAGCAGGGGTGAGTAGAACATCATGTTATAATGTGAAATCAAGGGCCCAATGTCAAAAAACCGGTCTTATCCTTTAAGTGGATAATCATACTTATTACACATTTTCTGGTGAGAATGGGCTGCAAACAGTCTGCAGATAAACCCTCTTCTGAGCCAAAAAATATGTCGAATAGATTAGGTTTTCCGAAGAAAACGTTTTCATTTACATTTACATTACATTCATTTCAGTATTTCTGTTAACCTAACTGCATATTCTACAAACTTTCCTGTCTACTTTCTCAGCCAAATTCTAATTGATATAAGTAGGTCAGCAGGTGCCACTGATGGTTGCAACAGCTCACCTGTCACTCAAAGTGACCTCACCCATGATAATGCATACTTTTGTCTGCTGGATGAGTTATAAAAGGTTCACACCTCCCCGCATTGGCTTCATTTGTTTCCGCACAGGAAGTTGCAACTTGCTTTTTTAGCTAATTGGTCATTAAACCAGCTGGCTAACTATAAAATATCATGTTAAGCTAGCCAATGAAGTTCATATAAGAAGAACAAGACAAAAATGTATGTCCCAAAATGTTATTAATGTTTTAATTGGTAAGTCTTTGGCATCTCATTTTGCTATCACACTACTAGGCCTGTGCATGATTTTTTCTCCTTTATGCTGGCACTTTGTTAACGCCACACTGCAGCAATGCTATTGTATTGTGACCAGCCATCCAACTCTGGAGCTGGCAAAGTAGTTTATCTATCACTGCGCTGGAAAAGCCACATTCCTCTGCTCATAGCTACAGTGCACGTTGTATCTTCTCGAGTCTTACGTCCATAGTTTAAACTGGGGGAAGGAATTGATTTCAGCTGGTACATACAACTTAAACTGTAGCTACAACAAATGCCTTCATTTGACTAATGATGGATGTGAGGTATGCAAATGGTTTCTATAAGAAAAATGTCTCTTATCTGCAACAGATACTCAGATTGTGATTTGTTAAGTTGAATTCTGGCCTTATCTTTTAAAAAT
The DNA here is from genome assembly GCF_027942865.1 of Odontesthes bonariensis. Taxonomy (NCBI): domain Eukaryota; kingdom Metazoa; phylum Chordata; class Actinopteri; order Atheriniformes; family Atherinopsidae; genus Odontesthes; species Odontesthes bonariensis. The sequence goes on along the minus strand of NC_134529.1, from coordinate 7,902,312 downwards.
ACAAACAACCTCAAAATTAATTTCCAATTCATTTCAAAGTACAACCTCAATCATAAAAATTTTAATAAAATCAGAATATCAGTGCAGATATCATAAACCCACATTCTATAGAAGATATAAAACATATCATTTGATGGCAGCAACATGTCTCAAAAGAATTGGACAGGGGCAACAAAATACAGGGAAAGTAAGTGGGACTAAAAAGAAACCGCAAGAGGAACACACTGCAACTAATTAAGTTAACTGGCAGCAGGTCAGCAATGTGATTAGAAATAGAAAGAGCACCTTAGAGTGGCAGAGTCTCTCAGGAGTAAGGATGGACAGAGATTCAGTAATCTACAGAAAACTGCATCTACAAATTGTGGACCAATTCCAGAATATCCTATGTTGCACTGTTGTACAAATAGCTAAACGGCGTTTGCTGTAAATCCAATTAAAACAATGAAGATCCAACGTACAGTGTCACAATGCTAGATAAAAATGTTAGCTTTATGTGGAGAACTGTGGGACTTCAATCTTCTACAAATCATAGACTACCGTAACAGGAATGGCTTTAACCCTTTATTGTCCTGCTCTAAAATTTGCCAGTGCATTATTTTCACCGTCTATACTGTTTCTTATCTTGTCTTGGAAGTATACCTGCCTTAACCATCTCTACCACTCTACTATTACCAAGAAAATATATGTTTTGCCATTAATTATGCAAATGTTGTTCCTTTCACCCAACCATTTGTGAAAAAAAGCCTTCTAATGCTGATTATCATTCTGATTATCGCATGATACTTTCAAATTTGACCGCCTTTGTCTGGAAATTACCTGTGAAGGCTAAAAGATCTAAATACCAAACTATCATTACACCAGTCATTTTTGCCTGATCATCATTGAACTCTAATAGACTTTCTAGAACAGGACAATTCTTGTCATTGTCACCAATTGAAAATCTATAGCCGAGGGGTATAGAGTGGTGGACAGGAAACAAGTTTGGCCGATGATGCTGAACTCTAGAGGTCACAAACGGAGATCGTTAATTATTCCAGGCCCCCTTTTAAACGACATGTGTGTTTGAATGAACCCACAAGGGACGCAAACTGCTATTAAACAGTACTGTTTACATTTGCCCTCCATGATATTCCATCTGCTCTGTGGAAAACATAGCTTTCACTCTCTGTATCCCGTGACCATTGCAGAAAGATACTGAAGCTGCCCACCTCAATTAAAAAAACAGATATCATCAGCAAATTAGCATCATCTTTGCAAGCCATGTGGTGAGGTAGTCATTAGATCTTGATGAAAAACAGCATGCTTCAACCTTGACCCATCCCTGCCTCCATCAGTCTCCCCATCACATCAGCAGACACACGCAGAGTCCCCGAAAGATGCTTAAAGATAAAAGAGAATTGACCCGTCAGCCGTATGTACAGGCACTGCAGATCTGAAAGGAGAAAAGCCATGAAAAATGGATGAGAGAAGAAATCCACTTCACCTCCCCCCTGGAGGCTGGCAAACCCCCCACAGAGCTCCCACTCATAATCCTCTCTCCTCCTGCACACACACACTCCCCTCGCTGTGCCTCACACACTTACATTTGGTGTACGCAAACAGGAAGAAAAGGTAGGCACACAGCGCCCTGGGCCCTCCGGTAGGTGTTAGAATTCAGGAGATGCATCCATGCGCTGCTAATATTAGTCTTATTACTTATATTATCTGTGACTGATGTGATAAAGCCGGGGTTCATAAAGCAGCGTCAAAGCAGAATCCTTTTACACACTTTCTTTTTGTCGCTCAGATTTTCAGATACAGGGTTTAAAGATCATTTTCAGAAAAAGAAATAAATGTGTTAACTTCCTCTGAAGGATCACTCAGGCTTTCAGAGATGCTTCACAAAATGCATTAGTCAAGCTCATAATGGAGAGACTCATATTAGTGAATCATTAAGGTCCAAATGCCTTTATAGAACCATTCCACTTTGACATCAAAGCAATTCTAATACAGAAGAGGGCAATTCTAATGGCAAGGCATCCAAAGGTTGTAGATTCTTTTCAGTCCAGACTTTGTTATGGACTGACATAACACACACACACACACACACACACACACACACACACACACACACACGCATACTCTTATACATTGTTCCCTTGCCACCCAAGGCCCTTTACCAAGTGTGATCCAACTTAAAGCACTCACATGCACTTGTGACAGCGTGTGAAACGTTCCAGTCAAAGCGTCTGCAGCGGCTCAGGATATCTGCTGCCTCCTTCATGGCCTATCTGACGGGCTGGCAGTCGCCTGATGAGAGGGAGACGGTGACATGAAAGAAGGAGGGGGCCGCTGCTGTCACATATGCTCTGACTGACAGCTTCTTCTTCTTCTTCTCTTGTTATCCATCGTCACACAGGAAGAAAAGTGCCTTTTGTTAAGTTGTTGAAATGTTGAGCAGGTATGTTGAAGAAATGTTGTAGGTTGTCATTTTGACCTAGGGTAACGTGTCGTTTTAGCTTTCAAGCCTATGGTTGATGCACACAGCGAGTTAACATTATGTTTTTTTTCAATATCAATAAAAATGTGGATAGTCACTAGTTTACGATAAAAGCTGAAGGTTTAACCACTCACATTGCTTTTATGTGATGTTTAAAGTTTATTCAGATGATAATGATAAGCTTTAAGTTCTTCAGAAAACCCTCAGGTTTAAATAAAGAGTTGAGTCTGAACGGGTTTGAGGGGGTATTATTAAAGTGACTTGCAAAAGTTTGGTCAACATTTTTGTTACAGGGGATACTTATAAGTGAAAGATAACACGATTTCCAAAATGCAGGCTTTAAAAGATGATGCATTTATGTAATAGTTTGACGTTTTTATTAATATTTTTCACAGTTTCATGCAGTCTGTTCTGAGCATCACATCTTTCTCAGCCTTTTCGTATCCAACAAAGAGTCATCTTTGAAGAATTTCTCTCATTATTCCAGAAAAAGGCTTCTAGTTGAACTTGCTGGTATCTAACTAACTCCATTCTTCCTTCTGCCAGTGATTTTTCTGTGTCACTTCTGGTTGCGAACCTCAAAAGGATGATTAATACATCCCCAAGCTGAACAGCTGGGATGGCGTTCAATTCATTTGGCCTCCAGATATAACTTTGCTTGTTTTAACTCTGTTTTTGTGCAGGACTTCTGTACAAAATGCATTGATTTAGCGGTTTATGTGCCCATTTCCGACGCTCAATTTTGAGCTGAGAATACAGGGAAGATTTTCCTCAAGTTATTCTTCCATAATAAGTACATTTGGGCATGCGTAGCTGCACAGCAGAACAGTACTGCTGCAATGCAGAGTCTGCTAAATCTTCCTGAAGTTTTTTTGCAGTCGAACAGAGGCTGTCTCTCCAATAACTGCACAAAAGGTTCCTTCTGAGGGTTTTCTTAGTTTTCAAGTTCTCAGCTTGACCTCCACAGTACCTGTTAACTACCATTTCTTCATAACATTGGATGACTGCATTGATGACTAATTTTCAGAGTGCTAAGGTGCTGCTTATAGGAAGAAAATTGAAGAGCCAAAGAAGCTTTGAACTTGGCATCACCTGGCCTCTTCTAACATTGATTGTGAAGAAGCCATCGCTTTAACTAAGCTCTGAAATGATGGTAAAAGTTACCTGAGAGCTCAAATTTGTTTGCCCCTGCGTTTGTCTTTCCATTCTAATGAAATGAGGCTACAAAATTACATTCGAGCTAACTTTGCGACTGATTTATGAGGGTCTAAAACATTTGGACACTCTAGCTCAATCAGACCAAGGAGGATGTCAAAATACTAAAAGAAGAATGTACAGATCCTGCGACAGGTAAGTAACGTATGCTGCTCCTACCAACACTTATTTTGCACTTTGATGATTTTGAGGGTCCCCCATGTGAGAAAAAGGAGGAAAATCCAACCTTGGAGATCATACCTGTGTTTTCGTACGTTTCAGTCGCTTCCTTTTCAGGAACTTCAGTTGGGAAAGAGAGCAAGACCAAACGCACTGCAGCCTACTTCGAGAAATGGTTATCACGTTATCTAAAGCAGGCTTACAAAGCATGTAAAAACACTGGAAACCAGTGGCCATCTGTCAGTCAAGACCTGATCACCTGACCAAGACAGGCATGGATGCTTGTGCAAATGTTTGCATCTGTTCCTACGTATGTGGATTTTGCATATATGTGTGGTAAAGTGGGGTGGGAGGTTAAGGGAGGAAGAGCACTTCTAGCTTTGGTTGTCACTTTGCAGGAAGAGGACACAGTTCATGACGTGTATGGCAAATGAATGAAGAATAGCCGTTCACAGTCAGAAATGCAATGCTTTAATATGGATTTATACAATTAAAGTAAATAGTTTTGAGATTTCACTCAACATGGTTTCATGTGTATTAAAAAAATCACGAATCACATGGGGTCAAATAGGAGCTGAATGTCTGACAGAGCATGTTTGACATCTTAAAGTTACTTAATGTTGCAGTAGAGGGCGCTCTATGCTGCTGCAACGAAATCAATGTGCTGTATTGGAGGAGCAGTTTTACCTTAATTTGCTGCAAAAAATGAGGCATGTTTTCTGTCAAATTAGAGCATATTTGGTTATGTCATATAAGGAAAAAGAAAAGCTCAAGGTGATTTTTTTCAGTTTTTAGGTTTCAGTTTTAAAAATGCCAAAAATTAGTCCCAAAGTAAACTATCTCTTAACATCAATCATCACTGTCATGAATTACAACTGCAGTCCATCTGCAGGACTATTCCTTAAGGAGAAAATGATTTGAATGGAGTAAGTCTGCTGGCAGAATGCAAACAGTCATCCACATTTGTCTTTAGCTCTAATTAAGACATTTATTAAATGCAGTGCCGACAAGGTCCCAATTTGAAATAGGCTAATGGCCATGCTCATCACAATGCCTGTGCGGCTGCGTTTAATTAAAGTCGAGCCATGCTTTGTTTGCGCGCTGTAATGCGGTTTGTCTAAATGAAGCTCAATAGAAGCCCAGTATAATTCAAGTTTTTGGGAGGAGGCGGAGGAGGGAGGAAAGGAGAGAAACGGGGAGGGAGAAGGAGGGGCGGGGTGGGGTGGGGTTGAGGGGGGGGGTTATTATACTATTGTCCGCCCCTTAATCCGGTTGGCTCAGAGACTGCCCGCAGGCCAATTTGTAAGTGGTTTGCGGAGCTGCCAATCAAAGCAGACGTCCTCTCTTCAGGCTGTGGCTACGAAACATCTCAGTTGCTGTGTGGAGAGATTTGTCGGAGGGACACTCCTGTACATGGACCATCAGCGCGCCGCAATCCGCCGCCTGCTCTCACACACGCGCATGTAATGCCTCGGTGAAATCTGGACGGTGGAGAGGACACGCATGTGAACATTTTGTTTTTGCATGTCAGGAGAGGAGGAACTAGTCGCCGGGTCCGCGGCTGTTTGTCTTTTTTTTTTATCGCTCCCCCCCCCCCCATGTCACTCTAATTAATCGGAGGCATGTGGAATCGCACCAGGATTAGGAATTGCCTCCCAATAGTGTGCCTGCTGTTGACGTTGTGGACGGAGGTAAGAAGGCTCTCATTTATGTCAGTGCTGTTCAGTTGCTGGAATAAATGTTTGAAATTGAAATTGTGAAAAGTTGGTGGGCGTGGGCAGATGCATTTGCTCTCCTGCATTGCATATTCGCATCACATTAATCGATAATTGAATTACGTAGCTCTCCGTTGTGGGGCATGTGATCGTGTTACCATGACAAGATTGAAGTCTCAGGGACTGATACAGGCTACTCTCCATTTTGGTTTAATTCTGAGTCTCCTGTGTTTCTTTTATTTATTTTTTTATAGAAGGGGGGGTGAATTAGGCCTGAGCCAAACAAGTTGTAAATTGCATCGCGTATGAGGCTGCTGCAGCGGTTAATGAGCTCCCGTCTGAGAGTAACCTGCTTGTCTAAAATCCCAGCATGCACGCTGTAGGGCGTTCACGTGAGCCAAACAAGTTGTAAGTTGCGTCGCATCAATTGGCTGCTGCGGTGGATAATTTTGCCCTAGCGCGTTCACGTGCTCCATTCATGATGCGTTGAATTATTTTGGCACAGTCTCCCAAACTGCAAACTCCAAAATATTGCCTTTTGATTTAAAAAATGTTCACCCTGTTTGGCCGTTTGGCCATCTTTACGCACAAATCGTGCCGTTTTTATCCGGGTCTATATTTACATTGGGGTCTTTTTTAACGTCTTGTTTCCAGGTGTCCCAGTCAACCGGCTATTTCGAGCTGCAGCTGATCTCCGTGGAGAATGTAAACGGCGAGTTGGCGGACGGAGAGTGCTGCGACGGCTCCTGGAGCTCCCAGGACCGGCGCTGCACCCGAGACGAGTGCGACACTTACTTCAAAGTCTGCCTGAAGGAGTACCAGATGGATGTCACCACCACCGGCCCCTGCACGTTTGGAGCTGGATCTACGCAAGTTCTCGGTGGAAATACGTTTTCTTTTAAGAGCGCCAAGAATAGCGCGAATAAACTCGACGAAGCTGGCAAGATTTTGATCCCCTTCCAGTTTGCGTGGCCGGTGAGTGTGGCTTCCTCCTTCATCTAAGTGCTTCTTGACATCTTTGGCAAGAGCATCATACTGCCGCCTGCTTAAAATTTGGGCATGTTAGTGTTTGCTCTTTGCCACCTGCACACATTCAGAAACCTTTCTGAATCTGCATACACTGTAAATGTGGAAGCACTTTTCAAATACCCATCCTTTTAAAGCAAAGTTTTTTTTCTCTCGTTTTTGTGCGTCATGAGCTGCAGCTCACATTAATTTCCACTCATCATCAACTTGCCAGGTCTTTCTTTGATTTTAGTTGTCTTTAAAACCATAGAGAGGAGCAAATATCTGAGCAGCAAACCGACCCCAAATATTAGTGAAAGCACAATTAAACTTTACATCAGAGCTTATTTATTGACTCTCTTTATAGCATCTAACTGAACAGTTGCTTGTTACACCCCAAACTGCTGCTACTTTTCCTGAACAGGGAGTTCCACAGTGGAAGACTTGAGCCAGAAAACCTGTGGAAAAGTTACAGTTTTGCTCATTTCATCTCCATAAAAGCTGCTTACTAAAACAGATCAGCACCTTACCGGTTTGGTACCTCAGCTCTTTAACATCTCGGCACAGGTCTCGGGTGTCCTGCATGTTTCTTAGCAGTGGGGGCAGACCTAAGGAAATGTAGGTGCCTCACAGCGTCCTGTCCTTATGAGAATTGACACACATCGGGGCTAAATGATTACATGCTTAACAAGGATCTGGTTGCAGCTACAGTGGTGAGTGGTGGCCCTGATATATGAGGATTGGTTTTGCTCCGGTTCACTAGCTTGCACCTGTCGAGGCCATGATGGGGTGATTAGAGTGGGGAGATGCTTTAATATGTAGATCCTCGGGAGGGAACTGCAACTTCTTACACTTTTTTTTTTTTCTACATTGCTGATTCGTGAAAGTTGTTATTGGCTAAATTAACCAGCTTCAGCTTCACCAAATCAAAGCAGAAGATGATTTGAGCTACAGCTGTTATGACCAAATTCTACATGCATCTTGTATGTAAATTTTACTTTTCTACAAAGCAGTCATAAACTGGCAAGCTTTTACAGGTGTGAGAGAAGGGAATGTGTGTGGTTGCAGGGTTTGCACGCCAAATGATTCTCTATTATAATGATGAATGACTGACTTGTGAGCTTGAATGATGTGTTGGGATGAAGTGAAGGATGCCTGCGAGCACTGGTTCTAAGTGTGCTACTGTCTGGTTTTTACACCTCTCTTTCCCATCAGCCTCCTCTTCTGCTGCGGGTGCCTGGTGGTGATGGCAGATGAGTGATAGCAGATGAAGTAGGCACATGAAATATGCACGCATAGAGTTGGAGGGGGAAAAAAAACCAAAGCACTTGTACTGCAGCACGAAACACACTTTGGGTCTTTGATAAGATCTACTTCTCAGTCCTGCAATTTCAATACACTCAAGTTTCAGTACACTTCTGGTAATTAGCTTTGCCAATTTAATGTCATGGTGGCTTTAGAAGAAAAGCTCCTGTTTTTATTCAGATTAGTCACGTGGTGAGGCAACTATAAATGGAAGAACTAGTTTATGGACAGAAAAAACGGCAAATTGCAGCTACCCTGAACAGTCATTTTCTAATTTTAGCTGTGAAAGTTTGCTGTTTTATTGTAATTGTCAACTGGATATGTTTTGAGTGACTGGGCAATATCTAAATTGCCCAAATAATCCGTTTGTTCATTTCAGTTTGTTCTGTTGGAGTGTTATGGATATCGGAGTGTGAATTTTATCTCTGGGTTATGCAGGCATCTCAGAATCTTGACTGAATTTGTTGTGTAGACCGGTCTATAAGAAAAGCTTCTTTCTAGAAAACTAAGTGCTAAAAGGTTACATTATACAGTCGACTCAATTAAACACAACTTCTGTAATGCAGATGCCAATGATTAACAGCTTAATGTTGTCCTGCAGCCTGTTAGTGCGGTCTTTGTGCATTTAATGATTTCAGGGTTTTCCCACGTTTTAGTGAACTAATGGCCACTTTGCAAACTTCTTTGAGCTTGAGGGAAAATGGCAAAGGTGCGATTTCACACTCTGAAGGCCATATGTTAAAGGGGTGGGCCTGTTGTTTACACCACCAGGTGCTTCTCCACCTGAGCTTGCCATTTCTTTGAGGCCAGCTCCTGGATTTTTTTTTTTTTTTTGTGAATAGACTACATGGTTCATGTCACACTGAAAATAAACTCCCGAGAGGCTCCTATTTAACTCCTTGACAGACACCTCGAGGCAGAGGTGAAGGGGGCTATTCTGGTGTGTTGTCCTTCTGTAAAGCGCCCCAGCTGATAACGGTGCACTATTCCAGTGCCAGATGTCACAACAAGCCTGCGGGGTCACTGGCTGTGGTGTTGTTGCTGTCCTCACTGAAGAAACAAAGATGCAGTGTACTATTGGCTGTGTCATCTGGCCAGCTGCCCACTTGGAGCCCCGTGGAAACCAGTGAGGGCTAAAACTCTTCAGTCATCTTGAAGCAGACTTCACCGACAGCCTGAAAACGAAACCACGCAGGAGTTGTTTTACTGTAGGTTCTAAACTCTGACAGCTAAGTTGTGATGTGTTTATGGGACCATAAAAAATAGAAGGGAAAAAAAAAAACTGCTTGGGGTTAGATTCTGTACTTAAACAGAATCCATACATCATTCACTTGAGAGAGCTGACATCATATTGGTTTGCTGTTAATTGTTTAGTTTGAACTCCTATGGTTCACATGCCATAGAGCGTTCTTCATCTCAGAGGGTAGGGTGGGACAGTAAGACTGTAATGATGGCTATCATCATTTCAGGCAAGACTGCTGCTCTGCTGCCCTTTATTTTTTTTGTTTGTCATCACACTTGTGATACAGTTGCCTGTGGTGGATTTTTACTTCAGTGCATGATTCATTCTTTGGAAATGAACCAGCTATGTTTTTTTTTTTGTTTTTTTGCCCTGGCTTGTCAGTTTCCCAGTAAAGAGTCTCACTATACAAGTGTGTTGCTGCAGTTATAGATTTACACTCGGTGTTACCTGCTGCTTCTCTTCTCATAGCCTTTGAATGTCTTGCTCATATTGCAATCCAGTCTTTGTAGCCAATGAGAAACTTGGCCGTCAAAAATCTATTGCTTTAAAATGCTAATTCTGCGTTTGGAAATTGGTAGTCATTTGCACACGTGAGCCTCGCTTTTAGTTACTGTAGAATGAGAGTCACAGGGTACAGTACACATGTTGGTGAGCAGTAAGCATGCTTAAGAGGGGAAAAAAATGCTCTGGGTGGGATGGACTGTTGACACTCAAACTTTGGAGTCAAGCAAACGAAAATGCCGATGGGAAGAAGCTGCGAGTGACTGGAAAAAAAGAGGAGCAGATGCTTGATTAAAATTGACAGGGCTCTCAAGTTTTTGAGTTCAGCTTGGGATGAGAGTTTTGCTGGTTCACATTACATTTGTATTCTGCTCTGCGCCCTCTGTTCGCCTGTCTCTCCTCTCTGCTCGCATGCTGCATGTTTGTTGCAGATTTCCCATTAAAGCAAACTACTCTGAAATTAAGACTACTTGTAAGCTTGCTGTCACTTTCACAGCATTTTAAGGACTGATGCTTTGTTCTAATAAAATCAGGTGACAAAAATCCCCATCTAAAGAATTTCATGACCGTCTCTGTTCAGTGATTCTGGCTATATACAATTCGATTTGTATAGCACCAAATTATAACGAATATCATCTCAAGGCACTTCAAAGATGCAATCCAATGACTTCTTATGGAGAAATGAGTGTCAGAACATATTTTTTCACATATTCTAAATGTGAGAGCAGCTCACAGGCACTACTACCTCTGAGGCAGAGTACAGGAAGGGGACAGGTGTTCCTGCATTGGCTTGGACTTGGGATGTTTGTCCTTAAAGTTGTTAGATTTATTGCTGAAGGGGTCTTAAAAGCTGCTAAATCTGACAGGGTAAAATGGATGTAAGGCATAAGATTGTGCTCAAAGTGTGAATTGTGTGAGTTTCACACTGTGTGTTAGACTTGAAAGCAAATATCGTAATATATTGAAATAAGTCTCTAGGCTTTTTTTTTTTTCTTCATGCCATTAGACAATTTATAAAGCTATGTCAGTTTTGTTACTCACACGCTCATTTTGAGTGAGTAGATGTTCACATTTACTTTCATGTATACACAATGCACTATTTTGTGTAAGGAATAGTTTTTGTGTATTACTCAACTCAACCTTATTCATAAAGCCCTTTAAAAACAGGCGTGGCTGAAACAAAGTGCTGTACATGAATAACAACACGAAGTATAAGACAAAACATAAGAATAATGTAAAAACAATAATAAACGATAACAATATTTAAAAAAAATAAAGCAGAAACAGAAACGGAGTCATGTTAGAACATATTAGAGGAATGTTGTTTAGGTTTTGGCGATACCTAGTGGCCAAATTGTAGATTGCAACCAATTAACACCCCTTACTTGGCTAATCACTTCTTGAGTAGGCCATGTGCTGGGGATGGTGCGTTTACACGTGACATGCACACTAACAGACTTATTTATTAGTAATTTAGGGAAGGTCAGAGAGCTTCCCACATAGAGAACTGAAGTTACGTCAACTAGCCACTATTAGCGTTGGCTTGGAAAAGTAGATGTAATATATGTAAAGCTGCCCACACTGACCAGTTATAGGTATTTAACATTGTGAAGTGTCTAAACGGGTTAGGATATTGTATTAATCGACAGTTTTTGTGAAATTTGAGCTGTTCCTCTGCTTCAGTGTTTGCTCGTTTAAATGTTAGTCTGCTGTCAATCATGCAATGTGACTTAATCTTAAAAATGCAGGACCTTCAGCTGATCAGGCACACCTGGTATCGAGACCACTCTTTATGTACGGACTTCAAAGTAATATCAATCTTAACAGAATTTTTTTTTTTTTTTTTGTTTTTACTTTTTCTTAATGTTTAAGAAGCATATTTCCAATTGAATTGATCATGTAGCAACTGAGCAGATCATGGTGGACTATATGGAACAGATATAAAAAAGATAGAGTTCAGCAGGCAGCTGACCACGTTAAGTCCTCCTCTGTGTGGTCTGATTGAGTTTCCATTTTGTTGGCTGGTACTGTGTGTGCACTTCAGGAGAGTGAATGGAGGAGAAAGACACGTAGACTTACTTCCATTTGATCACTAATGAAATTGCCGGTGGAATTTCTCTGCCTCTCTGCTCTCATTCCCTCCCTGCCCTCTGGCTGCATCAGCCGGGCGTTCGTTTGATGTGGGCCTGCCTGTAACTGTATCTTCTCTGGACTTGGATAAAATATCAGACCTCTGTACTCCCTCTGTTTGTAAATCGATGCATGTCGTCAGCCAGAACTGCAGCTGATCTGCAAGCACTAACCTTTTCAAGAAACAGAATTGGTCTTGCCTGCTTTGCTCGCAGCAAGGCTGTTAATTTACAGGAATGTATAGATTTACTGTAAACTTCTGGCCTCTGTGCATAGGAAGGTACAAGGGAGCAGGTGTCTGTGAGAGTTTGGGTTTCTTTGGTCTGCTAAAGCACTCTCTTGGCAGGTAGTTGGTCTCACATTGCGGATCATCTCAACAATGAAAGGCATAGACTATCTCATTCACATCTCATCAACATGCTGACCTGCCCAGACCTGCTAAAGATTGTTTTTCTTGGAGGAAACCCAAACTATTTGAATGGTTTTGGCTTGCGCCCCTGTCCATGTCATGCATTATAACACGTGCATATAGAGCTGCTTTAATAGTTTTAGTTTGTGCTATTGTCCAGCATTTCTTCTGCATGGCTCTTCTTTCTTGTGCTTGGGTAAATGCAAGTTGTCTTATTTGCATATTAGCTAGCAAGTCGAGGCAAACTTTATGCCTCCTGGATCTCCTCTTGTCATTTTATGAATTATGGAGGTACTGATGCACACTGTGGAAAACTCTCCCCTCAAAGGCCTAATTGTCTCAGCCTGTTCATGTGAACACAAAGTAAGTCATGCTTGTATTTTTGTGAGCGGGGATGGGGTCAAACCTTGCCCCGAGGTTTGTCTTAAGTATTAGATTGGATTTAGAAAGCTACATAAATGGCTGGATGTAGACCCTTAATTAGAAAAAAATAGTCTCTTAATTGGACTCGACTGATACTCGAGAAGAGTATTAATTGGTGGATTTCTTTGCTAAACTTTCCTTCAGAAGAGTTACCAGTGCAAACATTTAAGGATTTGCTTATCAATGATTTCGCTCTGAAATGAATCTAATTTCTTTTTGAAGCATTCAGTTTTAAGCTGGGGATCAGCACTAAAAATACAACACAGACTTACAGTACTCTAAGGCCCCATCTCCATTCCACCCCTTGGCCCTAACCATTGGTTTTGCAGAGGTAATTTAGGGACCATTTGGATGGCTAGATGAAGTCAGAATATAAATCATTATTTTGTTAGGTTTGTTTCTAATTTTTTTTTTTTTCATTTTCATGAGTAAATCTAGCAGATCTTGCGCACGAGAAAAGAGGATAAATGTCAAGCGAGGAGCAAATTGAATCTGGGTTATTTGATGCAGTCTCGAGCTTTAATGAGGAAGAAGCAGGGCAGTGGTTTAATTAGCAGTTCATTAAAGCACTTTGGCTCATGTGCTGTTCATCTTTCCTCCTCTCGCTGTCCTCTCCTCTGCCTGAGACTGCAGTTAGTCATGTTTTGGATGTACAGAGCCAAAGGGTAATGCAGGCTGCCATGGTTAGCCACACCTGATACAAGCTCGTCAGAACTGTTGCTAGGAGACGGCTGCATAGGCTTCTAGTAAACAATTATCCTCCCTCTCTGTGGCTCCCTCCCCCATCCATCCTCTTCTGGCCCCAGTGCTGCTGTGTGGAAAACCACTCACACAGAGTCTCACCTGTGTTTGAGCTCAGCTCCGTATTGATTATGCAATTAGCCATTCAGGCTGCACTACCAAGGTGAAATGACAGGCTGTTATGAGAGCTCTCTTTTTCCAGAAGTGGTGCTTAGGGTGTGTTATTTGTATTTTAAGATTACAGACTGTAGCTTTAGTGCCAAGTCTTTTTATGCTCTGCAAACGGCCGAATTAACTACACATCTTGGGTACATTCTGTAGTCTGTTTCCTTTTTTGTCAGACATGCCGTCAAAATTTTAGAGCTGATGGATTAAAACCAATATTTACCAGACATGTAAGCATTCCTATTTTTCCATCTGCAACTTGAAGACTGAACCAGATTTCTGTGCCCTCAGCCCTTATTAACAGACTGTATTTGGTCTCTGCTGGCTTTAATGCATCTACTGTTGTTTTGATGTTTGGTGGTTCTCATAATTAATCATTTGGTAAAGCATGACCTGCATATCTGAGGAGCAGCCTTTGGGTATTTTTTATTGCTGCTACCTGCAACTGCTACATTTGAATGTGTTTTAGAGGGGAAAACCAGAATAAAGGTCCATATAATTCTTACGGACTCAGAGTCATTCTGCAGTTTGAAGAAAGGTGCCTGTTACATGAAAATGTTTGGGTTGAATAGTTGGCTTTGCCAAGGGGGTTATGTGTTTGGATTGGTTTGATTGTCTCTTTGTGGGCAGGATTACTCGGATCTTTGGATGGATTTGAAAGAAAAATTTGCAAAAATTGGGACACGGCCCAACTTGGGAGTGTTTCATCTTTTGATAATGATTGATGTGAACCCAAGATTTCTTTGTTTAGCCTTGATGGAGGCATATTGTTTGGGACTTTTCTTCTGATTGTTGACATGAAGGTAAAGGAAAAGCTAACCTTGAAATTTCCTAACTTTTTATCCTACCTCCTGTCAAACAAGCAGCCAGTTCTGATGGAAGCGGACTTATCCTTTAGCCATTTTTTATGCCTTTATAGCCCGTCTTAAGCAGTTGTCTAAATTCTGAACAATTCTTTACAGTCGAGGGCTTTATTGACATCAGTTTGTTTGCTCTCAGAGTAACGTCAAAGCTTTATCACATTTAGATTATTTAAAGTCTGTTTCACTTGTCTTTTTACTGAACTGCAGCTGCTTAAATGTATGATCTATGAATCTTTTCTGAATGATTTAGCTTTTCCTAAGGTTGCATTTTCTCTTTCTTTTAAAGAGTTTTTCATTTAAGACTTAATGCATTATCCATCAAGCATAAACCTAATTTAGCTTTTTTTTTTTTTTTTTTTTTTGGTTTTATCTCCATTATACAAGTTGTGCTAGCTAAACTAACTTTTTTTTATTGCTTTCTGTGTTATTAAAATAGTTTTTAGTCTTGCACTGTTGCAGTAACACACTCAGTGTGTGATTCATGCACATACTTTATTGCTTGAAGTAACTGCCAGATCTAAGATAATCACATTATTTTTTTTTCCAGTAATGTGATAATGTGACTCTTTGTCATATTTCTTATAAGAGCTTAAATTTGAACTTGAAGTATAGATTCAAGGAAGCAAAAAAAAGAAAGATAAAATTCCTGCTGTTAAGATTAGACGATGGACTGTTAAATCAAGCAGCACATAAATAAAATTACTCTCACTTCGGCCTCTCGCTCTGGTTTCTTCCCAGCAGACACTGCACATTTTGTGTCCTGTAAGTCTTATGTAGTACTGCCTGTCATCACAAGTGTAACTGTGGTGCTCATCAACAGAGATGCAGTGTAGTATTGACTGTGCGATCTGGCCAGCTTCCCGGTGGAAGCTCGTTTGGACTGAACTGTCACTACCATCTGACTCTGAGCACAGTTTTGATATTAAATTAATCTGTGTAAATGTCGGGGGAGGGGGCTGCAGGAATCCCCTGAAATTGTTTGGTTCATTCAATGACGAGGTACTCGTTGCACAAATGGGGAATAAAAGCTTCTCCATAATTATTTTAAGTCTGTTTTCTTGCCCGCAGCCTGAGGAAAGGGATAATATTAGTTTTTTTTTTTTTTTTTTTTAACTATGACTGGGCAAATATTTGGAGGAAGGGGGCATGAAACGGCCAGTTTCATTGGCTAAATAAAACGGTTGATGAATCGGACAAAGGCCTCATTACATTTCTAAATGAAATAATTTTAAGTTCTGAACCTATTCTCATGATTCATGGCTTTCTGTGGCTTTGTATGTGCTGGCTGTCCCAGTGACTCTTCTCTAAATTTGGACATATGTCTGTCTGAGCCAAAATACACCAGAGTCCCTCTTGTACTGTCCTCCTTACCTAGATAACTCAAAGCTGCCGGTCCAGACTATATCATTGATATCAACAGCTGTTAGTGATTTGGAATGCTTTCAATGTTGTGGAGATTGTGGCTGCAGATCTGTAGGAACAAGTCATGTGTCCCTGATGTCCATCATACAATTTTGTTTGAAGAATCCTCATCCTGAGCCGACTAAAGGGTAATAAGGGACAAGGGTGCCTGTGGAGGTAGGCTTATTGTAACTCTAGCAACACAATCACTACGTGCGTCTTATTTTAAAAGGAGCAACTGAACCATGTCTCTTTGCATGCTACGAGCAGAAACAATGGAGGAGACGCATCCTGTTGCCTTAATGTATGAAAATCCACACATTTATCTCGGTCAGGTTGGCGCCTCAGGAAGAGCTCTAGTTTAACTTCGGCAAACCCCTGCCCTGTGAATAGCCAGTCACAGATAAAGAAGCTTTATCATTTTTGAATGTGTAAACCGGCATTCAAATTTGGCTGTCAAGGAGACTTTTGACAGAGGATTTTGAGCATTGTATGTAAAGATTAAATTAGACAGGCAGACACACGAAACTACACATGGTGACCCGGGAAGCAGGTTTTTTTTTTTTTTTTTTTTTTTTTGGAACATTTGCATTTTTCCATTTTGAATACGTATTATGTCCCTATAGTTAAACAATGTGTAGATTTGATTCTCTATGTGCTTTTTCTAGAAGGTTGTAGTAATTTGGTAGGTTTCATACACAGTTCAGTCGAGCTCCAGTTGTAGCTCGGCCAGTTAGCTGGACTATTTCCTTTGTCCCTGTATACATGAACAGGAGGGAAATTGATGATGTTGACCCATGTCCAACGTTGTGGACTCTGAGAGAGCACCGTACATGTAACTGTAGCTGAATTCCCTGCACAGATGTTGTCTTCACGTTACTTGAATCTGGATTTTGTCAGATGATGTTGCAGTTAAAAATCTGGATTTTTATTAGAGCAGAGCGACTGTCTGGAAATCATTTAAATCACAGCGAGCTGACATGTAGTCTTAATGGGCTGCATCTTATCAAGCACCTCACATTTTTGATGCGTTTAGCCATCTAACAAAAGAAACAGAAAAATGTTTAAATGAGAGCAGCTTTACCTGGAATTTAGCTGCGTTGACATGCGCTGTTATTCATAAAAGATGCACACTGTCCCTTGTGGTTATCCTTTGTTGTTACTGGCTTCTTCCTTTGTGCATTGGACGAGAGCTATGGAGCATGGAGCTCTTTGGCCAATTTGATTCTAGTTTGCATATTTGCAAAATGAATCGACTGAATTGAATGTGGTTGGAAAATGTGAACGTAGCCTTAAATTGGCAGGGAGTTCTCATTACTGTGCAGGTGACTTTTAATCATCAACTGTGCTTCTTACAACCAATGGCGTGTATTAACTGTTAACTAAGTAGGCTGTTGGCATTAAGACCATGAAGTATATGCAACATGATTTCATTGCCGCCGTCAACATGTTGCACAACCGCGAGGTGCCAAACAGTTGCAGAGCAGTAAGTTGTCCGTCTTTGCGTGTGCGCATTTCCGTAGTCGCTCGTGTGTTTGCATCCCCTGCCCCTTGTTAAACGAATGGTGTGCAGGTGCTAGAGGCTCCTTGTGGGGATAATTAAAGCATGTCATTACATGGGCAGTTAAATTGTCACTGTACTGTTGAACCTGTTTGAAATGATAATGGCGCTCTGCTGGAGGCGGTGCTGTGCTGAACCCCAGTCAGGTGCCCTGTTGCTTTGGGTCAGGAATTAGCCTGCTAATGTTTCTGAAGCATGCTTGTTGCTGTTGTATCTCTCAGACTCGAGGTGAATTAACACCAGCGGAAGTAATGAACAAATGTCCATGAGCACAGGATACATGAGCTTTAACCTAATTGTTTGAAACCTTTAAGCTGTTTCTTGGCATGCAGGATGATGAAGCTGTGACTTGAGTATATAAGGGTATTTGTTTGCACAATAGTTTTTATCAACAGCCTATACAGGTACTTTAAGATAGGGTACAGCTTTGTTTTGGAGTTAAAATGTTTTAAATTTTCATTTTAAAACCGAAGTCGGCTCTGTTTTGGCAGAATTGCCATCTGTAACCACATTAGTTTGGCTTTGAGTAAATATAAACTGGATGTTCACCTGTTTGTGGTTTGCTTGTAAACTCATTTAGCCGTTGTATGCAAACCAACGTGCGTGTGTCCGTGTTTGTTTTACGTGTTGCTTAGTCTTGGATCATGCTGGTTAATTAGCACCAGGAGGGGAGGGGTTTGTTGTATTGGAAGTGCATGGGTAATGACCCTGTTGGCATAGTAGCAGCATGCTCAATGGGCCGTTTGTGTGTCTGCACAGCCGGTATACACCAGTCAGCCAAATGCCTTGCCCTCAGTGCGACATCTCTTGGCACGGGATTCTGGCAAAGAACTGGCGGGCAGATCTCATAGCCGTCCACCTCGCTACCTAGAGAGGATATTACTGATATGTCTGTTTCTGTCTCGACAAACACAAATCCAGTTTTGAAAATAAATATTTGTCAAGTTTGCCCTCTTTTCTTTTCATGTTACATGTATCGAATTTCGTGAATCACTTGTTTAATATTTATTTTATAAACTTATGATTGAGTTTGTAAGCTCAAACATGTGGTCAGGAAATCTGACTGATTGGTGCTTAATTGAATCATCTGTGGAAAATGAATTATTATCATTGTGATGTCATTTAACAAGCAAAAATGCCAAATAGTCATCGATTCAGGCTTTTCAAATGGGAGAATTTGGTGGATTGTGTTTCAATAAGTTAAATTTTGTGATAAATCTTCAGACTTAAATTGAAAATGAACTATTTTGGTGATGAATTTATCATCAAAATGGTCACAGTGAGGAACAGAAACAGATTATTGGGGACTGATGTGCTCTCCTTTTCTTTAACATTCACCTGAAGATATCTTTTCCTCACCTCGGCGTCAAGCCAGATGTCCAGCTTTATTTTTAGATTGTCTTAGGAATAGAGACGCTCATTAACAGTCAGAGCTCATTGTGGGGTGCGGGGCGCTATGTGTGCGGTGTGGTTGTCAGTGTGATGTTGTATGTGGGTTTATTGATTTTATTATGTAAAGCACTTTGCGCTGCTTCTGTATAAAAAGTGCTATATAAATAAAGTTTAATTTTTCTTTTAAATTTTATTTGAAACAGCTATTTCTGCGTACTTTACCTGCTGTCATCTTTGCCTTAACATGAACTAGCTATTTCTGCCTGCCCAAGATAATAATTTCTAAATCCCATTGAATTATCTCATTTTGGTGCTGCACAGCAGAGCTCAGTGCGGATGTCACAGAGGGTCAAGCAGCATCAAACTTCTTCCTCTTCTTCTCAGCCTGCCAACAACCTCTCCATATGCAAGGATTTTGCCACTGGAGGTCTTTGATCCCTGTCCCTGAGCAGATTGAGGGGCTAGACAAGGAGAGATTGATATTTCAGTCCACCCTCCTGGGAGAAGTGATGGGAAGCAGGTTCAGCTCTCATCCAGTTTTTCTGCATGTTACCCATGAATAGCTGCTCCCTGCAACCCTAAGACCCAAAATGCTCCCCCTGGCTTTGGAAACCTCTGGGATTTTGCTCTCAGATGGTGTCTAGACTTGGTGACATTCATCCACTTTAGTGTCTTGCGCGTTTATGAGCAGCAACCAAATAATTTCACTCAGTCTGATTGGATTAAAGGGGGAAAAAAAATCAGAGTTGATTGAAATGAATTCTCTCTCTCTCTCATTCTTCTATGAAAGAGGAGGCTATTTTTAGTAGAAGCTGTAAATTATTATCAGGACATGCTGATAGAGCACAATTGGGTTTAATCCAGATTTTTAGTAGTTCTTTCAAAGATCCATTTCTTAAAAAAAAAAAAAAAAAAGAGTACATGCCGTTTCACTTGCTGTTTCACTCATTTGTTGTAGCTCAATGTGCATGGTGGCATAGCGTAGACTCTGCCATAGTAAAACCAAAAGCTAGGATTGACATCACAGATTAATGAAGATTACATGCAGCGATTACTGGCCACAGGATGAATCATGTTGACCTCAAGTCCCATCAGAAGGCAATGAATCATGAATGTCAAGGGATCTCTCTGTGGAGAAGCTGGGAACATTGAGGTGGAAATTCAGGTCATTCCTCTGTGACATGGGAACCAAAAATAGAACAAGGTCACAGACAGTGTTTAGTCTGTGAATTGTATGCACAAAGGTATTAATTTTTTTTTTTTAATTTTTTTAAAACGGCTCCTAGGACTGACTTTGAGAGGCCAATAAACATTTGAGATCCCAGCCTTCCTCCAAAAAAGGGCTGATTTGAGTCAATAAAAAGGCTGAATCTGCAACACAGATGCACCCCTCCAGTAGTGCTGAATTGTTAGTAGACTGGGATCAAGCATGGGATTACACACAAGGCCTGGATCTCACATTCTTAGTATTCTTCGAATGCAAACACGCACATCACCCCACATGCAGAGGGCTGACCCCTCTTTTCAAAAGGAAGCGTGCAGATCCCATGCTTAGTGACCCCCAACCTGCCCCGGCTTCCACTTCCCACTGCCACCTTTCTGTGTTCCCTGTCCCTTTTTATATTTCAACGACTACCTTCTACTCATCCATCTACCCCTTCATCTGTCGTGGGAACCTACACCTGTGGCTCTCCCCAGGCATCGCTCCACCACATCTTTTGCCTTCACAACTGTGGCCTATTGTTAGGAGTTTAAATGAATACCTGAATTCAGTAAACAGATTTTAATGCCACGTGACGCAAAGATAACAAGTGTCTTTTACTTAATTACACCCAGCAAATACAGAGCACACTACACATAAACATGCTTTTTTCACCATGCCCCCCCTTCTTGACTTGAAAACTAGGATTCGTCTCAGTAAATCCTCTAATCCATTAGGGGAACAGTTGGGTAGGGTTTTGGAGATTTGACCTGCAGCGGATTCTTTGTAGTCTCAGATAAAGTATTCCACGCGGTCTGATGCACCTGCAGTGTGTTGAATTGAGAGAAAGAAGCAGATTAGTGAGAATAGAGTTCTAGCATAGACGGATATAAGATGAGAACATGTGCAAGAACCGCGGGCGGCGTTTTGACTTTACCAGTGCAACAACCCTGCTCAGGCTCTGTAGCACACATGCTGACACTAATTGTCCTCGTGCTGACTGTGTCTCTTCACGGACAATGGTTTTGATTGGAATGGGGGTGAGTTACGGTGTTGGGACAAGGGTCTTTGTTCGGTAGCCTTTCCCCCTTCCCTCCCCCATTCCTCCCCTTTATCCCCCTGCCCATCCATCTATCTTGTTCCAACCATTTGGGCAGCTGTCACTTAATCCAGCTAATCACAGACTGGGATGGTCTGTGGGAAACCAGACTAGTCCATGGCTTTGCTCATCCCTAACTGACTCGGGGGACTATTTACCCAACCATTTACAACATGTAGGCATGCAAGCAAGCCGCAATTTTATGTTAACCCGAGAAGGCAAAGGTCACTGTCTGGCCACCTGCTCTTTTTTTGCTCTTTGATGGTTCCTCATGACAAGGTTTGACTCTTGCATAGCCTGATGTAACATGCAGGTTTCATGCTGCAATCTCCAATCACTAATGCATGCATTGCTCATAGTTTCTCTTGTATACATTGGCATACGTGCACACCCACCCACATGCTCAGACTGGGGCAGCCAGCCCTCCCTTTTGCGATTTTGGGGGGGGGGGGGGGGGGGGGGGGGGTGGAAAGGTCAGAAGCCGAGCTACATGTTGTGGGATGATGCACGTTCATGTCACATAATCCATCTTTGAGGCTGCATCTGCTGCATGTCTGCGGTTGGATGGGTTGGCAGAGCTTCCTGCAACAGCAGCATGAACATCACCCGCAGACCTCAAAGCCTCCCTGATTTCTATCATTCTGAGTTCAGCTTTTACATCTCACACATCTCCTCCAACTTGGTCCTGTTTTTGACATCTTATCTGTAGATGCAGTCTCATGCACCGATGCTCCCAATGTCTAAACTCTAAACCAAGCTCTTCATCTTGCCCCTAACCCATCATCATCCCTCCTTTTCTCTTGTCACCCATGGTATTCCACAATAACACTCCCCTCCTCTTCCTCCCGCCACCACCCACAGACCGACAAGCCTGCTTAATCCCACAGCCCAGCAGCAACCAGCCTACCAGCTTGCTGTTCCCCCAGATCAACAACACAGATTCACAAACACACATTTTGCAGTCCACCTCCCTCTGATTTGTCTCCCACGTTTTATTCATGCACCCACAAATACTGCCTTTAAAATATAAATATATATCTATGAACCATCCTCCCCTATTCAGCACCTTCTCAATGACGTTACACTAAAGGTCACAGCAGTCACACTGTGGCTACTACAACTGTCACTAGTAAGTAGTGATGCAATGAGTGCTATTTAGGTCAACTGGTTGCCTAGCAGTGTGCCCTGCAGCACACCAGCTAGATTACTCTTGCGATGCTGGTTTGCATTTGTGTGTGTGTGTGTGTGTGTGTGTGTGTTCATATTTACTCAGACCAGCATCAGCTCTGACTGTGCAGAATCCTCATAATTTAGCTTTTTTTTTTTTTCAATTAATTCTTCAGTATCTATAAAGTGTCAACTAAACAGTCATAAAATGGTTTTAAAGAACCATTTAAACTAAACAAATTGCTTTAATATATATGTTGGCAGAACAAAATGCCGCAGCAGTTTTTAAGAACGTAATAATTACTTTTTTAAAAATGTTTATTTGTCTAAGAAATGTTTTTTTTTTTTTTTTTTTTTTTTTTCCGCATTGGTTCAAGAGTTGAAGACAGACTCTTACCATTTTACCAGAAGACCGGGTGAAGTAATGGTCCAAAACCAGAAGTATTCAGCTGAATGTTGCATTAAAAAAAAGCAGCAAATACTCACTTGAAAAATAAGTTGCCTACCTTAAATTATTATTAGTTGATCTTGTTTTTGTTGATTTTCCAGATTCATTGATGATTCATTTTAGCAGAGAGTAAACCACATTCATCAACACGCCACTCCTACTGGTCGGGTGCAAAGCACAACTTGGTGTGAAACTAGATAATCCCCTTAGCTGCTGATTTACCTCACTGTCTGACAACCAAGGACAAAGCCAGTTCATCTCATACAGCTAATATTAGGTAGGTAATAAGTGACCTTCTTAATGGCCATCATACCTGTGGAGGCTTAATATTTAATGAAAATATGGAAGATTTTTTTTTTTGTGCATGACACCTGCAGCACCAGCATTACCTTGGCCTCTGGAGCACAAAGTAACTCCACTTCTCTTTTTACATCAACAAAGTTCATGCTTTTCCTTTCATTGTGAGCAGCTATGCTGTGGCTGGTCTGTTCATGTGAACAGTGGAGGCTTGAAAGTCAGCGGCTGACGCACTAACTGCTCATAAAAGGCTGATTTAGGTTAAGTTGCACCTTCAAGCAGAACCACAACTTAATTCTCAAACTAGACGGTACATGTAGCTTCATGTTGGTGCTCTGCATACTGAGCCAGAGGAAAGACATGCTAGGCAATTTGAAGCTCTACTCTGCTTGTGACTCCAGCTGCTTCTCTTGGATTCTCACAGTCGGACTCACTGCAGCTTGCTCTCTTATTTCTGAATCATTGGGTTTCATTGGTGGTGTAACTTAAGCATACCTCTGCGTAACCGTGCTGAGTTGTATAAGAGACTGTAGTAGCTATGAAATTGATTTTTTTTTTTTTTTTTTCTCATCATTCGTGTGTGTGTGTGTGTGTGTTCCTGTTGATTTTGTGGAAGAATGGCACGACTATAGCTAAAATGATCCTCTCCATTGTTCTTTCCGCATTAGGAACACATTGTGGTTGTAGGTGATGTTTACTTCTCAGTTAATCTGAGAGCAGAATAACAAAGGCCCTGCTGTATATGTTCCATTGTGATGCTTTGAAGAGAATGACATGTCATTTTTGTAACGATGGCTTGAAATGAAGCAAACTACTTGTCTATCTCTATATCACATTGACTGTAAAACCCATTTTTGCACTCAAAGGATGCCATAAATGTCCAGCTCATTAAGTTTTTCTACTACACAGAAAGTGAGATGTGGCATCATTTACTCGAACTGCAGTGATATTTCTTTTCCTCCCTGAGAGGATGATCATATTCCCTGGTCTTGTTGGGGAAAAAGTAGCAGCAGTTTTTTTGGGGGGGAAATGTATAGAATAATTTGTTAATCCAACATATAACCAATGCTTTTCAGCCTGTTGTCAAAAATGTAAATACTCATTCAAACTCAGCTGCTTCGACATTGAATTTTTATTTTTTCTCTCTCCTCTGCAGCGGACGTACACGCTGATTCTGGAGGCTTGGGACTGGGACAACAACACACGCAACAGTAAGTTTAAACATCACGCGCATCTCTGTGCCGTTGTTTCCATAATGTTCGATTAGAAGTGTGCGATTTGTGGCATTTGCACAAGTTCTCTGTTACATGGACGCATAATCTGGTGTCGGAAGTGATGACAATATGGAAGTGCAATATTACTCTGGCGAATGGGCGTCCAAAACAACTCAAGTTCCATTATACTCCCATTCATAAACTGTCAACCTCTCTCATTAACAAAAACTAAGTTGATCAGTTTCTTTCAGAAGTCTGTAAGATATCATGAGCTGGATCTGCTGCCTCAGATCAGTGTGATCAGTTGTCACTTCTGGCTTGAAGAAATGGCAAGATGGTGACAGCTGAATGCCAAACTCAAGACTTCACAGTAGTTCACTGTAACAAGTGAGGTTACAATGGCTACATGGGGTCATTAGTAGTTCAGTTTTTATCATCCGACATGGTTAAGGGTCAATTATAGGCTGTTTTTAATGTGTTTAGACTCAAAATCCTCCATTTCAATTTGAACTAACACATCGGGAGAGTCGCTGAGCTTGGTCATATTAGGTAGAGGTGTGAATATTTTCTAGCTTCTCGATTGGATTAAGTAACTATTCACCATCTCGGTGTCTAGCATCCTTAAGTTACTATAAATCCCCAACCACGCTACATTTTCACTAATCAATCAAAATTCCCTTTTTTTTTTTTTTTTTTTTTTTTTTTTTTTTTTTTTTAAAAGTGCTCTCTAATGTCAGACAATTGTCTTTGATACCAAAAGTTGCATCTTTTGTTTCTGTACATACTGTGTATTACTTATGAGTCAGTTGCCACAGAGGTCCGTAAAATCTCGTGGAACGGCCATCTTTACGTTCCATACTCTCAGACTACTTTATGCAGGACATGTAGGTTTAGTTTGGCTGTGGGATGCTGGTAAAGCCGTTAATATAAGCTTATACCAGGTCTCCAATATTCTCAACAGTAAGTGAAACTCAGGGATCTCTGAGACTGACGATCCTCAGCAATGTAAATGACCTCAGATTTGGTGAGTTGGAGGGCATCGTCTGACTGCACCTTTTTTTAAATTCCTTGCTGATTATCCAGGCCGGCTCTGCTCCTTCAGGATGCAGATGTTTGGCCAGGGTAATGGTCGGTGGGTAGATGCCACATGTCTTATGTAGTTTTGGGTTTTTTGTTAAGTTCATAAAATCCAAAATCACTGCTTTCCTGCACTATAACATTCATTCATTAAAACTAACTTCTCCATCTTTGCTGTTTTCACAGCAGTTGAATGTGGCTCAACTTTGCATTTTTATTGTTCTTTTGAGACTGGAAACTCACTAGCTAACATCTGTATCCTAGAACTGTGCAGGATGAAAAATAGATGTTCTCTTTGATGTAGAGTTGTCCACATTGGAATGGATCTTACTATAGTGAATTTTTCACACCTCTAGCGCCAACTCATACATCGATTAGCCACAACATTAAAACCACTCACCTTTCATGTTGTGTTGCTAAAACGGCTCAGACCTGTCATGCATTGAAGGGCGACCACTTGGACTGTTCTTTGGTGTAAGTTGGAAACGGATTTGTTCCGCTCCTTCATTTGATGGGATCAGGAGTTTTTGAGGGAAGGTCTTGAGCAGTTTTTTATGCCACTGCTGTTTGGTTGTGTTTCGGGTCGTAATGGCATCCACATTAAATGCAGGAAACAAGCTTTCTCCGCAGGATGTTGCACAGTAACTAGACACGACGCTTGTTTCTTCTTACTTATTGGGTGAAATGTACTGTGTATTAATTATGAAATATCTTTGATGCCATAGCCCTGATGTAGAATACAACGCTCGGGTCTTCTCAGCTATGTCGGCTCTGGCAGACACTTCTGACCAGCTGTATCCTGTTTTCCTTTGGTTATGTCCGCTGGGTGGACTCCTGTACAACCCCTCTTTCCCGTCTGAGCAGTAGCACAGTCTGGGAGGAAGAGCACTCATTGAGAATCAAAATATCTGTCTGGTTGTAGCTTTGATCTGTGGAGACGGTGGCGTTTTTCACTAGTTTCTAGCACCTTTGTGTGCATGCAGTCATGCCCAATATTTAATTTATATATACTGGGTTATACTGTTAACTCTCGCTCAATCTTGCCTCTTGTTTATATGAGGTCATTGCATCCTGTTTTGTCCATAGCATCAAACGGGCTTCCACCCATAGATGCAGACAATGGGGACGGAATAGGTTTTGACATCATCGCTCTTTGATTAGCCCTGTCTAGTCTCCTGTTGCCGTATTGATTGTGTACATTTGGGGTAATTAGTTTTGCTGCATCTGAGGCCTAAATGTTGCTTGAAACAGTCCGCTTGATTTCCTTCCAGCCACTCACACTTCATTTCCAGCCAAGTTGCTGTAAAGAAGCAAAAGAGATGTGTTCCTGGTCCAAGAATTTAGAACTCAGTTCTGTTACTTCTTGATAGAATTGTCACTAAGACAACAAGAAAATTGTAATGTGTTTTTTTTTTTCTTTTTTTTTCGTCTTCATTCCAAACAACAAGCAGGCTTTATTTAATTTAGTATTGCATACTTTTTCAAAGCTGAACCAAGTCTTATGTCTGACCTCAGACATCAGCTGACTTCAGCCTTAGTGTCATGGGTTCAAGGAGCACAAATGTCTAAGAACAAATGCTCCTTTCTGTGTCTGTGGAAGATCACAAGGGAGAGTCTACTTGTGGTGGGAAACGTCTGTAATGTCCCAGTTGGCTACAGTCTTGCAGGTGGGTGGGACAGGTAACATTCATGTGTATATTTCCCCCCCCCCCCCAGTTATTAGGCAGTGCTAGTTCCTAGCATATTTCACCAGCAGAAATGGGGACAGTGATTTCAAAGGTGAAAGTGAAGATCAAATTCAACTCGGCACATCCAGTAACTTCACATTGTCAATATTATCTTTTTGTGTAGTGATTACCAATAGCATTATGAATTATTTTGGTACATTTATGGCTATTGTAGATTAAATATGGAATTTAATGAGTCAGAATTACAGTAGTTTGTTTTTTTTAAGCGTGAAAGTAATTTGTAATTGGGGACATGCATCATTATCTGTCCCAGAACCATTGAAACCAGAGATTTTTAAAGATGTTTTTTTTGATAGTGTCAAAACTTATGTTCTCTACAATCAGTCGGACTGTTGTAGTCACAATGGGCTGCTGAGTCGATTTATAGTGCTTCTGCATTCCCTGTTTCATGCGGTTTCTAAGCCTAGGACAAAGACGTGTTAGTATTCGGATGGACAGCAGTGCTATGGAGTCAGTGTTGGCAGATATTCAATTTTCAATCTGTATTCAAAGAAGGGAAAAAGTTGGATGGGTGTGAAGTTGAGAGACAATATTAAGTTGTTCCGGATACTTTGTAAAAGCGGTCATGGTTTAAATTCATTATGAGCTTCTTATCGGTGATGGATCAACAGCTTAACTATGTGCTCGGACAAGGTTTCACGTTTTCCACTCTGGTGTTTGCAGAGCTGGGAGTTCATCTTCATCTCAGTGATC
The DNA here is from genome assembly GCF_027942865.1 of Odontesthes bonariensis. Classification (NCBI taxonomy): domain Eukaryota; kingdom Metazoa; phylum Chordata; class Actinopteri; order Atheriniformes; family Atherinopsidae; genus Odontesthes; species Odontesthes bonariensis. The sequence continues at coordinate 7,874,661 of NC_134529.1, read as the reverse complement.
AGGACAGAAGCTTCTGTGTAGCTGCTTTGGGTCATTTAAGGGCCTTCCAGTCAGCCAGGCTTGTAGGTAGCAACAGCTGTTACAGAGGACATAACGTGATGTGTATGCAAATTGTCGAGGTGGTTGACATCTGAGGTCACGAGACGGTAAAATGTTGAAGACATGACATTACAGGTCTATGAGGCATTAAGCTGAACATGTCTGCCTTGAGTCAGCACTAGACTCATGTCTGGTTCTACGTAAGAGCCGACCGGTGTGTTGGTCTGTCAGTGAGATTCCTCTCCTCCAGCGTCACGTCCTCCAGTGCACCTCTCTCCCCTTCCCCCTTGTGTTCTCAGGAAAGGCAGCCGGCTGTTTTCCTTGTGTTTATCGAGCAGGAAGTGGAGCCGACCGGGCTCAGTGTTTAGACACTTGGTAGCAGAGACCGGCTTGGGCCCAGAGCCCATTGTTCTCTATCTGGCAACTGCTGAGGGTTATTTCTGTTGTTGTTGCTTAATTCTGTCTGACATTGTGTCATGCCCCAGCAGAGGAAGGTGCATGTATGTGTGTGTTCCTGCCACAAAATGTCTTTGGTGCATAAAGGCCCATAACTGTGAAGGTAAAGAGCAGAACCCACTCGAGGTGTTTTTCTTTTTTTTTTTTTTTTTTTTTTTTTTTTTTTTTTTCTTTCTTGTTGTACAGCTTCCAGAAAATGTGACGTGATTAAAAATGAGTGTTTGCATGCTTGAGGCTAAATGGCAGCAACCGCCATCAACACTTCATGGCGATGCACTTCTAAATCTCGCTGGGGATGTGTGCTGTCACCAGAAAATGGATCGGTCTGCAGACAATGAATTTCAATTGCATACTTGATATTCAGTGGGTACTTTCCACACCCACTTACAAAATACACAATGTTATATCAAAGTGTCTCTACACTGAATAAGAATGCATTACACCTTTGTGTAAGAATGACTTCACATCAGATTAAAGCAGATTCCATGCCATTGTCTGATTTTGTTGTTCACATAGTTAATTTTTCTGTCTTCCAGAATGCGTTTAGGGGGTTTCCTGAGTTCTGTTTGTCTTCAGCCTTTGTTGAAGATCGACAAAACCAGAATTCGATGCATTTAGATAAACACGAACATGTAGTGTCTCATATCTTAACGAGTCATTTAAGTTGCTCTCATTAAACCTGTAAAAACGTATTATAGTTTTGGCAATTTAGAGAACGGCAGAAAAGGCACACTTGTGTACAAATAGATGCTTATTACACACCCAGTTGTTAAGGCGTTAAGTTTGATTTGGAGTTGAACTTGAGGAATTATGTTGCTCTTACCATTGGATGGTGGGACGGGAAGTATTCAGGACAGCCCTGAACCTAAGCAACGGTTTCTTTCTGAGGACACGGTGACAGCGGAAAGTAACTTTCTACACTAAATTCTATTAATCACGGCCGTTTGCAATCACTAAATTCAAACGGCTGGAATAAACCGAATCGTTTCCACTGTTTGAGGTTTGAAAAGTTGTTTTATGATTTTTAAGGCACCTGAGTGGAATATCAGTGCCACCAATTTATTGATTTGAGGAACAATGCATTTTCGTTACTCGTGATGCTTGATTTTGTTTCGTTCTACATTGTCTGGGCTTCACTGTGCAGCCTCGCAGAAATAAGACTAATCGCAGTGTAGAATGACTTTCCTTCATCTTGTTTTTGCTTCAGATGACGAGGAGCTGCTGATCGAGCGCGGCATTCACACTGGCATGATCAACCCCGGCGACCAATGGCAGACCATCCTGCACGACGGGCCTGTGGCCCGCCTCAATTATCGTATCCGGGTGCGGTGTGACGAGAACTACTATGGGAACAAGTGCAATAAACTGTGTGTTCCTCGGGACGACTACTTCGGCCACTACCGCTGTGAGCCTTCAGGAGCCCAGGTGTGCCTGGATGGCTGGATGGGTGCGGACTGCAGAACAGGTGAGCTGATACTGTGTGAAACCTATTCTGTGGACATGCAATAAACTTTTCCTTCACTTATTTAGTGAAATGTTGACATGTCAGCAACCAGTGTTTAACTGTTAAATTATGTTGTGAAAGTATCTGCAATAAAAGGAAACCTGGTTAATCATTCATGACAAGTTGCCAAATTGAATTCCTTTTTCTGATTCCAGCTTTTTAAAGGTTAAGATGTGCTTTTTTTTCTACTTAGTTTTGGACAATTGCTGATTCAAAGATGCCCTTGGGTGCTCTTGGGAAGTTTTACTGTATTTTAAGGAGCTGAAAATCGGACGTTTAATTAGTAAAAGAAAATGGATTAAGTATATGAACGAATTAAATTGACATAATGCACTACACTTTACTTTACCTTTTTTTTTATTTTTTATTTTTTACATGTTTTATCGCTATAGAAGCATTTAGATTCACAATGCCGGGACACAACTGAACAAACATGAATAAATAAACTATGATTGATGAAAATGGAGTGTGCTTATCTCAAAACACAGCAGCATTGGAGTCGTGCTTGTAGGTGGTGTTAGGAGAGAGTGGGGGGCCCCCAATAAATCATGCAGCTGACCTTAGAAGACGAAGAGTGAAAAGAGGAGAGGCGGGTTGTTTTTAGGAGGGGGTAGTGTTTTACATGCAGGCTATAAAGTTGTCCTTTCCTCGCCCACAACTCTGTTCGGGGTGCCATGAATTCTCACGTCTTGTTGCACTTGTTAGAAAGATGACAAATTAACCAGCTTTACCGCCTCCGCCCAGTTTTTACTGTAGTTGTCCCCCCCCCCTGCCAAAAATAAAACTTCTGACCTCCAATTTATAAATAGATATGACCCTTTTAATTTTTCCACTTTCTTTCTCTTTCCCAGCGATGTGCAAACAAGGCTGCGACCTGTTACACGGCGGCTGTTCTGTACCAGGCGAATGCAAGTAAGAATGATCTTATACAGAAATGTGACTTCTCAGGTGTTTTTCCTTCATATTTTTGTCGTGTTCTTACCTAGATAAGTGTGACATTTGCTGCTTCTTCGTGTTTGGATAAAGGTTACGTTGGACATGCACTCATTATGAGGCCCGTTTGTGTTGAAAGGAACTCTGCAACAGCTGAGAAGCATTTACAGAAGAGTTACTTTCACTGAAAATGGCTTCACTAGACAATCTAAATGTGTGAGAGGAAGATGGATTTTAGATTCCAAATGGAGGCACCTTCACTTGTCGAAGCCTGTTTTCTGTGTCAGCCTTTCCTTCCCTCGTGGGCATCTCCGCCTCGCTTCAGAAGAAAAGGGCAATGCCGTGCCTGCTTTCTTATATTTTTAGCCACCCAAAATCCTCCTCAGAATACCAAGCATCTCATCGGCTCTCTGCACCTCGGCCCAAAGAAAGGGGCTCTGCGGCGTGTGAATTTAACCACTGCAAACGTGCTGGGAATTGTCAGATCCCCTCCTCGTCCGCATTGCAGTCCTCCTTGAAGGGCAAGGGGCAAGAGAGGAAATGAATATCCCACCGTGGTATTTACATTTCCCAAAGTGGAAATGACAGTTAGATAAAGTGACGTTGAATGTCCCTGCAGGACCTCGTTTCCAGGATGCGCTACATCCCGTCGTAATTTGTGAAACCCCTCTCCCACCTGCCGGATGGAAAGGCACACTTGCCTCCCATTATTAGAAAAAAGGTTTTGGCTGAGAGCCGAGGATTGAGGAGGATGACCAGGTTTAGGAAACTGCTTCACATTTTTTGTCTCATCCGTATTCCGGTTAGCAAAATTAAGCTTATTCATGTGAAATGTCAACAGGAAAAGCGACATGAATAGAGGAGCCTCAGTAAAGAGTCATCCTGCAGGAGCATGAATTTAATGATTCCTCAGGGCACAAAAAGCTTGCAATAAATCATTTTCAATCTCCATTCATTCCCTTTATTTCATCACGGTTTTATGGGCGTTGCCAGGTTGGGCACGGCTTTTGACAAGCACAAAGCTAGTACATGCTTGTTTTTACAGTGTTCCATTGAGCTTTTCTGTTAACCCACGTTAGGCCTGTCCTGACACATTGAAAAGGCCTGTCATGAGGATCAAAAGGATATGCAAGGTCGCTCATTTCTTTTTACCACATTTTGCAAACTTGAACATGAGTCAAGACATTAGAATCCACCTCATGAAAATTACATCTACAAGCACAAGTGGTTGGGGAGAAAATGTGATGTGAACGTGAGCAAATATTAAACAACAGAATAAGTCTTTTGATGGCCTCTGGTTTTAAGAAGTCACCTTGTCAGAGTTATTTCAGTGTAATTGTTACCTTGCTTTCAGTCCCTCTGAAGCGACACAAATACAGTAGAAGAAGTATTTCAAATATTCCCGTTATTCCCTTCAGCCTGAGAATGGCAGATATTTCCAAAAGCTTTGCCTCACAGAGAGGCAGCGGTGCCGTCTGCAAGGGCCTCAAAATAGCAGTCAGTTGACGAGACAGCTGGCTTGACGACACCACGGCCTTGGAATAGCAGAGTACAGTCCTGCGTGTGCACAGTGTGCACGTATACACTGTATACACACAGTTGTCTCCAGCCCCTCACTCTCAGAAGCAGCGTGCCACCCTCATAGCCACCCGCCACTCTCCCTTACTACCAGACTCTAACCAGAGCACGGCAGCCACTGGAAGTATTCTTAACCTCTCCTGCCCTGGAATGTCACCATCCACCAGGATTAGCTGGCAGCAGGCCTCAGGATGTGTGGACTCGAGAGTAGATACAATTTTTGGTGTTTTTCCACTGCTGGGCAGGTTGCATCCCAAAACTCTTTGAACCCTCATTCCACCTTCACCTTGGTTTTTGCCAGTTTCCAATAGCCTAAATAAAAATAGCCTAACTTTTAAAAGCTTGTTAGTTTTTGTGAAATCCCTACTGGACTCTCACTGAATCGCTTGTTGACAATTTAAAAATAAATAAATAAATAAATAAAAAAAATAAATAGGATAATATGCTGCCAAGGGAACAGAAAACCACAAAATTGTGGCATCTATCAGGTTAACTTTAATTGGAAACTAAAATTTAAAGCCCCAATTTATTGTTTAGTAGAACAACTACTGAATGTATGTTTTCGCGGTTAAATTAGAGGTCATATGAGAATGAGATGTCATTAAAATTGAAAATGGAGATTCTTCAGAGGAGTCGGAGTGATTGGTGGTCCCATTTTATTGTTTGTCAGGTGCAGCTATGGCTGGACGGGCCAATTCTGTGATGAATGTGTACTTCATCCCGGGTGCGTCCATGGGACCTGCAACCTCCCCTGGCAGTGCAACTGTGAGAGGAACTGGGGTGGCCTGCTGTGTGACAAAGGTATGCATTTTTTTTTTAAAAATCCTTTCATCACCGCCTTGGAAAGATGCTGACAGTGCCTTCTGTACATCCCCTCCAGCTACATTTCCATCTACATTTTAAGTACTAGGTGAGAAAAGCACTCGGACAGGAGATGTGAAAAAATGTAAGCGTTGTAGGTTATCACCATGGAAATAAGGCAATTCTTCTATTAGCTTTTTGGTTTGAGAAACCTGCTTACTGACCTCTCACTCATTGCGTTTTCACCTACTATCGCCTTTAGAGGGTAGAAAGCTTCTGAAATGATGGCGTTGAGAAACTGCATGTTCCATTTTAACGTACGGTGGACATCGGTTAGTTCTTATATCTACCTCAACCAGACGATGTAACTATCCTGATGTCATTTCTATGCCAGAGGTTTAAAAAGCTGTTGGCTAAACATCCAATCCTGTCAACTGGAGAGGTTTGACCATGACCAAAAAATGTTTGAGCAATGTCATGAGAGCAGAGATGATGAACTCGACACATGATGAAATGAAGCTGTAGAGTAGGTGTAAGTAATCTGTTTTAGGGCACAGAGTTATTCTATTAATGAAAAATAACTTAATACACAATTTTAATGAACCGAAGAGCTTTAAGAAATAGAAATGATGCCAGTGGGGGGAAATGTATTCCGAGGGAACAAGTGACCAAACACTTTTTAACTGTTAAAAATGTTATCATGGGGATAATTTATTATGTTGGAACAACATTCATGGCTCTGATGCTTAGTTTTAATTTATATCATCTATGGGAAAAATCCATTACTTTAGAAAATGATACAAAATTGGAAGTGATTTTTGGATGTTTGAAGCATCATGTTGCCTCAAACACTGAACACTAAATAAAACTGGATTGTATGTATTATGTACACAAGCTATCTAAAATCCACACAAATCAAAATCTAAAGTCTCCTTTAGAGACTTTAGCTTTGTCTCCTTGAGTTTTAAACTTTGTTCCCAACTACTTTTATCCAGTTGAATTAATCTCGTATTATACTATTTATGTAAGCTCTGCATCATCTCTACTGGAGATCCATCTGACTGGAAGCCAGCAGATGGATAGTTTTACTGCCTCTGTGATCTGAGTAGCAGCAGGGACACCTGATCCCCCCCACATCCCTTCGTCACAGAGGGCTCTTCGGGGGATGACAATGGGCCCAGAGATCCCCAGTGGAGACGGATCCCTACTCATTTATTTACCAGCCTTTAAGGCAGCCTGGCCTTTAGCCTGAGGCTGGTGTGCAGGGATCAGTTTGGGTTGGGTGGCATTTATTTTGTTCATGGTCTTAGAAAATGATGTACAATAAACAGGGTGGTTTCGCAGATTGCAGCTGTAACTAAATAACTATAAAAGAAGCTGCTCTAATTGTAATCCACCCGGCTTTATCCTTCAAATACAGCCGATTCTCAGTTGTGCAGTGCAGCAACGTGGCAGCTTGTGCTTAACACAGTTTAAGCTATTTAACTGAACCACCGTCCTAGTAATAATTTCTATGCACGCGAGGGAAATCGGGTTATTGAATAAAATATGTCTGATACCTTGATGCTGTGGACTGTGTGAATAAATGTTCAAGACATTCCATCACTTATAACTTTCTCTCTGGGACATAATTGTACATATAAGTATAGCCGAATTAGACGGTCTGGAAATAACTTAAGCGCCCCCTAGTTGGCGCGTTCTTTATGATGGGCTGATTTTTCAATCACAATCTCTGACGCGTTTAGCCGTCTGACAAAAGAAAGAGAAAAATATGTTAAAAAAAGGCCGCTTTATTATGACTTAATCTGTAGAAAAATATATATTTTGCTGTTTTTACCAAAAGATACAAAAATATTTAACTTTATAGCGTGTATACAGTGTTTTACATGTCGGAGTGATTGGAGCCTCAACCGCATCATCTGAATGGGTTTTTAGACAACTTTGGTCCGACTAACATGTTTACATGCACCTTAGAAAAAAATGAATAATTGTGTTATTCTTACCAAAAGTGGACTTTAGTGTGTATAGTAAAGGAGATTTGGCACCTGGTGAAACAATTGGCACAATAGATAACAATAAGTATTTGTTAGACATGCTGACATTTTTACTTTTTTTTTTTTTTTTTAAAGATTCAAAGCAGAACAAGGATCATTACAGCAGATTGAATAATTGACTAACAGCAGCCTTTGTTTCTGTCTGCTTTTGTTCTTCAGATCTGAACTACTGCGGTCGCCACCAGCCTTGTGTCAATGGAGGAACCTGTATGAACACTGAACCAGACGAGTACTACTGCGCCTGTCCACAGGGCTACTCTGGAAAGAATTGTCAGATAGGTGAGAGAGTCGGCCTTCTCTCTGTGAATGAATTACTGTTTACTAAATTACAGGACAGGATGTAAGAACGAATCATAAAACCTTAAGCTTTCTGAGTAACCCCCCCCCCCTTCTCGCCATCAGCTGAGCATGCCTGTGTCTCCAATCCCTGCGCAAACGGTGGTACATGCCATGAGCTTCCTACGGGGTACGAGTGTCAGTGTCCGCAGGGCTGGGAGGGTCCGACCTGTGCCAGCAGTGAGTGACTGCACTATTCTCATACATGCATCTACTGACAAATATCTGTATATGGTGTAAAAGTTTATTTTTCTGCTGTATTGTACAGCTCATTCCTATGAAACACTGTAGCACATTCTGAGGAATTGATGAAACGAGAAGCTAGCGAGCTACGACGTGAAGTTAGCACATGCTAGATGGAGAAGATCGTGGAAACATGCCAGGGAAGGGCTTGGTTAAGAACTAGATGGGAGGTTGCTCAGCTTTGACTGCAAGAGCTCGCTGAACTAGCTCTTGCGCAAATGAGCCAGAATCTCCAGAGCCACGAGAGCTCGGAGCTTACTAAAATCTCTGAGAGGTACCTTTTGTTTCAGCAAGCTGTCTAGGCCAGATTTTAGTTGACCGAACAGCTCTGGAGATCTAGGCTCATTCAGAGTTAGCTTGGCTGAGCAACCTCTCGGCTAGCTCTTGGCTGAGCAAATTTGATACTCCAGAGCTTCGGAATCCTGAGGCTAGCCAGGCTAGCTGTCCCCAGTACCCAGCCAAGAGCTTGTGATTTTTGCTGGCTGAGGGCCAAGAGCTAGTTCTGCTCGCCACCTGAGCTGGGAGCTTGCCACAGCTCTTGGCTGGCAAGCAGTGCCTTTCTAATACTGTTGAAAGCCATAAAAGGTTAATACATCCGATGCTTCCACTTGCATGTGGAATTTGGCTTCCTCTTATAGCTAAGTTACCCAAATTTTAGAGTTGCTAAACAGAGCATAGCGTAAACGGTGTGAGTAAACTGGGAAGGCCATTATTGGCTACTGGCGGGTGGAGATGTGGTGGGGCTCATTAGCATATTCATAGATTATCATTCACTGAATGAGATAAAAGATGACAAGCCAGTTCCTAGCCATCTTAATGAGAATTTCTTTTTTCTGAGGCACAAACACCAATGATATAAAGAGATTGATAGCAGCCAGATTGAGACTTTAAATGTGGCCTTTGGTTAGAAATGAGCAGCGTTTGTTTGTTTTCCACAGATTTGAATGAGTGTGCTTCCAGTCCATGTGCTCAGGGTGGAACCTGCATTGATCTGGAAGATGGCTTCGAATGCAAGTGTCTTCCACAGTGGGAAGGGAAGACCTGCCAGATAGGTGATATTACAACCACTAATACTATCCTAATATTTTGGATTTATTTTGCTGGGACATGTTTTTTTCTGCCCTTCTTCCTGTTTGTTCACTTTCCTCAAAACAATATATGCCCACTGTGACAGTTGGTCACTTTGGAGGCTGTATTTTTTGGATTAAAATGGGCACTCTGAAACCTGAGCCACATGGCCAAGGTACAAGTCGTCAATTTCCTGGATGAGCTGGCTCAAAGCTCTGCTTCCGTTTTCCTCAATGACTTTATGAGCTGCTAGTGTGTCTATATCCGTCTGTTTGTTTGTCGATGCTGGTGGAATTTGTATCCGCATCGCTCTCATCCCGACAAGCGGACGTGACCAGCATCAAGCCAGGAAATGGATTACAACCAGTAAACAAAGTTGTTGTGCCTGTGTATGTGATGGGGGTGGGGGTAAAGGCAGAAAAGGGATCCCAAGAGTTCAGTGTCATCTTACCTTCTCAGATCTCAGTTTACAGGCTGCTATAGACCTCCTGTCTTACCTGGCCATTGGTGTGTGCTTAGAGTGTTTGGTTTCAGAGAGAAGACAGGTGTGTGTGTTGTGTTGCAGGGCTCCCCGCGGACTGCCTCCCCACCCCTTCTGTTTTTTGATGTCTGAAAGGGGGGTGAATGTTTTTGAAACTGTTTTTCCCACTCATTTCATTTGTACTAAATGGATCAAATTGCAAAAATGTGCGTCAGCTGTTCTGTGAAGCCACATTAAAGCCAACTTTGTTGAGATTCTGCATCCACAATATAAAGAATTTTTAATAATATGGGTCACTCAAAAAATTCATTTTCAATCATGAGCTACTTCTCATAGTGGGTTAAGCCCAAATGTATTATTACCTAGATTTTTATTTATAGCAAATATTAATTGGAGCAGAGAGTTTATTCTTCTAGCTGGAAATCATGTGAATGGTAAAACAATGCATTGGTGATGAAGACCATGGATGATCCCTGGAAGAGAGCCCTACATTAAAATTCTGTAGGAAAACATCAGGCAGTCTGAAGAAAAACTTGGGCCTTTGGACTTTCAAACAATAAACATGCAGCCCAAGTGGTTGAAATCAATTAAACTATATAAGCATTTTGAAATAGCCCAGCCAGAAACCAACTGGAGTGCATCCAAACCACGGTATGCAAGTCAGGCCAAGAACACGGACAGTGTTAGTCCTGATAATATTCACAGACCAAGCTCAGCGTTGCTCTGCAGAAAACGTGTCTACCTCCAACAACTTAGCAGCACAAGTGCCAACAATGACAGCATTAAGTGCTGAAAAAGCCGGAACAACTTTCCAGTGACTTGGAGGGACAGGCGGTTTTCTTTTTCTTTAAAATTTTAGCATAATCTCTGCCTATTTATTTAGTCTTTATGCCAATTCCACCTTCTGTTGGTTTTCAGTGTTTTCTTCAAAGGCTCTGAGCCCAGTTTCATTTATCTTTTGTCCTGGAGTTCTGATTACTGTTTTTCTTTATGGTTCAGGACCATGGACAGAGCATGAGTCGGCTGGTAATTGCTGTTTAATAAGAAAATCATTTGAACTTATCAAATCACTCATAACCGCCATGCTTCCTGTCCCTCATTTTGTTTAAAAAAAGAAAGAAAAAAAAAACTTTTTTTTTTCTTAACCATTCAGTGCCCTGATTCTGGTGTTCTTTTTTTTCCATCTCCCTCTCCTTTGCTGGGTTCATTTCAATTGATGGACTCCTTCTACCTCCTGCCTTCACAGATGCAAATGAGTGTGCAGGCCAACCCTGTGTGAATGCTCGCTCTTGCAAAAATTTGATTGGTGGATATCACTGCGACTGTTTTCGGGGATGGTCCGGACAAAACTGTGACATCAGTCAGTATTTCTTCCTCAGAGTCACTTATACAGTGAACTACTCTCTTTCTATTAACAAAAAAAATCTTCTGGTTCCTTTTCGGATGCCTCGTCTCACTTCCTGAACATGCAGCTAGTTTACTTTCACTTACTTTCCCTCATGTGGTAACCTGTTCCTTTCTTATCCTGGCAAACTGAAACTCCAGCTCTGCCATGCATGCTCACTTATTACGCAAGGTTTCCATGGCACCATCTTGGCTTCACTTGTTTATTTTCCAAACTCTGACTTAATCAAAAGTCTATGGTAGATTTAACCTGAGGATGCAAGCGATAAATTTTAAGGTGGTAAACAAGGACGCTTGATGTTTATCATTACCTTCTCTGTTTTCAGATGTCAACAGCTGCCACGATCAGTGCCAGAATGGGGCAACATGCAAGGTATGAATGTTTTTAACTTCAAAATTCTACATAATAACATGGTTGGACAAAAAAATTGGAGAATTATTGGATGTTGGTTCCTCAATTTGTCTCTATTTTACTTGTATGTTTTGTAGAAGGGCCCAAGGGGTTACCACTGCCAGTGCCCTCCTGGATTTGTGGGCTCTCACTGTGAAATCCAGAGGAATAAATGTGACAGCAGACCGTGCCAGAACGGCGGACACTGCCACACCGTGTTGGACAGCTTTGTGTGTGAATGCCCACCAGAGTTTGCTGGCCAGCTGTGTGAGGTGAGTCAAGCGTTTTTTACTGATGCAGTAACTTTATATAAGTTCATGATGGCTGTTTTTTTTGTTGCATAAAAATGTTTCAACATGTGGAAGCTCTCAGCTTTCACCCTTTGTCGTGACTTGGTGCACGTTCATGACAACCAGCATGCTTCAAGAGTGCCTTATAAGGCTTTTTTTAAATGATGCATTCACATCTTGGAATCTCGCATTAACCTGAAATAATTTACTTTTTTAAGTGAGCCGTCCATGGCTTGAGCTGCAACATAAAGTGAGGATTATATTGTAGGTGATGATATTTTGGGAAAAAGAGGATGTTTAAAGGCACTGCAGCTGGTTTCAGATTGTCCTAAGTTGACTTCTTGTTGTTACAGTGAAAATACCCAGAATATGTAACCAATTAACAGTCGCCTGACCCAACATGCCAAATCTTTGCTGTGATCTGCATTGCCTGCAGCCAAGCCCATTTTCTTTGCTCACTCAAGTTCTTTTCATTTCATATTGTCTCTATATATCCGTGTCCTTGCTGTACCTTTCATTTATGAAGCGTGCGTTTGAATGTAGGTTATCAGTGAAGAAACTGACACTCAACTAAATCTCTGGGGCCCTGGATGGAGGACATTGCTGGTCTGTAGCCAGTCCAGATTTAGCATCTCCACTATAAATGTGAGCCTATCTGAATGAGGTGATGTTGGATTTCTGCTTGCATACTACAGAGCTCTGATGCCTGCTATGGCACGGTGTACATTCCTGTGCTTTCGTGCCAAAACTACTACGCCCCCAGCATCATATTTCTCTGATTAGTATCTTAGGTCAGAAGTTTGATTGTGCAAAGTAGGTTTTGCCAAATACCTGTTCTTAATCATGTCTGTATAAGTGAAGACCCTGTGGGGCAAAAAAAAGGAAAGATTTACAAAGAAGGTGAAATTTATGTGTGGTAGCTCAGAGTACTGACAGCTGAGTCCTCATCGTGGCCTGTGATATTTAATTGAAGAAAGCACTTCTTTATAGCCCAGAAAAATGTAAGCTCCAGAATGGATACTTGATGTACCTCAAAAGATGCCAGCTTCTTTTTTTTCAGCGTTTAAAAGTAAAAAAAAAAAAAAAAAATAGATCTTGAGCCTCCTATAATGTACTGATGTACTGTTTTGTTTTATTTTTTTTAGCATCAAATTTAGCCATTACTTGCAGAAGTTGGTTAAAAAGGGACCAGAACAAGCAGACTTGAGATACTATTTGGAGACAAGTCTATGGCATGAATCATGCCACACTATCACAGCATTTTTGGCCCATTTATAGTCGGGCTTCAACATGAAATACAACACAGAACAAATGAAATTACCTTAAAACTTAAACACCAGAAAATGAAATAAAATCGCAGCAGAGAGCTTCAGTCATTTACACATTTTTAATTTTCTGCAACAGAATTGATTCCTTCATATGCTATAAGCAGTCAAATCAGACCACGAGTAAATTGTGTAGCGCCACTTGCATCTGTGAAAATGTCTTGTGCTGGGAACAGTGCAGGAAGTACAATATGTTGTGGATTTATCGACACACTTGGTCGCAGACATCATCCTCTGACCACACACAATGAAATGTTAAAGAAAAAGTGCTATCTGGCCCTGACACTTGCGGTAAAATAAACTGTGTGTGACCACAAACTCGCTCACCCTGTTGTCCTGCTCTGCAGGCGTAGTTCAGCACCTTAAATGGCAATGGGGTGCAAACCAGAGTTTATGCACAGTAGGCTCCTGTTTACATTAACTTGAGAGATTTTCTCTCCAACAGCAGCATTTAAATATGGTCAAATATGTTGACATGACCTTCCCATACCGTAGTCGTGTTCTGCCTGTGTCGGATCATTTGTCTTTATTGCATGATGTTGGACCACGGTCAGTGTTGACCCTTATATTGGATTACCTTTCTCTTGTCAGCTCAGTTTCTCACTCTGTGTCTTTGACAAGGATTCTCTCTCAGAATAATCTTGGGAGCTTAAGTAGGGCAGAGATGTAAAACCAAAAGCATGGATTCCCTTGATGAGCTTAGCGAAAGTTTCGGAGGCTTACTTTGCTCGTCTGCTTACCTTCATTTTGTTCTGAACAGCAGCGCTGGCTTGAGCCCACTAAGCTGCTCATCGACACAGACTTTAGCCCTCCTTTCTCCGCGGACGCTTTGGCTCTTCTTGCTTCATTGTCTTAGTGGTTGTCAACAAAGTGTTTTTGTGCAACAAAGTGTTTTGAAATGGAAAAACTCATTCCCCCATAACCACTATCCAGATCCCTGTGGGCAAAGCACGGCACCACCCTACCAGATACAGTTTAGCTGTTATTTAACAGTGACAGGAAAGGACTGTAGTTGCACTTTAGGAGTGAAAGATGTCTTTAAGATTTTTTTTTTTTCTTTAAATTTTTTCAGTATCAAATCACTTTAGATGCACACATTTGTAAAAGAAATGCAGGTGTACTGTAATATCAACACATGGATTGCACAAGAGGTGTAGTTTTTGGCAACACAATATGTTGTTACTCAGAAGAGGGATATAAGATCATATCGGAATTGCCACATCAAAACATGAATGCTCCCTTTATTTGACTGCATTTCCACATTACAACTCCTAAAAGATGGCTCAACATGGCTCCTTAGCATAAGCAACATCCAAATTGAGCACATCCTTAATTAATATTGTTACATGTGTAAGTTACAGAAGCTGTTTCTTAACAGTAAGACAAACAAGCACATGCTGTTCAGTTTAAATCGTAAAGGTTGGCTAACTTATAATTGGCTTTCCATCAGTAAGCTACAGTGATGAAGCAGCCCTTTTTTTCATCCACCATGGTTGTCACTTAATCTCCCTCTTTGTTTGTGTTTACTTTTATATGCTTAACCTTTTCATTTCTACATCTTCTGACGTCATTATGTATATATTCATGGATCTGTAGCATGCTATAAAGCTGCTAGAGCACTACCTCTTATCTGCATCATGGCATAGTTACCATCTAGACATGAACAATCATTTTGGTTTTAACCACTGAATCCTGATTTTAGTCGCTTCAAGCGATAATTTTTATTTTTATTTCAAGCACTTTCATCTTTTTATATTTTGTCCTTATTGTAATTATCTTTTCTTTCTAAATCCCACAGATCTCTAGCTGGGCCCCTTCTGATACCTGTGATCCAGACCCTTGTGAGAATGGGGCCACGTGCCACAGCATGGACCAGGACTTCTACTGTGCTTGTCCTGAAGGCTACGAGGGAAAGACGTGCGAAAGACTCAAAGAGAACTGCCAAACAACCCCATGTCAAGGTAACTGGAGTAACGTGCAATTAGGAAATAAGCCTGAACAAGCTGCTATGCGAAATAATTGAATTTTAAACTTTCTCCCTGTAGTGATTGACAGCTGCACTGTTGCCATAGCAACCAATGACTCAGCTGGAGTGCAACACATATCCTCCAACGTCTGCGGTCCACGAGGGCGCTGCATCAGCCACCCAGCAGGCAACTTCACCTGCATCTGCGATCCGGGTTTCAGTGGCATCTACTGTCATGAAAGTATGTAAAAGCCTGTGGTGCTGCGAGGTCCAAAGTTACTCTGAAATAAAATAATATTGAGAGCAGAATGCTGTCTAAATGGGAATATTTAAAGAAACGTATGACTGAAAGGTCTTTCAGATAAACACAGGCAGACTTTTCTCAGTGTGTACTGTATTTCACATATTTCCTTTTTTCCTATTTTTTTTATTGTTTTAGATATTAATGACTGCACCAGCAACCCCTGCAGAAACGGAGGGACCTGCATTGACGGGGTGAACTCCTTTCAGTGCTTCTGTCCGGATGGCTGGGAGGGTCAGCTCTGCGATCTCAGTGAGTTCTTCGACTTTAGCGTGATTCACTGCAGATAGTCGGCCTTTTTGGATAATCTCTGCAGCTTTCCAAACAAAAACTCGTGCCTGGGGTGGAACCTCCTGCTTACACTGGGCTGAATCTCTTTGTACGGAGGAGACAGCAGTTTAGTAATGAGCGAATGAAAGACTGAGTCATCTTCCTCTCTTAGATGTCAACGAGTGCAGACACAACCCATGTAAGAATGGCGGACGCTGCGTTGACCTGGTGAATGACTTCTACTGCGAGTGTGCCGACAACTGGAAGGGCAAGACCTGCCATTCCCGTGAGTTATGTTGACTCTGTGTTAATGTGTGTGTTTATGTCCTCAGTTTGGAGCTCCGCCTTGGTATCATAGATGAACCTTTTTATGTTAATTGTATGTAGTGTAATAAATATATCATGTGTTTTTCGGTATTCTGGTCAGGCGAAAGACAGTGTGATGAAATGACTTGCAGTAATGGAGGCACCTGCTATGACCATGGGGATGCCTTCCGCTGTGCATGCCTACCTGGCTGGGGGGGAAACACATGTAACACGGGTAAGGCATTATACGCCATAAACATGTCCTGTTGGAAGTGAAATCTTACTTTACTTTTCATTAACTTATTTTCAGCCGTTAAAGGCTGTTTACTATTATTCTTTGTTAATGGACGACTTTCAGCTGCTTATTCTACTGGCTGAAGAAGTTAGACTGACACAAAATCAGAGATGTTTTAGGTGTTAAATGATGATAAATAAATAATGTTTGTTAAACCTTTCCTCTGACACTGGTGCAGGCAGTTGCAATTTCACAATGTGTTCTAATCTGTGTCACTGCACACTGCCTCGGAGTATTATTTTCTTTGTTACAGTGCTCCCACATAAGAGTTTAAGTAAAGCCGCTGGCCTGTGTTAAGGGATTATTTAATTTAGGCATCTGATCATCAGAGCATTTTACTGTTTTGAAGTTGCATTCTTTCATCTGCTACTGATGTTACCTTATGTTAGTGTTGTTAACTGTGAGGCTGAAGCATTCGTGGCCTCTGATGCTTGATATGCTTTAATCTGTGTGTAAAATGTTGAGTGGCAGCTGGTAGGACCAAAGTTGAGAGGAAGGCAGGCTGAAGGGAAAGCTGTGCATTGTGAGCACAGAGAATGTAGCTGTGTCCTTTTTCTGGAAAAAAAAAAAAACTGTAAGATTGTTGTACTTGATTTCTTGTGCGATCCATGTGGTGCTATCTTTAGACTTTTAACAACCGAATGCACCTCTGTGGTCTTTGACTAATCCTCTCCTTTCCTGCAGCCAAGAACAGCACATGCGCCTCCAGTCCTTGTTCCAATGGTGGGACGTGTGTGGGAGGAGGAGATACCTTCTCCTGCATCTGCAAAGAGGGCTGGGAGGGCCCGACCTGTGGACAAAGTTAGTGTCTTTTTATAGCTTTGATTGTAACTTTCAGGAAAATCAAGCTTTGAGTCATTATCATTCATCATCTACATTTTATAAAAACGGCACCTGTCTCACGTATGACACATAGAACATAGAACACATAGAACAAGACTGAATTTATACATTGTTTTAAGAGGATTATCCAAAGTCTCTTGTAGTATGATTCATCATACAGTTCATACAAAACTGCTAAATCAGGCCATTTGCCACGTAATGTAGTAATCAAAGCTTTTGGATGCCTTATAGATGATGAGGTCCAACAAGCTAAGATCGGCTGTCATTTTGTTTTTACATTTAAAAAATACTGCCATCCCATCAAGATGTAGCAACCCCAGCAGCTGAACATGAACCTTTCTTTGTTCTTTCTCTTCAACAGACACGGACGACTGCAACCCTCATCCATGGTATGTAAAAGTGTCTTGCCTTGCACGCATTTGTCCTTGTCTCCCTGCCTCCCTGCCTCACCGCCTCACCATACTCCCTCACCTCCACACCTCACACAGACCTTGTTGGCTTGGGGTGAAGGGCCGGTAAAGAGCAGTGGAAGTTGTCCTTAAATCAAGCCTCAAAGGGCATCTCACCAAGGAGAAGAGGGGGGGTGTTTCTCGGAAATTGAATAGGACAGTTAGATGTGGGAGTTTTGTGGGGAGGACAAGAGTCCCACCTACCCTATGGTGAATGCAGGTGGGGGAAGGTTGAGTGGCAGAGGGGGGTGTACGTGTCCATTCTTCTCTTGCGACCTGGGGGGGAAGCTTGGCTTTGAGGAGGTATGGAAGGGAGGCATGATGAGAGGAGGGGAGGGGAGGGACTGGACACGCCTATTAGCATCTGAAAGGTGGAGGCTTGTATTGATGAGTTGAATTGAGCTCTGTGACCCCCACCACTAACGCGCACACACACAAACGATGTTCTTTGTCGCAGCTGGAAAGGATGTGCAGCCTCGTCTAATCGTGTATTTCTCTCCTCTTACAGTTACAATGGAGGGATCTGTGTGGACGGAGTCAACTGGTTTCGCTGTGAGTGCGCCCCCGGTTTCGCCGGACCAGACTGCAGAATTAGTGAGTTGCTGAATGCTACAATGCATGCCAAAAGCTCAAGACCCTAATGTCGTCATGGCAACACTGTATGATTAAGAGAATGGATAGATGGGGTGAGGCGGGAGCTTAGATAAAGGTAAGGACAAGGATTAGATGGACACATTGACACCTAAATGCAAGTTCTCTACCCTTTTCCTTGGTCCTTTAACGCCTCAGGGGTCAGAGGTCGTCCCTCCTCTATACTCGCACATTCACACATTCACACACTGAAAACAAATTACTCAGTGACCCTGAAATTCTCCTTCTCCGCTCTTTTGTTTTGGCCGGATAGCATTCACCTTTGTAGTCGGCCTCAAATTTGAGAATTCTCATACAGCCTGTTTTTACGTGATTATCTGGATGACAATGGCCTAAGGTTCCCACTGATTTTTAAGGCGCCTACAGAACCTGAGATCTCCGCAAGATGCCGTCAGTGCGTGGCCACTGTATGACAGGGACCTAACAAACGTGTTTCAACATTGTGGTTGGTTATTAGTTGTAAGTTGTAGGAGTCGTCGCATGGCAAGATTTATCTTAAACCTCCAGTCCACACAGGACTGTTGTTTTGGAGCCACAACCAACAAATATCACCTCTGTTTGTTTTTGTTGGTGACCGTAAAAAGGGAAAAATCTGTACTTCTCTGTTGAGGGGCAATCCAATTAACTTTGTGACTTTTACTTAGCAGAAACTGGAGGTTTTTGGTTTTTGTAGGCGAAATATTGTCAGTATTTACTTTTTGGGCTCCGTCGATCTTTTTATGTACTTTCTGATATTGCTGCAATTGAGCTACGTTTTTACCATCAGGTTTTATGTACCATTTAAACAATTACACAACAATTAAACAACCCAGCAAAGGAGGTTGGGGAGCTATACTGTCCTGTTAGCAAAGGCTAGCCTGTTAACTGTGAGCTCACCAGCTACAGTAATTCATCACCACCATTTCGTGTAGTCCCACTGTCGCAGAGCTTTGGTAAATCTTCTCAAAAGACGCGTATTTTTGGTGTAGTGCCTCTTGGTGTTGTAGTACCTTGACTATGCTGTAAATGTCTTGGAGCCAAAAGTTGGCTCCACTCCTTGTGTCTAAATTAAACGTGGTGCTCTCTTGGATCCGCAGACATCAATGAATGCCAGTCCTCTCCCTGTGCCTATGGAGCCACCTGCGTGGATGAAATCAATGGATTCCGATGCATCTGTCCTCTTGGTAGAACAGGAGCGCGTTGCCAAGAGTGTAAATACTTTCTTTTTTTTATGTAGCTATAGTCGGAACCACATTGATTCACATTAATCTACTCACTTGTCACCTCGAATGGCCTGTTATAAAAGTTGAACACGGCTCTCTCTGTCTGTATATAGTCATAGGTATTGGAAAGGCTTGCCACTATGCTGGGCTGCAGTTTCCACACGGCAGCAGCTGGGAGGAGGAGTGCAACAGTTGCCACTGCATCAACGGCAAAGTGCACTGCACAAAGGTAACCAGGCCCTTCTAAACATTCTGCAATTAATCTGCTTCAGTACTTTAAAGTTTACTTATCTATGTAGGTAAGAGGGAAACGATAGCTATGGGCCAATTTCGGCTTTTTGTGTGTCTGCAACAATAATCTACATAAGTCCATGGTGGTCTGTGTGGACACCTCTGCAGACACCTAAACTTTGTGCCGTGTTCAGATAGATTGCAAGCACGCCTCTGCATGAGTTGGGAAAACAAATATAATACTTACTGGATGTAATTCTAGTTCCAAGAGAATGTACACAGCCTGTTTGAGGAGTCCATATGCAGCACATTGAGTCCTGTTCTTTTTGTCGTGCAGTCTGTATTTTCCTTTTCCATGTATGTGTGGAGCTTGAAGACATAACAGACTGACTGGTATCCTGAAACTGTGGTATGAATGGAACCCTGTCTGTGTTCTCTGTCAATGCTGGAAGTGCACATTGGTGCAGGCATGAAAACAGGAGTAAACCTAAACACTCAGATCAAAGGCCTCCAGCTGTTTTTCTCTCCCCTTGAATTTTATTGGGTTCTTTGCGGGTGTCCAAACTAACTGAGGAAAATAAAACCTTGTTGGAGAAATGAATGTGGATAGATAGCATCTCAACTGTCGGAAGTGGCAGTATAAATGTATTCGGGGGTTACGTCTTGGTGAATATTTTTGACCCTGTGACACCAGGTGCTGTGTGGTCGCCATCCCTGCCGGCTCCGGCCTTCAGGCCAGGACCAAAGACAGCAGTCTTGCCCGGCTGGACGGGAGTGTCTTGAGCACAGTTACTACACCTGCTTCTCCCCCCCTTGCAATCAGTGGGGGGTTTGTTCTATGGCTGGACCTTCACCTCCACAAGCAACCACTAAGTGCCAGCCAAACAGCGGCCATTTGGACAACAGCTGTGGCCGCATAACACTTGTTTTCAACAGAGACAAAGTACCACAGGTGAGCCATCCTTCACATATCATTTTTACTTGCTGCTGGCTGTGGTCGTGAGTTGTTTGGATTTTTTTTTTTGTGTTGGTACTTAGAGATGTGTTTTTGTGTGCACATGCAGGGAACAACAGTCGAGGATATTTGCTTCGAGCTGAGGTATCTTCCTGACACCAGAAGCTTGGCGAATGACCACACCCTTCTCTTGCTTTGTGATCTCTCCCATTCAAATCAGGATGCTGTAGAGGTGGCTATAGTAAGTGATTAACCTAAACTTTCTCATCTTATTTTTATGAATGAGTGATCATCACATTCTTGGCTATTTACAGTCTCCACTGGATATGTACAGTACTGTGCAAATAAAATTGCCGAATTTTTGCCAAGGACACATTGTTTGTGGTTGTAAGTTCTGTTTCACACTTTGGCTAGTCGGTTGGAATAAAGGTGCCCAAATGGTTTGTTCTTACCTTACAGCACAACCTGCTAAATCTACAATTGGGGATAATAAAGAGAGACAAAACTGTGGAAAATCAAAAATTCTTAAAGGGAGATGACTAAAGTAGTTGCCCTCTTCAAACACGAGAGAAGAATGGAGACAGAATTATACGGATTACTACTTAATTTCAGCTGATGTAGGCCATGTTTATTTTATGATCAGTGATGTGAGTCAAAGTTTATTCACAAAAGCCCTTAACACCCCCCTCACATCAGTCACTGACACACACCACAGCTCTTTCTATCACCCTTTTTCTCTCAGCCTTTTCTAATGTGGAGCTTCAAAATCTTCCAAAAACAGATCATACAGCAAAAAAGATAAAACGCTTTTTTTATCAAGACTCGGTCAGCATTGTGTGAACTTGTTTGGCGAGGGCTTGACTGTGACAAGCGTTTATTTATATGCAAAATTCCCATACTCCAGCCTAAAGTCTTGTTCCCTGCTGGTGTCTTATTGTCCCCTTGTTCTCTCTGTTTTGGCTCTCAGTCTTTCCAGCCAGAGGATCTACCAGACCACAGTCTGATCCAGGAGACTGCCAGTGCCATTGTGGGCACCTTATCCAAGCGGCACAACAGTACCATAATGCTGGCAGTCATCGAGGTCAAAGTGGAAACACAGGTCATGCCCCCTTCAGTGGGTAAGTAATGATGAACAAAGGTGTACCCCAAGGGTTTGTCATGGGCCCCCATTTTTGGGTTTTGATCAGTGACTTCTCACTGCTTAAACTGATTTCTCTCCTTTTTCTTTATTTTCTTCCTTTTTGCAAAACAGATTACTTGGTGCCTCTTCTGTGCGTCCTTTTCTGTTTTCTCTGCCTCTTCTGCATGATTGTATGTATTTGGTGGACGCGCAAACGAAGAAAAGAGCGTGAGAGGACCTCGCAATCGACCGACGACAACGTGAACAACCAGTGGGAGCCGCTACGTCTCGTCGTGGGACGGCAGCAGCAGCAACAGCTGAAAGAAAGCAACAGGGAAGCTGAGCAGGAGCGCAAAAAGCTCATGGGCCCCTCCTGTCGGACGTGTGATGAAGGGGAGGATGAGGAGGAGGAGGAGGAGGAAGAGACGGAAGGCGAGCTTGAGCTCGAAGAGGAGTGTGGTGGAGCAGAGGCAGGGAAGCAGCTAGTTTACTCGAAGTACTCTAAGACTGCAGTGCAATCCAGCGGGGGAGTTATCTGTACCCTGCACAGCTCCAGTTCACCCCTCAAAGCACCCCATCGGACCCAAGGCTACAGCCCCAAAGACAACCGCTGGAAAAATGTCAGTGCTGTCTTGACTGGTCAGAAAGAGTTCAGAGACCATTGTGTATAAGAAATTTAAACGGAGAACAATGTGGAAGCAAGAGGGGCTGCAAGGCAGCAACTATTCTAAGTTTGGGACATCTTTTTGGAAAGAAAAAAAAGGCTTTGTGTTTTATTAAGCCATTCTTTGGTTTGTTTTCATGGTTTTCCCCTCAGTCACCGGAGGTGATTTTTGGACTCAGGAGGCTAGAGCACAGTGAACATCTTATGTTTTTTCTTCAGTTTTCTTATTTTTCTTTGCGTATCAAAGAAGCTGAAATGTAACTATTTCAGAAGGCAAATGAGGCTTTCTGCAATTTTTGGTTATGGAATCGTACCATTTAAGAAAGAGTTAATTATTGAAATGGAGTTAAAAAAAAAAAAAAAAAAAAAACTGTATAAAGATTTTGTTTACAAATGATTATGATTTTGTTGAACTTTTCAGTGGGTTTCTGTTCAGTGTCTGTGGAAGCAGATGCACATAAAAGCAACTGTAAAGGAAGGGTTCAGAGGGAAATGGACTGTTGCATCCAACCCTCCCATTGCTCTGTCACCTTCCAGCTTTGCCCACCAATCCACCTGTGGCCATCTTGCGCCAGCCTTACCAAAACACTTGGCCTGGAGGGGGAGAGGGGGCAGAAACCCCAGTGCCTACTATGTGGCCTTGCATTTTTTTTTTTTCTCATGTGTCTCAGTTGTCTCGGCTGAAAGCTCTGTTTGAGGATTTTTTGCAGTATTTGAGTTGGTAGCAAGTGCCTTTCTAAGAGCTGTGTTTTGGCTCCGAGTCGCGCTGCCCATTTTGACCTCCTTGTTCTCTGATCTTAAAGGGATACGTGTACATTTAGAGTTCAGTTTCACAGCAACGCCATTCAAGGTATTTGATCAAAACAGAAATGACTACTCTGTACATAATATATGTAAATACAAAGGAGTCGCTGTGTATATTTGAAATAAGTAACTTAAAGACAAGTCACACATTTTTATTATTATTGTTATTATTAATATTATTCTTTTTTTTTCTTTTTTCTTTTTTTTACAATGCCATTCCTTTTATTTATGTCAGTCAAAATAGGCAGGTTTTATAACACTTAATATCCAGAGTCCCACAGTTAAGAACCTTTACAATGAGGTACCACCTATAAAGGAATTTCTGAAGGGTTTATAAATGGTTTGTTATGGGGGATAGAATTGTCTTTTGGGTGTGTAAAGTAAATCAAAAATGCTTTTGAGCATTTACATGATGATCTATAACAGAATAACTCACGAGGCAAAGACATAGCTTCTGACACCTGTAATTTTGAGGCCTATCTGGCTATGAATGATCAGCAGTGCGTGCTGTCACAGTTTACTGCTGTTTTTTTAATATTATTTTTATTCTTTAGTTTAATTTATTTAGTTTTGTAATCATTGTATGGCTGTTTTTTGGTTCTTAGAAAAAGAAAAAAGAATAAAACAGTAATGCATTGAAGGCAGCCAACAAAAGGCCTTAAACATTTTTCAAACCATTTCTAAATCCATCACAAACCCTTTTATTTCAGGTGCCTTAATGTAATTATTTATGCATATCTGTGTTATCAATGGTCATCTTTTTATTTTATTTTTGTCGTTTTTGTTTTCACTATTATGAGAAGTAATTCTTTCATTGCGTTGTGTATTGTGGCGTGTTTTATTCGCCTGAGTAAAGCACTCTGTCTCTTTTGCTATCATGGAGATTTCTGGAATAAAACAATAATGGAGGGTTGGGGTTGAGGGGAGGGGGGGGGGGGGACAATAAAGCAATCCACCATAGCAGTTTTGAGTGTTATGAATGTGGATGTTAGTAGGTCAAATGTGGATGCCCTGCATTAGCTTCATGTCTGGTTCAAAGGCTTTAAGGGAACAATGTTTGCAGATGCAGGTTGTGTTTTTTTTCTTTTTTCTTTTTCTTTTTGCCATTATGCAAATATGTTTTATGAAGTTACCAACTCAGTTTCAAACTACAAAGTTTTACCCCTTTTTCATACCATGCCATTGTATTTCTGTAAATGGGACACAGCAAAATAAAGAATTAAAGATGCATCACTGCTGGTGTTAAAAGTTGAATATGCATACTCAATACAATTTATTTGACAAGAGGACATAGGTCAATTTTGTACAAAGTAAAAGAAAAACACAAGTTTGCATTTTTGGAGTGGATGTGTCATTGTTCTAAGTAATCATTCCACTTCTTTATTAAAGCAGTTTTGACCTCATGCTTGTAATATTTGGTTTGTGGTGCAGAACTCTGCTAAAGTATAAAATTGTGGATGGGGATATACTCTATTCTTAAAAGCAAGAAAGAGCTTTTAGAATTAGGGAATTACAACCTCGGATGAAAAACACAACATAATACACTACATCATTATTTGAACTAAAACTAGGCCAAAATGCTGTGTGGAAACACTTTGTACACTCCGTGGCTTTATAACCTGTAGAACCAACCTTTATAGCTGTAATATGAAGTTATGTTTTTGCATGACAAGCCCAAACCATCAGCCCTCCACCACCGTGCTTGACAGCTGATATGCTGTGTTTGGTTTCCTCCAAACGTGCTGCTGTGCATTATGAGCAAACATCTCCACTTTGGTCCGGTCTGTCCAAAGGACATTGTTCCAGAGTCTTGTGGTTTGTTCAGATCCTAAGCTGTGCTGCCATTATCTTCATTGAGAGAAGAAGCTTTCTCCTGCAGCCCTTCTAAACGAGCCATACTTGTACTGTCATGAACATGCTAACTGAGGCCTGTAGAGTTTCAGATGTCACTCTTGTTGTATTTTTTACAGTTTCTCTAGGTCACAGTCTGAACTTGCTGGAACATCCACTCCTGGGATGACTGGAAGCTCTTGAATGTTTCCTGCTTGGGACTAATCTTTCTCACTGTAGAATTGTCTCTTGTCTTTAAAATGGTCCCTTTCCAGATTAATGGGCAGAAGTTGTTGATTCCCTAAGGTCATCACTGATGTCTTTGCATTCAGCTGTGTGTTAAGACGATAACTAACCTGCAACCTGACAAAACGTGCTCTTTTAAGAGCCAAGTTAATAAAGTACATTTGTTTAGGAACATTTGGCTGCCACTTACCCTCTTAATTCATATGGTAGCAGTAAGGATGGGCTTATTTTTTTCTTAATGACATCTAAGGATGTATGTGTGTCAAAGCATTATCCTTGTGAATGTTGGGATGCAGGTTTTTCAAAGCAGAACATTGCATTGGAACAAGATGAGCCACATTGCTCCCTTATCCCATCAGTGGTTTGAATAATTGGCTGATCGGTGTATTATTAGATTTGCAAACTTTTATTTTGGTTACAAAAAAGCTTCAATGAAACAATTATTCAATAGAATGTACATTTTTAGTCATATATGCATTTATTTTACGGACCTATTTGCTAATGTCAAAGCAGTTTGAGATTTACTTTTGGTTTCTAACTTTTGCCACTCACACAATAACTGCAGTCTTCTGAGTCCCTGCAGCACTTGCTTTAGCCCTCGTCTGTGGGCTGAGGATGGCCTAGATCGATCGATCGATCAAATAACCTCACCAGCCTCCTCACATCCTGCCATCATACTCGCTCACACCACACCAATAGAACCTCCTCTCCTGTTCTGGGCCGATCCATTCTCCACCAATGGGAGGCTGGCGTGATCATCACAGTGGGATGTTGGTGGGGTGGGACATTTTTCCTCCTGAGCTCCCAGGGGTACCCCTGACTGGTGCTAATGGGACCTTCCCTCGTCGGAAAGACCAGATCAAGTTACACAGCTTTGTGGAAGAGGTGGTGTCATCATCAGAGAGGGGAAGGGAGATAATAATGTTTACGGATATTATTATAAGCACTATCAGATCCTGTAAAAAAAGCATCCGGTTGATGGTTACAACTGTGATTTCCCAACATTGTTTTTTATATCAGCATTTCTGTTTGGTACTTGGCTGCTTGGTTTCTTAACCCCAACTGAGGGAAAGCTTAACTCTATGACATACAGTGACCTTCTATGTATGAAACTTGCTTCTAATTCTGTGGCAGCTGGTTCCTGCTTGAACATGACAGTGGCCTTTTTATGAAATGAGACCCTCAATGGTTGCCTTGTATTTAACTTGGAAGAACTTCACTGTTCTCCACATAGATTTGATTTGAATAAACACAGTCATACAAGAATCATACCAGAATGTGAAAGGCCTTTATTGGCACACAGCCCAAAATATATCAACCACCCCAAAATTATTATATTCCTGTCTGCCACGTTTTACATTACATGCTCCAAAATTCAAAATATTACTACACACATACAAGACTCAAAAACCCTTACATCTCTGTTTTCCTCTGCAAATTGTAACGTTTTAATATTTGGCAATATGTGAAACTGTCACAGATGTGATCCTGCAAATCTACTGAAGCACTTATAAAGGAGTTGGTTGGCTAGATTTTGTCATAAAAAATACATGGTTATGTTAAGATATTAATTAAAAAATTGTATACTTAGGATTAGGCATATAAAACAATGATTAGGCTTGAATGGTAATGAATACATGGTTACAATTTAGCCCGAAAGCCATACAAAATAACAGACAATGAAAAACATTACACTCAATTTCTGCATCTTTATTGTGACACCAGCACAAATATTATTAGTGTGAAACTATTTTGTACCAAACATGTCGAAACTGAAATATCTCGACGAGTTTCAACTTTCTTGCAGTGTCCTGCATCCTGTCTCTTCTGTCATCTGTAGAAATGATTTGGTCTGGAAAAATAAAAGACCAAAGGCTTTCAGATCAATATGAATATAGTTTCAGTGCTGAAAACGTTGCTTTTGAAGGTTTTGGACAGTATGTTGTCCTCAGAGGAATATTTTCAACCCATTGAAATGAAGAGAAAGTGCCATAGGGTTATAAAGAGAATGGCAATTTAATCATTTGCATTTTGTAGTAGTTGTAATATGTGATTCGCATTTTTCCTTTCATTTTCTCTTCTCTTTTTTACAAATTCGACTTGAAGATCTTTAATCTTGGCGTGAAACCCACCCACTGTAACCTCACACTTTATTTGCCACACGTGAAATTGAATGCAATCTAATGCTCCACTTCCGCAATATGCTCTGCTTAAACAAAGTTCTTTCTGTCAGAAAGGTGGTAATTCTGCTTTTTTTGTTCATTATTACGGTCATACTGGGTGGTGATGATAAATTGGACTAAATGTCAGTGGAAAATCCAGAAAATGCATTGTGAGGATTTGGTGAGTCTGTATAGGATGACTGTCAATGTACCCTTTGAGTTTGTGATAGTGAGCTGCCGCTCAGTCCCTTTCTCTTGGAAGCACACTTGGTTTGGTGAAAAACATTCCAGTCAGATGGTTCTAAACCCAGACTTTCAAAAGCATTCAATGCTTAGATTCCTAATTTGAATAGAATATGTTCTTGTTGTTGATCCCAAATGAAATATTGTAAACCTTTTTCATGCACAATTGTAAAACATACAACTGTTTATTGCCATTGCTTGGTAAGAGGTAGGTGTACTGTTAAGTTCCCTCTGTGCATGTCAGCATCAGTACCCCCCACTGATCCCAGACTGCACTGGTAAACTGACACCAGATTCCAAAAGTGGCTCCCCACTGCAGCCAAGGACATTTCAGTTAGCCGCATTTGTAAACACGTAGTAGTAGGCTACTACACTGATCTCAAAATGGCTGAAAGCATTCGCAGGGAAAATAAACAACTAAACGGTAATTGCCCTATTTATTTCACAGCATGCATTCAATCATAGATGGTCGCAGACACCTTAATACGTACACGCACCTTATGTGCACACAGACAGATTTCAGTGCACTGACTGACTGTGAGAATAATTTGTGTGCTCTGCTCCCGGTAGCTGCTCTGTACATCTGTTGATGTGGGTCTTTGGGACCATCTGACAGCGGAGGCAGCTGGGTGACAGGATTTTAGGCTAAGCCCTTCACCACTTTACACACACACTCACAGACAGACTACACACATAAACACACACCAAACATAGCCCTAATGGGACATCAAACTGGCATGTGCTGGTGGACAGCGGGCTGCAGCTGGTACTGTGGGTAGACTAAGGCAGGGAAACAAGCCACAGTGTACTGACTGTCTGTGTTTGTGCTGGGGGATTTGGGTATTTACTGGCACTGAAAGTCTGTTTTGGCACTGCAGTAACCCAAACACATACCCTCCGCACTAGGAGGTGGGGAGGGCACTATCCTGGCAGACAGGAGACGGCTGGGGCTGCAGGAGTGCAACAGAAATCCATAGTATTACTTCTGGGACAGCTATTCAGAGACAGGGTGAATGCCATGCATCAAAATAAGCAGAGATGTCAGGATGAAACCTAAATAATTTGGTGCAAGGCATGCTTGAAATTTAATGGGTGAATGGAAATGTGGACATTTGGGGCTAGAAATGCAATGAAATTTGATTGTGTGGGTTATTTTTCCTTTAAATGTCACATTAGTTATAAATTAATTTCGAGTAACTGTTATTTAACTGATAAATAGTTTTATCTCGAGGAAACAATGTGAAAAAAAGCTTCAAATCCCCATGAAATATAATTTGATGTTTAAAGAGTTTTATATGATTTGACTTGTGCTATAGGCCTTACACCCCTACACAATCATTACCAGGGGCCAGGGGTACAGGTTTAGAAGTATCTCAGTCATTTATAATTCTAAATTCGCAATAGTATCACGGTTGATCAAAATGATCACAGTTCATATTGATTTTTGAAAAAAGACATTTCAATGAATGAGTATTTCGGCCCTCACAGGGGCATGATAGCTATGGAAGTCATTCAAAATACACGCATTGGGTTTTGCAGAGGTCAAAAGGCCAAAGTAGGATAAACAAAGTGTGAATTTTCATCTACTTCCCCACCACAGCCAGAGGCCCTTGTCTACACCTACTGCACAACACTTGTACGCATCTTCATGTAGTGGCGCGATGCCAGCACATGAGCAGCACCACTTGTTTGGTTGGATATCTTGTGAACATCTCACCTTTAACAGCTGCTGGTGGAAAACAAATCATGAGCTCATATGTTGTTAATATATAGCATGTAATGCATACGGTTACCACACTCCTATCTTTAAATGAATTGACAGATGGAAAGACTGTGTGGTTGAGACTGTGCTTTTTTGAGATCTCACCATGTAGTTTTCCATCCTAATGTAAATTTGCCTCCACATATTCCATGCATGTCTGTTTGTACACGCTCAAGTAACAGCCTGCAGTGTAACCTAACACGCTGCACTGGGATATACAAGGTCAATTTGCACCTCTCCCAGCCTGAGTGACATTAGGGAATGTAAAATACTCTCAGGAGTTACAGCACACTGAAGCAAGACGTAGTAACTGCAGAACAGGAAAATGAAAAGCTACAGAACATCAGTAAAAGAGCTGCACTAAAGCTTTTAGGTCCTTGACCTGTTGTTTATTCTGCAACTATGAAAATAATTATCTCGACACCCTGGACGGGTCGCCAGACCATCACAGGGTCACACAGAGACTAACGAGACACACAACCATGCGCACTCAAACTCACTTTATTAAAGCTGCCGTCGGCAACTTTTTTTAGTCATATTAGCTTGAACTGTCATGGGATTCTGGAAGTAGAATATTAAATAGGCTGTTTAGGAAAAATCCCGAATTCTTTAGCTCCCTCTAAAGCCTGTAATCATGCTTGCAAAAATCGAGCGCTCCCGGCTGTTTTTAACCAATCACGTTAGGTTTATTATTGATCTATTATCTGAGCAGAACAGTCACCAACCACGTCTTCCATGCTGAGCGTGAGTCTGCCCCCAGCTTGTGTGCACGCACACTGGTGTGAACTCACGTGCACAACCTCATCCACAGAGGGGGAGGGACCTGAAAGTTGTATCAGTTCGAATTTTCCGACTTTAGACTCGGAATTTTGAAAACCTGCCGACGGCAGCTTTAATCCCCAAAGGGAAATTATATTGCCGCAGTGTTACTTATTCTTAAAGATATGCTATTTTCATAAATAGATAACAAAATAAAACGTAAATCAGCTGATAAACATGTCGAAAGTTGAAATGCAGCCGATAGGAAGATGTGGTAGGTCGCCATCAGTTGGTTGGGTTGTTGTTTTTGTGGCTTGACAACAACTCAGCTGATCAGTGCACACACAGAATTGGAGGTGAACTCTTTCAGTCCACAACATGGACACTATCCAGGATTAGACCTTTTGTTGTTAGCAAGGACTGTAATCATCCTCCTTTAGTGTTACCTCTGTCTGCAGTCTCTGTCTGCCTGTAGTCTTCAAGATGAGTAGAGAGGTGTTAGAGTCGTTCCTGCAGCCATGTGTTAAAAAAATAATACTGCCTTCCTACATTCCTGCCGTGTCTTCATCAGGGGTCCAAACTTGTCCATTTTATCAGCCAGTGATCTCACACTTCCCATGATGATCAAGGGAAGAAAAGGTTTAACCTTCTTGCACAATAGTTTCTAGTTTAACCCAACCAGGAAGTGACCAGAGTTTTTGTAAATTTTTTGTTGAATGAATGTAATAAAAAATGTTTTTAAAAACAGTTAAACAGTTAAAGCACTGTGCACAACTATGCCCCTGTGTTCCCGTCATTTCTCCTCGTGAGAACTTTGTGGCCTGTCAAAGGAGATAATAGTGAATGTCTTACTTACCTTTAGCTGCTTGAAGGGGTTATACTACGCCATAATGGTTCATATTCAATGGAATAGAATAATGACCTCTGTTGGATTTAATTTTTTGTCAGTTTTTGTAAATTAATTACATTGTTCTTGTGCTCTTTTACTGCAGTTCAGAATACTTACACCCATGTGACTCACCCGATCCTAACAAATCACCACACCTGCACTGTGTCAGTCGTTATCCTTCAGCAACACTCAGACATCAGGCTTTCTTTGGTTAATCACCAGGTCCATGTCCATGCCGAGGTTACTTTTTTTTTTTTTTTTCAAAGCTTAAAGTTGGGGTTCATCTGACGCTAGTAGACATTTGATTTGATTGAAAACTCCAGCTCAGTCACCAAATAAACTAAATCATGATGCTGCTTTCATGACTGCTGTGTCTGAGGTCAAGGATAAACTTTAAACTGCAAAATTTAGACCCTCAAAGAAACTTAGAAGACATATAGATTAATAAAGATTAAGTGAGTTCAGCATCAATGGGAAGTTTAATGTGACTGGTTCGCAATGTTTGGTTATGGAAAAACACTAATTTTGAACGTAAAGAGAAGTCCATTGTACACTTAAGTCTATTAGCCGATCTTTTCATCTTGGCACTCCTGTATGACTCAGCCTTGACTCATTTGATTCACTCAGAGTGAATAAAAAAAATAATGAATGCAAAGCATTGGCATATCACACATTCCTGGTTTGGTTTGGGCATGTCTTTAGAAATCTGTTGCTCCAAGCTACGTTGAGTATTGATGAGCCAGAGAGAGATTGAGAAATAATGTTCATCATACTGAAACCCACGCTGAAGCCCTGAGCTGCATCTCTGTCATTTCTATCAAATTAGAATTTTCTCCATAAAATAGAGGTAATGAGAGTGGTGTGAAACAGAAACCTACCTTGCATTTTGGGCAGTGATAAGTTGCCTATAATTACTGCTTTGTGAGCAGCACACCTGAAGCATGTAGGGGCTTGGTGCCTTGCTCAAGGGCCTTTTACTGATATAGTCCATTTTTTCTGCACTATTTTCATAATTCTCTGTCATTTCTGTAATCAGTGAACTTCCTTTAACTGACCACCTTTTTTGATGCATAAGAATTTCTAACTCTGAGTCAAAGATGACTTATCCGTTTGTAACACGTTCATTTGTCTATCTGTCTATCTATCTGTGCAAATCCCATAGGGTAGTCAGGGATTGTGCAGGATTAAGGTAAGAACGTTATGGTAAATCAATCAGATTTTTGCATAAGAAACTGTGTGCTTCTCCTGCATTCAGTTGGTTGCCAGGGAGATAAGTCCCACTCCGAGCAATAGTTAGTACAACTGCATCTTTGTGGAAAGGTCACAGATTTAACACGTGTTTCAGTCAGAAAAGAGTAACATTTATTGTTTGAACTAGGGCTGCCCAGACCATCATGTTACTTAACCAATTAGTTTTAGTTCCTAAACAAGGCATTAGTCTTTAATTCTTTTTTTTGTTTGTTTTGCTGCACTGAAGCAACTTTTCTTTTCAGTGCACTGCCACAAAATATAGGTGTACCCAAATTATCAAAGAGTTATAATTGTGCCATACTGGGTGGTTGTTATGCAAATGATTGCAAGTAAATGTTTATCACATTCTTTGAGAAGTTGTGCTTGTTCAGCATTTTATTTCTGAATGTTGACACATCAACACCAAAAGCACTGGTACTGGCCATTTGTTGGCTGCATTCTCTGCGATAAATGCAGTTCATCACACTAGTAATTTTATCATACCCACGCCACGGAAACTGTCCTAATCATTGTTTCTGAAATGCAAATATTCCAAGTCTGATGCTCAGCCAGAGTAACTGTTGGCAATCTTACCAGAGATGGAGGAGATAGATTGTTGAACAAATGACCTGTGACTAGCATGTGTTTTTATCAGTAATTTGCAATCATGTGTCACACGCGTAGTCTGTTTCCATGTCAACAAAACATTGGCTTTCAAAAGGCATTTGTTATGTTGTAGTGAAACATCATTTCATTATATTACATGACACTACTGTGTAAATGTGTTTTAATGTTGTTTGACTAGGTTTTGCCGAAGTGATCATCATGTTTATTAAGGATTAATTAGGATTTAATGCGTTAAGATTGAGTTATCTTTTTAAAATTATCAAGTAAATTGGCCATTAGGTGCAGATATAAAAGCCTACCCTTTCCACTTTATTTTCCGTTTTATCATGTGTTTTGTCTCTGTATGTAGTTTTTATTCCTGTGTGGTTATATATCACAGTATTTCATTTGCATCTCTTTAAAATGATTTTCTCTATCTTTTGTGGTCAGTGTTTCTGTCTTATGTCTATGTGTCTGATTGAAAATACTCTTTCCTTTCTAGAATTACATTGAAATGAATTTATCATGTTAAAAAGTTTTCTTATTTTGCTTCTTGAACAAACAATTTAGTGTGATCTTTATTTCTAAATGACACAATCTCTGAGTTGTGTTTTTGTTTTATAGTTAATTGTTACTCACCAGCAGATACACACAGATACAGTATATCTGTAAGCTTATACCTGCCAATATATTGGTATAAATTGTCAGTGTTTCTACCAGAAAAAAAATAATAAATAATAATAATAATTTAGATTCTAATCCTTTAAAACACTTTAGTCCATGCCTTTATAAATGGATTGTTCAACTGGATCTCCTTTACGTGTCCTTCCTGTGTTGATAGAGAGTGGAGAAAGAGATGCTCTCCAGAGGAAAAAAATCAATTTATCAGAAACCTTTTCGATCCTTTAATCAATCCTGTCAACATGACACTTGACAGGTGTGACCTTAGATGCCTGTTCAGAGGTCAACTCCATCTGTACTCAATCAATTCAATTACAATGACTAAATGAAAAGATAATTGAAAATTACCAGGAGACTCAAACATAAAGATGATGGATTGTGGTCCTTGAATCCAGTGACCCCTTTATATCATTATAATACTTTGAAACGGGCCTAAGTTGTATGTGGCTGCAACGATTTTCACTCCTAAATGTGTGACCCACTAGAAAAGCATCAATGCACAACAATTAGTCATTTTTGGCAAACTGATTAGATTTTAGAAGGTTTAGTTGCACAAAGCCAAGAAAAAGGTTAGCTAATTAGAAAGATTGGGGTGAAATTATAACAAGTCTGGATAGAAAAAAATATCTTAATTGAGTTCGTTTCAGGTCATGCGAGGACTCTGAGTTGGCATTGATCAATGAGGGCACAGCTGGGAATAACAAGTGGATGGATGTGCTCCTTGGAAAGATGCCCATGGTGACAGCTGACTTAATAAGGAAGGCGTTTTATCCTGCAGATGAACAAGCTGCAACAGCCTCTCTCTGTCAGTTCATTATTTCAGTTGTAGTTGAAAAGGAGGTAACAGAGACAAAAGTTAATTTGTTAATAATGGAAGGTTCTCCTAATGAAGCATAATCTGAAATAATCCCGGGTATTTATCCGCGCTTGTCCTATCTATCCAGCTTTCATTGTGATTCCACAAAGCTGAAGAGATTTAGAGCAATGAAGGCAGCAGTTGCTATCACTGTCGTTTAATCTTCCAAATATTAGATAAAGTTGTTCTGTTTTGTATTAAAATGAATTAAATATTAAGAAATATCCATCACAATTTTATTTCATCTTCATATGCCTTTTTTGGCCAATGGCCAAGAACGTGGGTATTCATTTTAGTGTAGCAGGAGAAAAAGTAAACAACCGCATATTCACATCCACTGGAAACTTTTCTGGAGAAATTTCTTAATAATCACTCCTCTATGTTGCTTCTTGAAAAGGTGATGTACATATAAAAGGCTTCATAAAAGTCCTTGGCTTTAAGGGGCGAATAAAACCAAAAAAAGTGTCTAATATCAGACTCAGAATATAGCTGTTGTTGGTTTTACTAATATCTGAGGGACGCATGTGGTTGCTTAATGCTCCTCTCAGAACCAGCTAGTTATTCACCTCATCTGTCTTCATTGGAGAAGATGGAAAATTCTTGTGTGTGTCTGTCTGTGTGTGGTTTTGCTTGATCATTTATTTGAACTTGACTCACACTGGGTGTCTGAAAATCTCAAATATTCATTGTCTTTCATTTGGCTCATGCAAGGCATCAAACAGGTAATCATGTCAGCAGGAGATGTCAGATAGCATCAGGCTACAAAAATGACATTAGATAACTTCATTAAAGGCCAAAATTTCACCAAAAAATCTAATTCATTTAGAATTTGTATCAATATTTGAACTCATAATTCTAATTCTAGTCCTAAACAAGCTAACTGAACCATGAGGACAAACCAACAAAATAGCCTCACAAATTTCCTCATCTTTATGATATTATGAGCAACACAAGTTATCCACTCACCTACCTTCCCCCCACTCTTCCTCCCTTTTCTGTTTAACTGAGTTCCGTTTACCATCTACCAAGAGAGCTCAGTCACTGGAGATACCCAGAGAAGAAAAACACACTGTTTGTTTCCGACATTAAAGGCAGGCAGCCTTGTCACAGCGTTGCTGTGTGTGCTATCTTGCTTGATAGGGAAATTGGATCTAGACTTGAGAGGGGTGCATAATGCAGTTAAAGGTGTCATGAAAAGCCAGCTGTAACAGGATTTCATCCTCTGTGCAGCTTCAACTGACTGATGCCATGAGGAAAGTCATTAGGGATACTCTCTGTGCGTGTTTATGTGTTTTTCTTTGCGCTGATACATACAAGAAGTTGTACTTTCATCAGGGTCTGATTTGGTGAATCTGTCATGCAGCTGTGTTAGCTTGCATAGCCAGTGCTGAGGTTTTCAGATCAAGACATGAAAAAAAGATACTTTGGTCTTCAGCAGGTCTTAAAATGAGGTAAATACCACCTCAGATGAACAGCATTATTTGACATATTACTCTGTGTCATCGTTTTTTTTTTCAACTAAAACTAATCCAAAATGTACAAGCAGTATGTGAAAACTAAGTATGCTCCAGGATTCAGTAGCTTGTAAACCCACCTACAGCAGTAATAACTTGTAGTGATTGTTTTCTGTATGATGTTATCAGTCTCTGACATTGTTGGCGAGAAATTTCACCCTACTCTTATTCGCCATGTTGCTTCAGTTCATTGAAGTTTGCAGGTCTGGACTATGACTGGACAATTGCAACACCCTAATTCTTTACTTTTTCAGACATTCTGATGTAGATTTGCTGTTGTGTTGGCCTCCCATTTGACTAGAATACTTTGGTATACAGAGAAGTTCATGGTGGACTCACCGACTGCAAGGTGTCCAGGTTCTTTGGCTCCAAAACGCTGTGTTTGCTTTCCCGTGGTGCTGTGCATTATGAGCAAACACCTCCAATTTTAATCAAAAAGGGAAATACTTTCTTTTTCACCTGACAGTCCATGGCTGAGGACAAAAGAACACATCTTCAGATATACGGTATAACTGGATAGATTATGGGTCTGGTTGCAATAGAGGTTTAGGCTAAGATGGTTAGATACAGATGGATTCTGTTGTTACAGATGGGTGAGAAATTAAAGGAAAAGACACATACGCATCTGTGGCTGGGATGTGGTGAATGTAAAGGCAATAGCATCTTTTGGCACTCAGTGGCCTAATCTATGCTCCAAGGTAGTAGGCATTATAATCCTGGAATCATAGGGAAATTTTGTGCTGATTTTAGTGACCCCTCCATTAGAAGGCAGCAGGAGGACCCAGCAGACTATCTGTACCCACTCACTGTAAGGTTCGGCCATTTAAACCTGTACCATTACCTCTGTTTGCACCGCTCTCCCACATGTCAAGAACGTGACCATATAGTTATTTTCCTGTTTTGTAGACCACTGCCTGTAACTTTAGCCCCTGATTTTTCAAATGTAATTTTTTTTATTTTTCTTTTATAATGAGGACTTTATGTAGTGCAACCCTTGGATAGTATAACACTCCATGTAACAGATTAGGCACTGTTTACTTCCAGCACTGCCATACTCAGTCTGTCACTCTTAAATGTGCACTTTTGACGATGATAACCAAGTATTTGGTGCATACATTTGAATGGGGCACAAATGACATGAACATTTAAATTAACTGTAAAGGGGATCAATTTGATCTGACGCGCTGTGGAAGGCATTTTGTGATCATGGTTTGTGACAAATTTAGCCCCTTAGAAATCATCAAATCAGTACAAAGTTGCTCTGAGTGAGTCC
Organism: Odontesthes bonariensis; assembly: GCF_027942865.1. Taxonomy (NCBI): domain Eukaryota; kingdom Metazoa; phylum Chordata; class Actinopteri; order Atheriniformes; family Atherinopsidae; genus Odontesthes; species Odontesthes bonariensis. Next base: position 7,837,650 of record NC_134529.1, on the reverse strand, counting down.
TTTTATGCCATGATGAAACAGGATGACATTGCATCCATGAGGGCACAAGGAGTCACAGACAAGATTCTGGTAGTTGATATGTCCTCTCCACAGCATCCTGGCAGGACAGAGGAGCAGCTGCAGTGAGAGGCTGCAGGACTGAGAGGTTCAGGAGGTCCTTTGTTCCCACAGCCATAAGACTTTTTAACCCTTTAAAGCCTATTGTCGCATATATGCTACAAACCGTTTGACTAAATCAACCAGCTGAGATTGCATCTTTATTCCCCCAATGCTGGTTAGTCCATATTCACTACAGACCTAGGAACCTTTATATAAATAAATATGTAAAAAAAAAAAAAGGGTGAATAAAAAAACATTGTTTTTTCACTGTTATATTACTGTGTTGTTGTTATCTTATTATTTACCATTATGCCCGGTGTTGCAAATTAGCAACATACCAAATTACATACCAAACATACCAAATTGACTCCAAATTGACCAGGATGCCTGTTTATGCAAATTTGCAACATACCAAAATTTCTATTTATTTTTTGTGCAAAAGTGAAATTAATAATCTCAGCATTATTTACCATCTACTTAAAGGCTAAAACACACACAAAACATTTTTTTATATACAGCTATATAAATTCAGGTGTTAAGGGGTCAGTGGCTAAGTTCTTTTCAAATTGATTGATTGATTTATTTAGTCATTTATTATTATCATTATTATTAGTAGTAATAGTATTTTTATTAGTATTGTTATTATTGTTGTTGTTGTTAATATACAATCATTGTAAATATTTATAATTTTTTTGAGCTACTTGACTAATTTGAATTTCTCCCATTGGGGGATGAATAAAGTATTTTTCTATTCTATTCTATTCTATTCTATGTGAGCACCTGTAGTGTGTCATTAATACTACCGTCATCTACAATGTTTTGGGGAAAAAAAGGTAGTTTCATTCCTCAGTAATGCTCCAGAAACTTGTTGAATCAATGTCAAGGCACACTGAAGTGCTCCTCAGCGGGTTGCTTTTTTGCCCCTTTATATTTTCACCCCTCTGTATATAGGTAGTTACAAGTAGGTCAAGATAACATTATGACAAATGAGTGAGAAAGAATAGACTGAACGACAAACAGATCTTATCTCCTTTTGTTTTATGACCTAAACATGTTTTGCACAAATGAGCATGTTCTCGTGTGCCAAGGTGACTGCATATGAGCGTGTTCGATGGAGAACAATTTCAATAGCCCCTTGCCAAGGTCAGCGCCTTCGCTGTGCTATGTGTGGAATGAGCGAAGGCCTTGCTTGCAGTGCCTTCAGCAGACTCCAGAGAGTCGCGCTCATTGTGTGGTAGCCGAGGGGGAACAAAGACATTTCCACTGGAGGAACTTTGGGTTCCTGTCGATAAGGAGAGCAGTGTTGTGAGCTCAGGCCGTGTTTATATGCTTGTGTACAGTGGGGATCTACGCGGCAGCACGGCTGTGCACTTTCAAGACAACAAGTGGTGGCTGTATAAATAGTCCCCCTTGGAGAAACATCAAAGGTAGGGAGAAATTTCCACGCGATTATCAAGATTTCTAACCTGCTTGAAGTTCATGTGTTTGCTGGGGGCGGGAGTTAGACTGATGTGTTGTTTAAAACACTTCTTAAAATAAACCCGAGCTTTAGGAAAAATCAGTAACTTAAGCCCTTATATGCTTCTTAAATGTTGATGTTTCGATAATAATGAAATAATCCGCTGGGGGATCCAACACCCTACTCAAGTCCCACTACTGATATTATGAAAACCATCAGTTCCTTGTGAAACAAACTAATCATATCATGTGTGACTATGACCAAATGACAAGAAAAAAACCATCATAAAAGGAACTTTAGGAGATGCTCTCCTGTTTTCCTGCTTTCCTTATTGTGTAAGCCACATCAGCACAGAGTTAAACCTCTCCAACAGGCTTTAAGAGGAAATTACTTGATGGTTATTCACACCATCCACACAAGATTGCATTCAATATGTGTTTCCCAATTCTAAGTCATGCATCCAGCTGGAGATGAGTGTGCTTTCAAAACACAGAAAGTTCTCATTCCTCTAAAGATACTAATAGATTCCTTGGTACTGAGCAAGAAAAAGCAGGTAAATTTGAGGTCATATGGACTTTGTTGCCCTCCACAGGTAGCCCTCTGTATGGCTTTAAAACCACAGTCCTCCCTCTGTTGATTTAATTTCATTGTTTTTCATGTGCTTGTGAGGTAATTGTGCAATGTAGAGGATATTTCAAAGTCTTTAATGGCTTTGTCTTAAAGTGATCGCAAACACCACCAAAGAGTAATAAACTTCTTGTTCTTCTCCACTTCCGTATGTTTTGGTAGGTTGTGTCAGAAAAGGATGGATTCATGACATTTTTTTTGTCAAATCAAATACAAATTCTTAGACAGATTGAGCTGTTCATGAGTTATATTGTGTTACGACCCAAGGGTCGTATTTAGTGTGTGTGTGTGCGTTAGGACTGCAGCCAGGTGAGTTGGTGAGCAGGTAAGTTGTCCCAGCTGTAGGTAACTAGATCTAATCAGCTGGGCTGCTTTAAAAGATGCTGGAAGACGCACCAGTGGTGCCAATGGGTCCAGCTATTGTTGGAGTGTTTTCCAATAGCTTGTGCAGGTTGTCTGAAGTTTAACTCTTTCAGTGGAAGGAGGTTAACAGTTTGATTTTGGGTTTTGTTGGTCTGTTAATCATTTAGGCTCTCGTTTGTCCTCAGCAGGTTCCGTTGGGTTTGTGTTTTTCTTCTAGGTTTTGGTTGAATAGTATTACTTTTCTTTTGCAATAAATAACCATTTAAACATCAGCCATCAGTTCTCATTGTTTTATTTCCTCAGCTCGGGACACTTTATTGTTACCCCGTTACATATTGTTTAAGATGCCTAACTATTTTATGTCTATTTAAAGTCCAACTATGTTCTTACCACAGCCAACATTTTCCTGTGAAGAACCAGCTGGAGGGTGATAGCAGAATTAGCACAAATTGGGCTATGGAGTCCAGCATCACTTTGTCCAGGAGCACAACATCAGTGCTTAAAGCATTTAGTCAAATATGGCTGCTTTGCTTTGAGAACATATTTTGTGGATAAAAAATTTCATCAGTCCACAGTCAGTAAAACTGATCAGAGACACTCGGCTGACAGTGTGATTCCATATATTTGTGGTTTAGCTGGAGGTTTGCCAGTTAGCCAGTGACCTTGTAAATATTGATCACTTAATTTATACTCAACTTAATCTTTGTGACATCTTTGTCCATAGATCTGTCTATCTTTTGAGTGAAGTAAATTTTTTGGGAGTTACTATAGATGACAAATTAACCTGGAAACCTCACTTGAATTATTTACGCTCAAAAATAGCAAAAGCTATTGCATTGCTCTATAAAGTCAGGGATTTCTTGAACGATCATGCGTTATATATGTTGTATAACGCATTGATAGTCCCACATTTGGTGTACTGTGTAGAGGTATGGGGAAAGTCAAGTAGCACTGCCACAAAATTTGTCTTCACTCTTCAAAAAAGGGCTATTAGAGTTATTACCAATAAACATGGCTGTTACCCATCCAATCCACTTTTCTCCAAACTAAAGACATTGAAGTTCAATGATTTAGTCGTTTATAAGATTCTGTTAGTAATGTTTAAGGCACATCGCAACATGTTACCCATAAATATCCAGAAATTATTTTCAAAGAGAGAGAGTGGTTATAATTTGAAGGGAACACAGATCTTCAAGAAACCCAAATTTAGAACTAGTCTGAAAGAAAAATGTGTTTTAATACAAGGAGTTAAACTCTGGAATGAACTACAAACTGATCTTAAAAATGTTAAAACCCTCTATAAGTTCAAGAAATTGTTAAAGACTGGACTAATGACAAAATATGACTCAGTATAAAGGTAGTGTAAATGCTTTGTGGATTTATGTTTATGGCAGACGAACAACTCTTGTCTACAAGATAAAAACTGAGAAAATTGTTCTGTTTCAACAAGAGGAGATGGTCGGTGTCTTTGTTTTTTTTTTTTTTTTTTTTTTTTTTTTTTTTTTTTCCTTTTCCTTTTTTATTTACTTCTCTTTCTGTTGTGAGCTAACATTGAAAAAAGGTGCAGATAATATAAGATTTAAATCTTCTTTCTGCTGCCTTTCATTTTGTTTTATTATATACATGTAAATATTTTGTGTTTTTTATTTTAAATTGCAAAAATTAAGTGTGCATACAACGTATAAATGGGTGTTGCGCATGTATGGGTTTACATATTATGTGGGCATACAAATATGAATGGTTGTGTGCAAATTATTGTTTTAATTGTTTTAATGAAATGAAATGAATGAATTCAATAAATAAATAAATCTTTTGATGAGGTTTTGGGGCTCTACAACCTTTAAACTGATTAAAAAAACTCTTTCCTTTGTCATCTTAAGAAGTATTACAGAATAGGTCTTCTAGCGGTATTTTGATTTTGTAGCTACATTTATGTTGATATGAAAATGTCTGTTTTGGTTTAACAGCTCAGGTGACTTTTGTTATGACCCCCTTCTTCCTGGTATGTTACAGCATTAGTTCTTGACTCTTATTCGGTTCAGACTGCAGTGTTGTATCTCTCTCTGTAAGCCCTCTGCTGCTTTTCACACACTGTCTGATGCCTTTCCTGCCACTTATCAGCAGCTAATTGCCAATAATGTCAAGGAGACAATGTTACATCTGATCTGTTTATTTACTTATCCCAGTGTTGAGCCCCTGGCTTTGATGTGCTGTATTCCCACGCTTGGCTACGGGACTTTCCAAACTCTACTCTTCAAGATTAAACATTTTCAGTTCCACTAAGCTGTTGGTAACCTCACAAGCAAATAGGTGCTTTGGGAACAGATATTTAGATCTGGTAGCAATATACTTCCGCTAGTTCAGCACAAAAACAAATAGATGCTGAAGGGACTTCGAACAAGTGTGGTTTTCGGCTGTTTATGACAATTTTCAGGTCTGTGCATGTTCTTTAATCAGGTTTTGATTTGCTGTTGATTCTCAACAATATTTATATCCTTTCTTGAAGTGTTTTTTGCAGGTTTTGAAGAAGATTTGATGCACATTAGGAAGAATGGAAACCCTGTTTGTGACTTCTGTCTGACCTGGCAAAGATTAAAATGTTGTGACTCACGAGCTGTTTCTGATCTGAGCCACAAACTGTAAACTCATGTGAGTGACCAGCATCTTCCTCCATAGGTTCTAACGACCCCGATATTCCCAGATATTAAAGTAATTCCTGAAGAAGAGCTCTCTCCATTTTACTCTTGTGAATGTCCACTGCACTTTTTCCTCGATGGTTCGGACAACTACTTCTACTAAATTACAACCACAAGCAACAGAGCCTGTAATGCCACAGTCACAGCCAAGTTTATTCACCTAAAACCAATCAGTAAAGTTTTTCTGCTTTACGCTTCTCTTTTCAGCTTTTCAAAAGATCCCTTGGGATATTCGTTTTGCTCGTAAATGGAAACCCTGCCTCATTCCCATAATCCAGAGGTTGTTTTGGTTTGATTTGTCAGATTTCTATAAGAGCTTCACATATTTTGTACTTACAGTGTTGGGTCAAATCCCTGTTTCATTGTTTGATACTTTTGCAGACTGACAGCAATTTTTTTTTTTAATTGAATAAGAAAAATACACACACACACACACACACACACACATACACACACACACACATATGTACATATACATATATATATATATGTAAAGAAAGATTTCAAGAACCAGGGAGGGATTCTGACATGGAATCTAAGCTAACCTTTACTCAGGATGGGGCAACAGAAATTTTCACAGTTTAAAAACAACTGAAACTTCAAAAATGTTATAGTTGTATGTAATTCTAAGTTCACTTTTGCATCTGAAAGTTGTTTACTTGTTTACTTTGCCACTGTTTTCTTAATCAAATAGCATTTATGTTGCTAAGTATTCCTCTGCTGATCGGCTAAGAATGACAGTTTTGCTGATCTACCACCAAAGTACCAACTACAAGACAGTGAAAATGAGTAAAAAGCCTGATAAAGGACAAGAACCATCATGGAAAGCACCATCCCTGCCAAAACAATGCTCAAAAAAAGTAACAACAAGCAACATGGACATCCTTTATTTGAGAAAATAGCGAGTAAGGAAACAACTGATGCAAAAGCGATGCAATGAACAAATCCACAATTTTGGTTGTACAAAAAGCAATAAAAATGACATTTTTTCGTTTCCAATCATTTTCATTGCTGCATATACAGTATTTAAGTATGACAAATAGAGGATCAACAGTAAAGAAGGCCCTAGGCCTGCTTTTGTTTTGTTCCTTGGTTCAATGATCACACACAGTGTGATAAAAAAAAGCAGTGTGTGTGTGTGTGTGTGTGTGTGTGTGTGTGTGTGTGTGTGTGTGTGTGTGTGTAAAAATGGAGAGACTTCAGTGACACCAAACGCACATCAGACACCTGATAAGGAGCCTGAGTTGGGAATGAACACTGGCCGGCGCGGAGCCAAAGACACTCTATGGCTGCACATTCATGATGAGAGCTGAGAGTGCTGGGAGGTGAGAGGCATGTGTGGAAAGAGGACTGCAGTCTTCGCATTAGACTTATCAGACATTTCCTGTGTGTGAGTGTTCAAAATGTGTGTGAGTGAGTCAATTAATTCAGTTAATGTATCTCTCAATATTGTTATCATTTTACATATTTATACAAGAATCGTCATTTTTTAACTGGATAGAGCAAATACGAGCTCACTTTAAAAGAAGACATACGATCTTTCGCCTGAAAATACAAGTGAAATCACACCAAGCACATTATTTAGTACTCAGTCTGTGGTTGCATCCTCAATAAATCCTGTTGCTGACGGTTTTTATAGTGTTACCAATACTCCTTCCTTCACTGGCTGTTTTGACCTGTTCTCATTGATTTTCTCCACAGAGGGAGTCAATGCAGAGATGAGCAGAACTGCTGCAGCAAAGAGGGTTACTAAGTTTACAGCCAAACGAGGGAGGGAAGGATTTCTACTTTGCACGCGCAGAAACAGAAAATGAAACAAAGAGGAGATGAGAAGGAAGGTCTGCCTCTCATGAGGTGCAGATTTATTCCGAAGCAATGGCCTGGAGGAACATTTTACCAATAACACGTTATAGTTTTTCTGTTTTGGTAGCTGTTAAGACATAAATGTAAAATCGTGTTAGGATTGGTTGGGGAAGCTTCTTGGCTGTTGGATTGTTTCATTCAGACTGTGAAATTAAACAGCAGATCCGTGTTTGGCATTTAAAGGACAATGCAAACTAAAATAAGGGAAGAATGAATCGCATAGCCTGTTAAAACCCCTCCACCATCAGGAAATGCATCCACCCATTGTACACACCGTGTATGTGAGGCAACTGACGGTAATGTCATACCAAAGAGTATGAATACATTATATGTACAGGTTGTTCTGCATTTTTAAGCAAATAACTTTATACATAGTCTACTCATCTTTTTTTTCTTCTTCATTTAGTATACATTGTTATTTCAAGGAGCAAGAAGGTTCCAGGTTCAACTCCCAGCTGGGACCTTTCTGTGTGGAGTTTGCATGTTCTCCCCGTGTGTGCGTGGGTTCTCTCCGGGTACTCCGGCTTCCTCCCACTGTCCAATTCATGCATGTTAAGTTAATTGGTGTCTCTAAAATTGTCCTTAGGAGTGAGTGTGAGTGTGTGTGGTTGTTTGTCTCGTTTGTCTCTGTGTGGCCCTGTGATGGACTGGCGGCATGTCCAGGGTGTACCTCGCCTCTCGCCCATTGACCGCTGGGATAGGCTCCAGTCCCCCCGCGACCCGACCGACGGATTCAGCGGTATAGAAAATGGATGGATGGATGTTATTTGAAGGAAACAAACACAGGTGTTTGCCTTCAGTTTAGCTGTAGACCGGGCTGTGAGTTTGGGTTATGCTGTAAAGTACAATAATTTATGATATATTTTTTGTTTTTTCCCACCAATCTATATCAGAATAGGCTAAATTATTACAATATGCATAAATGGAGAGTTTGTCACAGGGTTGCTGCATTAGAATAAACAGGTAGGGAAAATCTGGATATGTCATCGCACTTTTAGTCTTTCTTACATTGGTTGAGCACAGTACATTGTAGTGTCCGATACTTACCAGTTGTGTGAAGGAGTGCAGGAAACAGCGCGTCTCAAGATAGGAAATTCATATAGTCTAACATGAAACATTTTGATAATAACACACTCCTCATTAGTGCGTCCAGGGGAGGCTCACCAGATATGTATACCTTATATTCTGTCTATGTGCCTGTGGACGGGGGCGCGCAGCATCTTCAGGGGAAGGCTTTACCTTAAGGGAAGAAACACCCACAGTGAGACAGAGATTGCACGGACATTTGGGCTTTGAAGATCTCTCCAGACTTCTGTAATTCTGATGCAGACCTGCAATAAAAGGTTTCCGTGTTCGACCAAGCCTGTGACAGCAGAGTTCTTCCTGTACCATCTACACATAGGCTGTTTGAAGGCGACCATCCCCATTACATCACAATGTTATAAATGAAAGTCAATGTCAAATGAAAGACTCAAGTCGTCATATCTGATCTGAACACAGTGCTCTACACGGTTAAATACAGAGTGTGTACTTGTGACAACGTCCCCCTACAGTGAGTAAGTTGTCACATTTAACTGCAGTATCAGCTGATTTGTTACGTTCATGGGGTTTTAGTTCATGTGCTTTTTTGTAATCCTAGTGTATTCTTTCCTTTCTGCTCTCTTGGTCCCCCATGTTATGTTCTCCTAAGTTATCTAATTATCATTGCTTTTTATTTGGATATTTTAGTGCCTTCTAGTGTTTCTGTTCTGTGTTTTGGTACAGTTCCTGTTTGAGTTCTGTTATTTTGTTTGATCCGTATTCTTTGTGATTTCTAATCTTAGTTTTCAGCCCTGTTTATGAGATTCTTTTCTAAGAGTTTTTATTCTGGTCGTGTTTCTAGCTTTTGTTTCCCAAGTTTAGTGTCATGTGTTTTTCTCTGTTTATATTCATGTTCATGATTCTCTTAAGCATGTACTCCACATCTGTTCAGTTTAGTGTTCAGTTACTTTCAATCCTATGGTATAGTTTAGGCTACTCAGTTCCTGCCATTGTCTCCAGATAGCTGTCTTGGTATTTTCCCGAGGTCTCCATGCACACCTGTTTTCTGCTAATCACTCACCTGTTGTTACTTTACTCATCAACCCTCCCAGTATTTATTTAAAGCTCTACGACTTCCTCAGTCATTTTCCAGTTTGTCATTGTCTTTACCCCGTAGTTTTCCTGTCCTGTTGCTTCTTTGTACTTGCTTTTTGTTTCTTTGGAGATTTTGGATTTCCTGTTCTTCAGCTTCCTTGGTTTGTTTAATAAAGACATTTTTGGTTAGCCATTAGTTTGCCTCCAGCCCATCTGCATTTGGGTCCACCATAATCACCTTCACCATGGATCACAAGACACAGAGGTCTGAATTTTTGTCAAAAGCCGGGAATTTGCCCGCCCTTCTGAAGAAAAGGGAGGCAAATGATGCAGTTTCTTAGGAGAAACGTAAGAAAATAAAGAATAGTGTGACTGACCACATGTGAGCAGAAAATTATAAATATAAACCCTTATCACACATAGCAGCTGTTGCATTTTGAGATCGCCCCTCTTGTGGAAAAATGAACAGTGTGAAAATCACCACTACCTAATGAACAGACAAGCACCTATGATTAGGAGAACTTGATAATATTTATACAGTGGAGGTGGAATAGCTCATTTATTAATCTTGTTCCTCCTCTTCACTCATTGAAGTGTCCTTGTGAAAGATGATTTAACCCAACTGCTGCTGCTCCACACAGTTAGACGCTTTCATCACCATCAGTGTGAAAGCACCTAACACGCTGTATAAATATCCACTCAGAAACCACAGACTGAGTGTACACAACAGTGAGGTTAAATCTGTCAACATGCAGCAACAATACGGATTGTTGTGTGTGTAACCTGCAAGGAGTGTTTTCAGAGGTATTAATTTCAACTTCAGTACACACAGTTTATGCTTCCATTTGCTGCACGTTGCATACATATACTGCCTCCTACTGCCAAATTAAAGCTCCTACAACCTTCCCTCACTGCAGCTTTTCTTGTTGTGATGTTTGAGAAACGGTACAGTTGCATTTCATTTCCAAAGAAACGTCTCTCCTTAGAGTTCTGTTGTTACGAAAAGAGTGGAAAGGATTCATGGGAACAATGGTTTAACTTTATTTGGTTAAAACGGAGCGAAATAAGGAAGCTCTGAAAAGTAACAAACTCGTCTGCCTTTTTTTAATGTTCATCAGTCTGTGTTCAGGACTCAGACTGGACAATGGATGGAATTACATTTACGTAAGCATTATTTTAGGATACCATAAAAGATTAAATTATCCTTTAACTTGGGTAATATTTTTAATGCAGTACTTTAGTTATATAGGTGACATTATTCACCCACTAATTCTGTAAAATTCCGTGCTTTATTTCTCACAGTCAAAAGCTAAAAAGAAAGGCTGTTATACTTTAAGGATTTTTATTTTTTCCATGTTTGAATGTGTGGCTACAAGGTGGCTTAATCATTACTAGTACCCCCATGCAACAGCACAACAAACTGCCTAAGTAATGGTGCATTCAACATTCCTCCCTTTTCTATAGTCACAAAGGAACCCTTTTTTGTTGCTCAGCAATAAATCAGCGGCTGCAGTGAGTCAGTGATGCTCAGTGTAACAGTGATGTTTCTTTAGTGACTCCAGAATCACTCCTCTCTGACCTCCCTGGTAAACTACTTTTTAGGAATCGGCCCTTACCATGAAATCAGGCGTGAAAATAGGTTAACCGTTAACTAGCAGCAGAGTTAACCAATGAAAAAAGCAAGTGGAGACGCATACCAACGTCTATTAGGAGTTTTTTTTTCTTTTGTACTGCGAGCTCTAGTCCATGCAAATCAAATCAAAATAAGATGAAACATGTGAGGCCAACTGACTTATTTTAATCTTAATCTTGTTTACTGATCAGAAGCTAAATTTAATTAGCTTTCCATTAACTTGTGCACCTGCAGTTTAAGCCACAGTCAGCCATATGCACACACACTCACAGCAGGCTGATCTTTAATGCCAAACATGTCATCCCACTGAGTGCAGGTTGTAATCAGGACAGGCAGGTGGTGAAAGAAGCAAATCAGACAGATCAGAGCACAAGATGTGTCCCCCAGCTGGTCAATGGCTAAAAGTCTGGTCAAAGAAAATTGCAGGAGGATATTCAGCAAAGCAAAACGGGTTTGTGTGCTTGAAATGTTGGAAGATGCTGTTCCCAATCGTTACGATTTGCTCTTATCAGATGTGTGTTTGAGGTCATAGCTGAGACCCATCATCAGTTGAATAATGAATTTCTAGAGAAAAATATCAAATATATTTAGAACCACAAATATTTTCCAGCTTCTCCAAGAGGAAGATTTGCTGCGACTGCAATGAATCAAAAGAATATTAAAGATATGAATACATATTGACATTACTTGGTAAGGTTTGATTGCTAGTATTTTTAATTTTAATGCAACAACAAACAGCTATATGATACATATACCATTACTTTATAGTTTTAACCAGTGTATTAATATATAGAAAATGATACATCTACATTAATTTCTTCATATTCTGGCAGTATATATCATCCCACAGACAATCAAAAGCACCTGAGTTTCTGAATTTGTTCTAAAAGTTTTACTTGACATGACATGTCTGATAAATGAATTGAATGCATTGAAAATGGAGGAGAGGAGTAGCAGATGCAAGGATTCAGAGGAGTGGGGGTGAATCTGGAGAGCTGTTGTTTCCATCAGTCTCATCAGTTAATCAAATTGTCAGGGATCTCATTAATGTTTATAAGGTTCACTGAACTCATCTCTTTGTTCAATGTTAAGCATGTGTGTTTGTGCTGCAAAATAATATAGATATCTTTGCTATTTATTATTCAAATAACCTTTTGTTTGCTTTTGTTTTGGTCATTAACTTTTAGCACATGGGAACTGGACACAAACAAAAACAACATGATGTTAGTAATGAGTGAGCACATGACTTAAATTCTACATGCATTTCAAAATGAAATTTCATAATAACTACTGTTATTCTGTTGTGTGATGGTGCCTTGATTATGGTGGCTGTCAATGTTGGCGTTAGGTTAAGTGAGATCTGGTGACTAAGAGCCACTGAATATCATTTATGTTATCATCACTAACGGAACCATTTAGCTTCCCCTCTGCCTGTTGGCCTTCGGGAAAGCAATATAATTCTAACCTTGAATGCAGTTTAAAAAACTGAAGAATGAATGGTGTTGCATGTGTGGCAGCCTACCACAATAGCCTTGTAATTTTTGCCTTGAGCTAAAAATGAATAATGGTCTTATCAGGAAAAACAACAACATCTGGCTCCATAGTTTTTGTATCAAATGCGTTACATTATATTATGATATTTTGTACAAAAATAAGCACACCTACTTGTAAAACTGATCCTGACTTTAGGAGTGACTCAAATAAACCAAACATAATTTATAATACAAGTATATTAATATTTCACGAGAATAACATGCTGTATTTTTTTTAGATTTTTGACATGAAACTGTTTGTATCAATTAATCTGCACAAATCTGCAGTTTATGCTTATTAACCACAGTTTTTAGCCTGTGGAAACCTAAATTTGTACAGTAGTCATCTCTAAATTTAAATGGAAATATTCAGTTATTTTGTGAAGTAGAATGATAAGATACTGAAATACAGGACAATCTCAGGTAAAATCAATTATATCAGATATTTGAGTGTAAGGGAGTAAAATGACCACTAGGGTGCACTGTTGTTTAGCTGGAGAACATATGGGCAGTTTAGTCAAAATGGTTTACAGGTTTTTGATGAAGCTAAATGCTTAATGTTTAAAGGGAAGTGAAACAAACACATGTTGATAACATTAATGGAAAACAATAAAGGAAAGTAAAAAGATTTTAAGCTTTTCTAAGAGAAAATAGAGACTGAAATCATGGAGCTCAGCAGAATCCAGTTATTGTAGATAAACTGTCTCAATTACTAAAACTCTTGGAGGAAATGAGGTCATTTTGAAACTAGAAACTTACAATTTCACCACCATTAGTTGGATGTTATGACTTATATATGTATTTGATGGAAAATATACTGTTAAATCTGCACATGCACCAGAGCTTAAAGCTTAAGACCAGAAAGACTTCATGTGTCTGATAATGAATTACTTTCAGTAAGCACCGAAAAATATACTAAAACAACTTTTTCTTTAACATGATTAATACAAGAAAATTCATAGAATATTCAGAGTAAACGTATTCTGTTTGGAATGCAGTATCAGTGCTATACTACCTGTGAGTGGGAATAAAAGAGAAAGAAATACATTCAAAGTCAACTTGAAGTGATCGAAAATGCTGGTCAGTGGTGGGTGAGTGCTCTAAAAGAAGTCAACAACATGACATGTTTCTTGATATTATTTTTAGATGCAGGTAAAGTGCTTTGTGGGTTTGTCTGGAGTTTTGCACTTAGATTTTAAGCAAGAAGTTGCTGTTACAGCACAAGTAAATTACAGCATTAGTTGAATTTACCATCCCTTAAATTCACACAGCAAATGTACTCGTGTCTTTAATCTAGCACAGAAAGAAAGCAACCTTATTATTGTTGAAGTCATGCTTTTGCCCTGTTGTGCTCTTCACTGACTCCGGAAAAAAATATTTGCACCCTTAATGCTCCATTGTGCTAAGCAATAAACTTCCTGCCTGCCATTTCATACGGATCAGGTAGTGCGTGTTGTTTTCTTTTCTTATTGCTACTTTGTTAAAAAGCTGCAACTGCTGCAGCTGGGAACACTGTTGTTGTGAACTCTGAAAGTAAAGGGTAAAAGCAAGGCTTTGAAAGAGGCTTAGATTGCAACATTGAAGGTTGCTCTGCTCTCTGGATGAAATTAATTACAGCTCCTTCAGGGCAGCAGTAATCATGATTTTCTCTCATGACAATGTTAAAACAATTTGAAAACAGAAAACAGAGGACTTCCAGCTGATTTTGCCAAATCTTTATGGGGCGCCGTGTTTGTGTAAGTTTTAGTCCACTGCTTATTAGACTATGCTCTTATCTTTAACATTTTGTAGGTACTATGTAGTTATTCTTGACAAAAAGCCTTTAAAAGTCACTGCCCACACCCTGCTCACCAATAAGCTGCCGTCAGACACTTTTGGCGATTAGCTTGGGAACATAAGAGTTGAACACTTGGCAGCTAAAGAGCCAGATATTTCATGGACAGCTGGACTCACAAGGCAACCAGAAATGCTTCTACATATGATAAAAATGCTAACCAATAACCAGTGCTGCACATAAATGGTTGGTGGAGTGTAAATAAGCGACAGTTTTTGCCAATAAGTTCCCCCTAATTCCATGACATTGCTGGTTTCTGCGGCCTCCGAAAAGGACAAAATCCGTCATTGCAGGTTAACCTCTGCAACTGACCCTTTGTGACTTCTCTCTTCTGTTTCATTTCAGTCGTCCAAACCAGTAAACCATTTTTATTGGACTGATGTCCTCCAGAAGAACTTTCATCCCTCCTCAGCCTTGGAGAGTTGGGTTGCACAAATAACAAGCACTTACTGCTTTATTATTCAGGGCGATATTACTGTAAAGTGACTTTTTCTGGTCTTTGAGTAGAAAATAAAGTCCATTTTGGGTCTTCCCAAGAATATAAAATATATCATTTGTGTAATGTGTTTTAATGTCTGCGTTTGAAGCTGTCGATCTGCCTCTGTGTCAGATCCAAGTATAAACTCAAATGTGGCCAACATGCTATTAATCTGTCCAAAAGCAACATGTCATGGAACAAAACAGCATCACATAAAATGATCTTGCTTCCCACACTCATCCTGCAGCGGTAAAGGCTGCATGATTCATTTGCAAAGTGAAACTCGAGCACACTGGTAAATAGCTTTTAACTTTGTTCACAGTGAAACATAATTGTTCGATTTCAAGCATTTCCAAGGCTCCTGGAGTAATAGAGAAAAACACATCTCCAATTATGATTTGAACCAAGCAGAGACTCTTGGTTCAGTTACATGATTTTCTCAGAGAGCATCTTATTGGAAATGAGAAGCAGAAATGGACAGCGGTTTTTGCTGCACAGGAGATGAATAAGCTTGAAGATCTAAAAATACTAAATGAATGTAAACAGCCTACAGAAATGAAAGCCTGGAAATACGTCTGTGAACAATGGCGTGGGCTGCTTTCCTCTTTTTTTTTCTGTTTTTTTTTTTACCCTGAATGGTTTTAATTGCTTTTCGGAAGAACAGCATTACTCCCACATCACAACATGTACCGAAAGAGAATGCGAGGCACGGAGCTCTCCAGCAATAAATAACCTCTTCAGCCTGTTACAGGAAGCCAGCAGAAAAAAAAAGTTCATGGAGCTCACACACATACACCAAAAACTTTCTTCTCTGCTCTGTCTTGCTTTCTCACAAACACACACTCTTCAACCTTTCCTTTCTGACAAATCTCTCACGTTTTTCCTCTATTATTACTTTTACCATGTCATTTTCTTCTTTTATATCACCACTGAAGTACTCTTCGGCCGACTCGCAGCCTGCTTGACTGTTCTGTCAGATGACATTTCAGGGAGCTGTTAAGTCTGTCTCATATCTGTAAGTAGCAGCTATGCATGAGCTATAGAACTCCAACGAAATGAAAAATGAAACTCGATGATAGGAGTGAAGTTTCCATCGTGTTTGTGACGGTTTTGCAAGAATGCAGTGGCTAACAAAATCATCCATATCTATTTTTTTTTAACCTCAGAGCTCCATGCAAATACCTATAAAGCTTATTTGTGTAAACAGCAACTTTAGTCTCCACAGGAACATTGCAGGTGCCTAATTGTCTGACATTGTGTTGATAGAGGTGGCAAAATAATTGAAACAATAATATTTGACCCTTGTTTGAGGTGTTTTTTGCCTTTATGGAAAAAACAGTGGATGGAAACATATTTGTGAATAAGTTCTGACATAGTGAACATGTTGCTTTTAGAGAACAAACATGACCAAGTATTACTTTAGGTAAAAAAGAAAGATAACCAGTTGAAACAAATTCCTGAAGACCTCTCCAGCCTTTAATTTGTTTTCTCAGGGGGACTTTTATCTCTGTCCTCTTCTCTGAGGTTTTGCCTCCTGTTAGAAACCAGGACTCTGTTTATTGCAGCCATTTACAACACAGATTATACCATCATCTGCTGACACCACTGTGCAGCCCAATTTATTCACTCTAAACTCATTAACAGAAATAGATTTAAACATATTTATGGAAATTAATGGAAATGCAGCTGATGTTAACCTCACTGATGATTACTGAGCAAACATGTAATGTAACTGTAATGCTGGTAAGATTAATTTAGACAATGTTGCTCTGCTGGAATTTAAAATGATTTGTTGTGTTACTAATCAATATTTTGAGATGTATTTTAAGAATAAAAAAATCACTAATTCAATATCTTTCACTGCTGTTGGGAGCTCTGGTGTGGGAAGATTATTTTCTTCTGTGCTTATTTTGTAGTAAGGAAATAACTTCTGACATTCAGTTTATTCCATTTTAATCAATCTGTTTTTTCTCACCTGCAAAGTTTTTCTTTACTTTTCTCAACTTACGTGCAACTTAATAACTCATGGAAATAAAATAAGTGATGAACTCACAGTGGTTCTAAAGCCGGAGAGCTCGCACTTTTCTGTGTTTCTTTTCGTTTCGCTCAAATCACTCATCATTATTTCTTTTCCGTTCTATTATTTTTTCTGGACTGTAGGACACCTGCTTGCAGTTTTATGATAACTGCAGTTCAGCCCCATAAAGTTTCCATCTTTGGTTTCCGTGGTGACGCACACTGGCTGTCTCTTTCACTGTGTGTAATATCTGCTCTACCATCCCCTGATTTCCAACCGATGTTTTTATGCAGTGGATGTCTTACTTTGATTAACTCTTCCAACTGAAAACCCACGGTAACACGGCAAATACTATTTGGTCATTAACTGCAGTAATAATCAAACAAGGAACAGGAAATGGTTTAATGAAAAAAGAGTTCGTACTAGTTGAATAAAGTACAACCAAGATATAGAAATGAAATGGAAAAAACACAAAAATAGATAAAGAATACTGAGAAGTAATTTCAAAGACATTTAATCAGACAGATCTCCTTACATGACATAAAGCAGAAAGGCTGATAATCCTCACAGTGTAGCCTTAATAGGAACGTTCAAAGAAACTCTTAGCTGAAGTTCAAGGTCGCACATGAGCTTTTAATTATGGCACAAATTCAGAGTTTGAAAGTAACTCATGTCAGAGTCAAGCTCAAATAATCCCAAAACATTTTTTTTATTTATTTGAAAACATGAAATGATAATTATATATTATATATTATTATAAAAGTTGGTGATCAAACTGCTGTAGAAGTGAATGTGAAATAAATGAATAGCTTAATGGTAAACTCCAACAAAAAACGGCATCATTGTCAGTAAAACAATTAGTCTATCTAATCAAGTTAAATTCATTTTTGTTCCCTTTCCACACTTCTCACAGTGGTCATTGTGTGAGCAGTGCCCTCAATGTCACCTCGTGTGCCAGGTTGCCACAATAAGAGCAACAACTTCCCACTCTCACTTCTATAAAGCAGCCAGCATGTGATGCCTGCCCTGTCCCATGCCTCAGAGGTCAGCACGAACCTTGACCCTCCACAAGACCCTGCCACCCTGGAGGGCAGGCAGTTTTGATTCCTTGTTCTGGTGCTAAACACTTTTAAAGAGGACTGATGTGTTTGTTTTTATGAATAATTTTAGACACATTTCTGTGGATGTTGGGTTGCTGTTTGGCCTTTTAAGGTCAGTTAGCTGAGAGTTTGGAAACTTCAACATGTTTATGTTGAGTCACGATTAGTGTTATGCACAAGCTATATTTTAACTTTTTTTCTAAACATCCAAGGCATAAAGAGATATCAGGGACCATCAGTGAATTGGAGGGCAGCTCATTGGGGTTATAAGTTCTGAAGGCAACATAACCTTGTGTGTTCCTCTTACTGATAGATCCATCTCTCCCAGGGCACAGAGGACTTCTCCTTTCTGTGTACCAGCTGTTTCCGCACAAAAGCACTTTTTTTTTAAAATATCCTCCTATCATATTCCATACACATTGACATGGTATTATAAAACAGTTTTTGCACTCGTATGCACTTCGGGTCAGAATTATTGGCATCCCTGAACTGTAAGCACAATATTTAGAAAATCTCTAAAAAGAAGTGCAAAAAAAATAGTTTTGTATAATCTGAATGTATATTATTTTGGCTTTGGTGTACTTTCTTTACAAGTGAAAACAAACAGGAGGGAGGGTAGATAGAGAGCAACACAATCTTATATCCGCTGTAGCAGTTTTCAGCCTCCATATATGGGACACCAGTGCCCCACAATCTGAAAATTTGGATGAATAATTGAATAACAATAACCATAACAGTACTGAACAAGTATGCTTAATATTCAGAATTCACCAATAAACAAAGGTTTTACTGCACTTAGCTGATTGTTTCCAGTTAATTTTTCACAATGATAGACAAGTGAGCTGTCTGAGAGAGCCAAAAAAGGCTTTCATCAACCAACTGAACAATTCCAACAGCTACACACATAAGAATGTAGTGAGCCACAGACTGGAGTGATGGTTTCAGCCTGAACAATAAGCCGTATGGATGAAGACAAAGGACGAGACCAACTAAAGGATGAAAAAAAATGGAAAACTTGCACTTACAAAAACTTTCAGACTTCAGTGTTTCTGGGAAATGTTTTACCAAAGTAAAGCTCTTTAGGAATGCAAGAGATTAGATCAAATCCATAAAGAAAAGAACACCGCTGGTGGAAGTTGTATCATGCTGTGGGGCTGCACTGCTGTCTCTGGTACCGGAGGCACTAAATATATGAGAGAAATAATAAAATCAATCCATTTTAGACCAAAATATTTGAGCCAGAAGCACACATCCAACCACAAAACTAATAAAAAGAGAGAAATAGAATAGTTTATTCTCCCCAGAAATGAGACCTGACTTCATTCCCATTAAGACATGGGGAGAAAGTTGAAATTTGACAATAACTTAGAAAGCTTAAATAAAGTAAGAGTTGCAGAAACTTCGAGCAGACAGCTGCGAGTACATTGTAGATGACCATGAGAGATGCTTGGAAGGTTTACATTTTACTAAAGGGTCTGCAAAGGTACTTTATACATATCTAATGGGGACCTGTATGTTCTATTTTACCATATGAAACCCTGGTGTGAGAAAATCTGAAGAATGAACTTTTTTTTGTTTACTTTTGGAGCAGTCACAGCAAGATACAGCAGGTTATACTTAAAACAGAAAAATGAAAAAAAAAAAGTTGATGTAGCATTTTAGGAAAGGAGCTCAGGCTTATTTAATCTTCTGAAATATACTCCCACTCATCTTCATGGTCTCTCCTGAAAGGGAGTATCCAGTGTCCATGACTCGCAGTCTTTGCTTGATTTCTTTTCATTGGTTTTGCATGATTAAGTCAATCATTTCACAAATTCAAACCTTAGCCATGAGTAATTACATTCATTCAGTGGAGAGGAAAGGATCGTGTTCATTCATTTTTCTCCAGTCATTGGTCTGACTGGCCTGCCTCTAGCATGCCATTCCAGACATACAACTGTCTCTAAACCATACATGGGCAAATAAGTTGATGTGGCCCATGGCATCCTCAAATGAACCACGAGTTTGTTGATGAACCTTAAATGAAAATACTGCCATTTCACGAAACTCCAGCATTTAGATCCAACTAAAAGTTCTCTTTGGTCATCGGTTCTGAAAGTAGAACCAGACTTAGGTTGAATACTTTAAAAAGATTTAGCACCGTTGCGTCACAGCAAGAGGGTTCTCAGTTCGATTCCTGGCTGGGGGCCCTCTTGTGTGGAGTTTGCATGTTCTCCCTGTGTATGTTTGGGTTCTCTTCGGGTACTCCGGCTTCCTCCCACCATCCAAAAACATGTATGTAAGGTTAATTGGTGACTTTAGATTGTCCATAGGCGTGAGTGTGAGTGTGCAAGGTTGTGTGTCTCGTTTGTGTCTATGTGGCCCTATGATGGACTGGCGACCTGTCCAGGTTGTACGCCTCCCACCCAATGACAGCTGGGATAGGCTCCAGCCTTAAATTGTATTAAGAGAGTATAGAAAATGGACGGATGAATGGTTTGATGGATGTGATATTTGCAACCAACTGTGGACATCTAGGTTTCTTTCTCTAATGGTGAGTTTTTGAAAGCATGTATGACAGACACTGACCTACTAACTCTATGCTGTGCCATCTTTGAGCAGAAATAATACACCTGAGACATAAAAGTTCAAAAATAATCATTTCAGTAGACAGGTATCTTTATGCCACTACAGCAAAAGGGTGAGTTATGAAATGACTGGGGCCAGATCTCCGCAATGCTCATTAGTTATGTTCCTCTGTGAGGACTGAGGGTTAAAAGCTCAATTTTGGTGGAAAATTGCTCCTTCGGGTACTCATGAACTAAATGATAGAAAGCCACTGTCACATCCTCTGGTACAATTTGCACCTTGAAACCTGCAGAGCGCTCATCTTGGCATGGTCAGAATGTAAAGACTTTAAACCATTACCTGGTCTCTGATAGACTCCACAGCCACAAAATGTAATCACTGAAATTGGATTTTGAGAGGTGAGAAATGAGCGCATCATAATTCGGAATGATTATCTCGGCAGGTGTGGTGGATGTCCATGACTGGGAACAGCTTCTTTTATTCCTTCAAGGGAAATTGCAAGTGTTAGTGCTCTTTTATGCTCACATACTCGGCCCATCTTACTCCCGGGAGAGCAGGTGTACAAGGGGACTGAATCTGAAGAAAGCATTGCAGGCAGTACAACCACCATAACAAATTGGGCCTCATGCTTTATGTTGAATCCGTTTGTCAAACTTCAGCAAGGAGCCTTTTGGCTTTTCTTATTAGTTGTCATTTGTGAATTCTCTCCAATAGACAGAGCTGATGAACTTAATGAAGTTTTATTTAACATAGAGGTTTAGATTAATAGTCATCAAACAAAAGATGTCCAAATCCATGCAGTCCCCTAACATCAAGTCCAAATACAAACAAGCCCAATCAGAAACAACTGTCTTCTGTGGCAAGAAGAACAAGACCTTAACATCATGGTGTCACTCTGGAATTAGAGGCAGGTGACATCTGAAACTCTGAATCTGCAGAGCCACTTTTAAGCATTTTTAGGTAATAAAGAACTTGTGTTTTAAAATGTTTCCTTTTTAAATACCCCTTTGTATGAATTTAACTGTTAAAGCAACTATAAAGAAGTTTGCAACCCTTAAAACTAACTGATACTCTGTACATTGCAGATATTGAGAACCAATTAGTTCAAAGACTGGTAAACTCCAACCTCTTCTTTAGAGCGTCTGAGCCTCTCTGGGATGCTCATTTCATACCCAATAATGTAACTGATCTGATGCCGGTTAATATTATTTATGTGAGAAGTTTCACTGTTTTTTTCTCTTTCATTACTCAACTTTTTCAGTCTTTTGTTTCCTGTATTAATGCTTTTTAGAATATGCTCACTGAAGGCACTACAGATCACTCTATATCATTTTTAAGTAGGTACTTTTTGACTGTTTGTTAACTTATCGTGCTTATTTCTCATTACTTCCTTAGATGCTGGGAAATTAGCATATTCTCCATTTACTGTACTTGTAAAGATCTGTCTATTGCCTTGGCAAAACAATATAAAATGCAATATTTGGCTCTGGTAAAAGTAAAACTGTCACCAGAAGTCATTTAATCCTAATGTACACATTGAAGATGTAAAGATATACTTTTGCTAATATGCAGAGTTCACAGAAGAAAACGTGAGAAATAATAAGTTAGAAGAGCGTTATGATTACTGTTTTATTGGACCTAGTTCCTATGGAACTATTCAGGAGGAAATTTCTGTAACACTGAATAGTATTATGTTTATGATTAAATATATTAAATATGAAATAGCGCACTAAAATGTACTGGGAAGTACATGGAAAGAACAATGACAACAAAACAAAGTAACTCAGTACAGACACGTTAAAAAACCCCAAAATATTTTCATATATAATTTAGTTTTGCGCTTCTGATTCAGCAAATTAGAAAAGAACAAATGCCAGTCTCATATCTCATTATTATATTTCTTTATCTTCCCTTTTTGTCCTATAAAACTATATTCAGTGTTAGCAGCTATGAACCGGTAAGCTCATGATTTTATCATTAACAAGGGTGTCAGAAACAGAGAAGATGAATAGATTTGGCCTCCATCAGCACTCTTTTTTTACTAACTGAGCAACTTATCTTTGCGTCACCCCTCTTGAAATAATGAAGTATGAGCGGCATTGTTTTCTTTCCACCTTCCAAACTTGGCTGCAGATTCATAAGCAATTTCCTTTCTGGACTTTGTGCTAATGAGGTCAAACTTCCGTGTTGAGCGCAAGCATTTAAAGCTGAACGACACAAGACCTCTTTTCAACCAAATATACCATGCTAGACAACATTTGCTCTGACACAATGATGCATGTCCTCAAAAACAACCCCTCCAAAAAAAAACAGCGAATAGATACTTAATTCTCTTCAGGAACATATAGTGCAACTACAGAGAATCTCTTATAAATGTGCTGGTCTTCTTTTTGTTCCTAATGAGCCAAAGGTTGAGCTATGACCCATCTCCTGTTCAAGAGGTGGGAT
This sequence comes from Odontesthes bonariensis, assembly GCF_027942865.1. Taxonomy (NCBI): domain Eukaryota; kingdom Metazoa; phylum Chordata; class Actinopteri; order Atheriniformes; family Atherinopsidae; genus Odontesthes; species Odontesthes bonariensis. Next base: position 7,814,818 of record NC_134529.1, on the reverse strand, counting down.
CTCTTCTGCCAACAGCAACGTCAATGCAGTTAAAGGACATTTTTATTCAGGTCAGTCTTTCCTGGTGTAATGTGAGAGAGGGATGTGCCCTCCTAATTCCAGCTGCAACAAACTTGGGTCCTCAGGAGATATCAGGAGTCCTCAGATATCAGGATTCCTTTTATAAATTGTGTATAACTTTCTTATTTTGGTCTTGTAATTAAAAATGATGATCAAATAAAGACGTTATTCTCTAAGCACTTCTCAGGATGTGATCAAAGATGACTGACTGGCTCCAGTTGGGATTAGAATGAGTTGAGCTGGGCAGTGATGACACATTAACCAAGAAGGTGTGGTTTATTCTGACGTCTTTGGGTGACATCTTTTGGTAGTGTGGAGTTCATATAATGAGATAGAAAAAAGGAAATGGTGTGATTTCCTTCAAAATAAAATCATCAACATTTTAAATCCCTGAAGGCTGCAGCTGTTAGTTTAGTAATCAATTAATCTGTTCATTGGATACTTGATTGATTAGTTTGTCTATAGAGTGTAAAACACAAAAGACATGCTAATAATTATGTCTTTTTTAAATTTGAATATTCTGAGGTTTTTGAGCTGTCAGACAGTTTACAGTCATGAGTGACAAAGAAAAGGATCACATCCACAGAATGGGCTACTTTACAGCACTATCTTTTGTTAAGAGTTTCTTTTCCACCATTTAATTACGTTGTGTCAGTTCACAACAAAGTCAGCTCAGAAAATGAATCCAAAAAATACTCTGGGCACGCAGATGGATACAGGTTGAAGAAAAACAGGAAAAAACCTGCGACAGAGTTAAACTCAAAGTGAGAGGCCATTTGTCTCAACTGGTTGAAACATGCAGCCCTGGAGCAGAAGACATCTACAAAAAGGTATGGGAAAGAAAAAGCCCAAACTTTGGGAGAGAAGCACAAAGTTACTGATATGCAGTGAGAGAAAACAAAAGCAAGGACGTGTTATGACCCTGTAAAAACATCCTTAACATTTTACGATAAAAAAAGACAAATGAATTCCACAGTAGAAATTGAAACCGCAAACATGGATGTAGAAATCAGTGTAAAAAGAATGGTTCCACTTTAAAGGCGGCCTAAAAGCCACAAGGCAGCCATCAAAACAATGTCAGCTGAAACTAAATCAGCCATAACACGATGACCACCTAATACTGGGTGGGTCACCCTCATGCCGCCAGAAGAGTTCGGCCAGTCAGAGTTTGGACAAAGAATATCTGAGGGTGTCCTGGAGTGTCTGGTACAGACACGTGATAGGAATCTGTCAGGGCCGGTGGGTTTGGTGTGGATTTGTTTGGACTAAGCTTGCTCAAAGATCCCATTAGATTGATTTTTGGGGAGTTTGGAGGTCAGACAAACACCTCAGACTCTTAGTTGTGTTCTTTTAGCCCTTCCTGAGCAGTTTTCCCCTGTCCTGCTGGGAGAGGCATGTGAATGCTCGGATGCAGTATTACAGTATTACTCACTTTACCTGTTAGCAGCTTCAGTTTCATTCCTGATTGGTGTATATCTTGTGTCTGACTCTTGTTCACATATGTTCACCATAAAAAGCATCGTGTGTGTGGTTGTGTGTAACATGTCTAAGGTAAAGTCCCTGCATTGAAAATTATTAAACATTAAAATGTATCTATCTTTGCTGTTATGATATACCAAAATCTGGAACAGTCTTCCAGAAGATGTGAGACAGGCCTCGACTCTGACAATGTTTAAATCCAGGCTGAAAACAGTTCTGTTTAGCTGTGCATTTGACACCTGAAAGTATTTTATCTGCACTCTTCACTTTTAAATCAATTAATTAATGATTATTTTTTTATGTCTTTTTGGAATGATTTTATTGCCTTCTTGTGGTTTTATGTAGCTGTAAAGCACTTTGAATTGTGCGCTACAAATAAAATTGCCTTGCCCTGCCTGTTAAATTTCCCTTTCTGTACTGCACGATGCTGAGTTGGTTTGTTTTGAAGGAACGGACCGGAAATTGCGCACCTCACCGACTCTAACTTGGCAACTTTTATTTCCCCAAACGCAGCTGATCTCGGAGCTGAAACTGGTCTTTTTATCAGCTCCTGCAGACAGACGGTGAATTTACTCGGTGCTCGGACTTCCTGCGGGTCACAGCTGCGGTACTCACGCGTTATTTCCCACCCGGGCCGCGGGACGTCATGCGGTCAAAGTGACAAGTTTCTCAGCAGCTGCTTCTCTGGAGGAACAGGTAACAATACTGTTTTTTTTTTTTTTTTTGACAAAAGTAATGAGCATTTCAGCTGGCTAGGTGCTGCACGCAGGGAGACAGAGCCGTGCCTCAGAGCTGAAGCTGCAGATAAGGTGTTCAGGTTTGAAGTTGAAGGCCTGTATCTGCGTGGATCGGAAATAAGGTCACACTGGACCCCGGCCTGGTTAACAGGTGGCAGAGAGAACTCCAGCAAGAAATCATTCTCCAGTCAGCTGTTACTTTTAGAGGGAGATTTTCAAGTAATCATTTCTAGACAACTGAATATAAACACACATGTGCAAGTTGGAACCAAACCTTTTGTTTTTAAATCCTTGATATCACTGATAATTCTAGGCTGTCCTCTGTTCTGTGCCTGCTAATGGGTCTCTAATGTGTTTTGAGAATCTATGTTTTGGATTGAAACAAGTCTCATGCACACTTTAAAAAGTACTTATCACGTGTAAACAAACAGCAGCTACCAAGCAGCTGTCCTGAAATGGAAAAGCTGGCTGAACATGTCCTTCTCTCTGTACCAACTGTTCCTCTGATACCAGATGTTACTGATAAACTCTGGATTCTGTTGTTTGCAGGATCATCGATTCAAACTCTGATTTAAGAAGTGTGACCTACTATGATGGACATGCATTTCTGACATTATTCTTCACATTCCTTGAACTTTTGCTTTGAGTAATTTCGATGCATTTTGTCATTTGTTTAAAGGCAATTTCTTCTAAAAAAATGCGCTGATAAACTAAATAAATTTAGATCATTTCAAGCCACTTTCAAAGCAAAAGCGATGAACGTGCTAATGCAGCTCTTTCAAATTTGAACATAAAGACCTTTTCTCATCCATGATAATGAGCGGGCGAACTTTGTGTTCTCCAGTGTCGGGAAAAAAAGGAGCCAAGTAAATGCAGACCATCTGTCATTTAATGTTGAACACAGTAATGGTGTTTTTATTGTATTTATATATATATATATATGTAAAGCCCCAAAAGTGTTTTCTTGATCATGTAACGGATAATAATTCAAAGTCATGTCTAAGGATGCACTGATGGTGAAATTCTGAGCCGATACCCATGTTAGAATGATGATAAATGTTGTTTAGTTTTCCTTCAATGACGAGGTAAATTTCTAATAATAAATAATAATAATAAATCAGCACAAATGAATTCATCCAAACTGTACTTCGATGAAGTTAATGTATGTTGTTACTTTCCACCGCTGCTGGTAGTGTATGTGTAGCACATGTTGAGGTTGTTTAGGTCATGGTGTGATCAGTTATCGCCCCTAAAGTGCCAATGAGACGCAAACTAATGGTACTTGTGATGAGCTGAACTGTAAAGGCTATCATGTTTTCATTAGTTTAGTTCACATGGAGCAGACCTTTCTTTATGCAGTATTTTCATCCTTCCTGATCAAACTGTCCTCCAGCTCATCCAGCTGTGTTCGTTATTACCGCAGCTGCTGCTCAGGTTCTCTGAAAATGGGTGGATAAACTTCCTCTGCTGTTTAGTTTCTTCATATTCCAAATCTTCAGCTGCAAGTCTTCATACGAATTCTTCCTTCAGAGCTGCTCCGCATCCGCTTCCGTCTGGCTCTGAGGAGGCAAATTAAAGGATGGGAAAATGACATGGCCTTGAGCTTTTGTGTAATCTGGCTAAAGACCAGGAACAGTTCTTTCTTGCAGCCACAGATTTTGATTTACTAAAGGGTGTTTGTGTGAAAACGTGGAGGTGTATATGCTGCACTGATGTTTGCAAACTCTCTAATTGACTTGGGTGTCCGGTCGGTCAGTTTAGATTAAAAAGACTCTAGATCTCTTTAGTTTCCTGCTTTTGAAAAGTCTATTTTGATTCTTAGACATATTTTGAGTTTATCACAGCGTGTCAGTTCACATAATTAGCTGTGTGGTTGTTTTTAAATGGCAGTTTTCCATAGATGACTGCGTGATTAAACCAGATCATTGCTTTAAATGGACAAGTGTTTTCTTTGTAGATGAGTTTTTCTCCATCTCATAGATAACTGAGATATAGGATAGTACCTAAAATCATTTTTTGGATCATTTTGTAGTTATTATAACCCAGTTTTATAGGCTTGAAGCCATGACGTTTTGGGTCTGACTTTAAGCTTTTTCTCTCGATGTCTTTGCTTCTATGAGGCCATAATGGTAAGAGAAAAGTGAGACATGAAAGTGTATGTTTAAGTCCTCGTGTAACATTTACCAGCTTTTGTACTGCTTTGGAGCTGATCAGCTTAACATTTTTGAAACTCCTCCCTGTGAGCCGTTAGTGGTGCCCAGGATGAGCGGCATGGTGGAGCAGAAGGGAGGTTTTCTCTCACAGTGAGCTGCCAGCTCCTAGAGAACGCAACTGCGAAGAAGTCTGGAGGCAAGGTCTAAACTTCAAAAGCAACAAAAACTCATCCACATCTGCTTTATCCTGAAGCTGTAATCACAAGAACAAAACCTTGCTACAAACTCTTTGCTACTCTCTTAAAGTGACTCATTTGTTTTAGGGGGAAGCTGCTCAGCTGCAGGCGCAAGGTCACTGGCAACTCTGAAATGAAACTAATTGAATAAGCTGATGCTTTTTGGTGGAGGGACTTTTAATCATTTCAGCATCATACAGTCTGTTGATTGTACACAGCATCCTAATATTATTACATTTCTCTTTCCCTCTTTGCATATATTTGGATATACCTGGGTTTGACGTGTTGAAATTAAAGCATTTGTGAGCCAGTACGATACCTTTTATCATCAATCATTCCCAAACAGTGTAATTAAACATCAAACAGAATATCTAAGACGCTTTGATTTCCCGGCTTTTCATCAGTTTTATACGATGGGAAAGAAATGATAAACCTACAGAGGATTAAGGTAAAACCATCCTCCTAATGTTAGTTGGTATGATAGGCTGAAAATGACTGATTTGTACAAAAAGCTAAGATATTAAGCCAAATAATGTTTGTGTCTTTAATGCATCCTCGACAACACTATATCTGCAATTAACAAAATAAAGTGTAACTTATTTTCAGTTAAACCATTTGTGAATATGCACAGAATTGAAATGGACTCAATGCATTCAGAGTAAATGAGAAAAATGGAATTACAACCACAAATTCCCCTCAAAAGCTGCAGGTCGTCAACCGATGTTTTTGCATTCTTGGGGGCTAATTTACCCAAACAGCAGCTGACCAGTCAGTGCAGAACAGGACTTTGGGAAGGCAGCCTTAAACAGACAGGAGCTAATACAGACTGTCGGTGCGAAGTAGAGCTAAAGTAATTGTACGCTTGGAGGGAAAATGTGTTATCTTTTTTTTTTTAACTTGAATTTATTCTCGTTGACTCCCGTAAAAACATTGATAACTCTTAAATGAGTTTTATATGGGCTCTTTAAGTTCCGAAACTTAGCAACTACATTTAAACATTTTTCTTTTGCTTTGCTGGATTTCAGCTTCACACATTTGATGATTTATGTATTTGTTCAGTCATTATTCACAGTTGATGGTAAAACTGAATATCTCTGATGTTTGGGTTGTTGTCTGACGGCGTGTCTTGAAATGTTGGAAGCCTTGTTTTGTTTTTTTTTGTTTTTTTGCAAAACAATTATTTGACTAATAAAGATGAAACAATTTTGAAAACATTAAGTAATACTAAAGAAATAACTGAAAGACATAACCTAAAGATGTTCCTTTTGGAATAATTGGTGTAAAGTTTGCTGGAAGTCAGAAGATGCTGGGGCTGTACAGTGTGATGCTGGGGGTCCTGAACGCCATTTCTCAGTTTGTTTTCACAGCTGCTGAAAATTTTTGTGGTTTAATTAGATAAATATATAAAACTGTCTTTGGCACTTGTCAGACCTCGCTAACTAATTAATTGTCACCAGCAGCTTTATGAATTTATTTGCTTTAAATTTTCAGCGCGCTCCAAGTACTTCTACAGATTGTTGAGTTTTGTTGGCCGGACAAACCAAAGCTCCTCTCAGCTATTTGCTGAGATTAATGGTTCCTTTTTTTCCTTTGGATGACATAATGAGTTACAGTAATAGGCTTTATGCCATAAAGATAGAGACATTATGTACCAACTTTGACTGAAGACCGACTCCTGCCAGACAGACTCCTGACACACAGGAATGATTAACTCTGCTGCATCTGCTGTGTCAGATGTCATAAGAGTAAACATACATATCCCCTCTCTGCACTGGGGTTGGTATGTAAATGTGCACCATTTATTGACCTACCAGCTGTTTGTCTTGAGGACATCGTAAATCCCATTCAGTTTTTCCTCTCCATTTATTTCAACGCAACTTTGCACTCAAAAATGTCCTTTTTCCATTCAGAGTAAGAATACATTTTAGAAGGCTTGCGGTGACTTTTCACGTCCTGTAAACGCTGTGTGTAACTGGGAGTGGTGCAGTGACAACGTTTCAAATGCCAAAAGAGAGCAATCTTATGGCTTGTTGGAATAAAATGTGCTCCATTTGAATTTGAGGCAAACATGGGGTGGCAGTAAAAAAAAAAAAAAGAATAAAGTAGAGAATCTGTGATGTGCACCAATCTGTGAAAGACTGTGCACAAGTAGTTTTAACAATTTAAGAACCTTTCACTGTATTTACAAGTGAAAAATGCCATGCAAATAAAAAAAAAACCTTTTCTTTAGTATTTGAATACTAAATACTTTAGTATTTAAGAAAAAAAATAAGCCAACTCCTGTTTTTTTTTTTTTATTAGAGCAACAAAATTTGAAAGCTCAGATTGACTGCATGAAATCTACCACCAAAGGCTTACTTCTTATGACTATTATACTTGAAGTATATTTCAGAGCCTGTACTACTTCAATTTTACTTTTGCAACGTCTATCTGCGATGTTATAGAGACGCATTAGTGCACATGGGTAATGTCCACATCTGTGAGGGCACCATTGATGCTGAACACTGTAGATGCTTCACATTTTGCATGTATTACAACATCATGATGAGGTTGCTAAATTGTCCTGCCTGCAAAAAAATGAGTCTAGCATTACAGAAAAGAGAATTCAGAAACACTGTGCAGCTGCAATCTTTCACTTTTAAGAAATGTAGCAATTCGTGTCCTCGGTTCCTAAATGCTTCAGAGTCTTTTTCGAAGAAGAGGTGATGCAACCCGGTAGAACAAACACGGCTGTCCTTTCCTTCTGTTTTTAAAGCTGTTGCTGGCATCGAATCCAAAATTGGTAAAAAAAACAACTAAAACAGCTAAATTTCCAATCTGATTGATAATTAAGGAATAAAGATCTAAACTCACAGAAGTTTTTTAGCATTCTTGTGACCAAATTTCTGAGCTTTTTTTTTTCCAGGAAAAGCCTGAGATCTCAAAGATCTCTTTTGCAAGAGGTGCTGTGTGGCGTTCCAAAAAATGCATAAAAATAAAATGGAAGTTACCAGATGTTCTCGAAAGATGAAGTTTTTGAGTTTCAGCTGCTCTTTTGACAAGGTTATAATCCGAGTAGCAGCCACTGTTCATATAGCTGAATGCGTTATCCCTCAAATGAATGTAAACATCATGTCACTGGTGTCTAAAATGTGTCCTGATGTCTGTCCCAGCACGAAGTTTTCGAACAAAGCCGATGTCGCTTTAAAGAAATGTATCTTTGCAGCACATGTCCAGTACTTCAGTATGTCAGCTTGGTGCTTTTCTCTCTTTCTGCAGGTGGAAATCTCTGGCACACATTTCTTCCTGGGAATCATGTGCTGCCACTGCGCGATGTGAGGCTGGAATGAGGCTGTTTGCTGTACATCACTCCCTCCTCTGATTTAAACAGACACTTCTCTGGGGTTCACTGTCTTTTGGATTGATTGTGTGATCCGTAGCAAGGCCGACATGTCACGCTGAGAAGAGTCAAAACTTAGTGAAACATGTTTAGTTTGATGTTTTCATTAGCTGTGAGATTTCACCATGTGACTTCATACGGAACATAAAACTCAGGCATTTGTAGAAAATGAAATTATTGCAGTAAGCTTGACACCAGAAGAAAATATAACTGTCTTATGCTCCCTAACTGCTCGCCGGTTATGTAGTAATTTTAGTGATACTTTCTATTTTTGCGATGGCCTCTGCCTCCTCTCCAGAGAAGCATCAGCCCCTCCTGCAGCTTCAGGAGGTGGATTCCAGTCGAGTTAGCAGCCGTGTCCTCTCCCCGGTCCTCAGCTCCTCCTCCCCCTGCCTGTCGCATGACACCAGCCAGCCCATCTGCATCCCCGCCCCATACACTGACCTCAGCCATGACTTTCCCACCATACCCTTCTACAGTCCAACCATCTTCAGCTATTCTGGTCCCAGCATTTCAGAGTGTCCCTCTGTCCATCAGTCGCTAAGCACGTCTTTATTCTGGCCCAGTCACGGCCACGTGGGGCCGTCCATGCCCCTGCATCGCTCTCAGGCCCGACCCCAGCATGACCAACCACATCAGAGTCCATGGGACAGCGTCTTAACAACCAGGTAGGATGATGCACAATAATCCAAGCCAACGAGTTAGTAGTAATTTAACCTAACAATTAAGAAAACATTTGTCATTTCTTGTCTCATGGACCCATGTGTCCCATGGACACTCAACATTAAAATGTCTTTTACCATGAAAACTCAGTTTTGGTAATTTGTCGAGAGATATGATAATTTTCCTTTATGTTGAAGAAATCCTTTTCAGGCTCTTTCCAAGTCTGTCATCTTCACTGTGCAACTTCTTAACAAATGCTGCATTAAGTCAAAATAATCTGTAGTCACGCTATTGATGTTGTAACGATTTCCTAATGCGCACTACCGTTAACTAACTCTGATTCGTCGAGTTTCTGCCTCGGAGAGAAATAAAGACTCAAACCGTCTGTTAGTAAGAGTGTTAGGAGGCGCTCCCAGGAGAATGAGGAGGGTGTCGTGTCATCGGGTGGGAAGGCAGACCTCCACTACTGCGCTGTGTGTCACGACTACGCTTCGGGCTACCACTATGGAGTGTGGTCATGTGAGGGGTGCAAGGCCTTCTTCAAGAGGAGCATCCAAGGTGAGGCACATGAGCATACAGCTCCTTTGACTGGGTGGTTGATGGAATGGGATGCTTAAAAACACTGCAGAACCATTTTACTGGAGCTCTTTGGGCTCCGTGATTCAGCTTTTGCTTTACAGTTCCCTTAGAAAACATACTTTCAGAAGAATAATGTCATGCAGACTTTCAGCACTGTTTCCCGCAGCTTAATTGACATGAAATTCTGAACTTGTCATGTTTGAAATGTAAGAATCTGCTGATTTGATTCATGAAAGAATTACTCTCACTAACTTTGGTGATCTTTTTCACTTTCTTCATTACGGAAGGTTCAGCTTAATAACACTGGTTTTGTGGCAATAATGAAGAACCTTGAGGCAAAATGTCACTATATAGAATTTTAAATGTTTTTAGTTGCAGTTTGATCAAGTTTAGGAACCAGAACTACTTGGTTCAGTTGAGGAAGAGCAAGCCTTTCTGCCAGAAAGTGCTGAAGAAAATGTTCACTGTGCTTTTTTTTCCCTCCATTTAACAAAAATCAAGAAGAAACATTTAGAAAAAAACAAGGCACAGCAGGTGACGTCCCTGTTGTCCCATGTATTGGTCATGAAGTTGTGGAGGTTTTTCCATAAGATAAGAAGATACTTACAATAACTTTGTTTTCATTTGGTGGGATCAGTCGGTCGAGGTCTTATTATCTATTGTTCAGTCATTTGGCAACAAATATCAGTAGATCTGTTGAAATTTTGTTTACTTTACTCTACTTATATGCTCAATGCTAATTAGAAAGAGGCTGTTATCCTAAACTGAGACAAGGGACATTGTAATATTGTTAGCATTTTGCTGAAAGTGCTGCTTTGTCTCAGAACACATTTTTACTCCACATTGCAGTAAATTACAACAGACATACACATTTTGATTCTCTCATGTGTTAGTTAATTCTGTGGTTTAGACTTTTTCTTGTCTGACATTTACTGTGGCTGAATACTGCTGTATGAGTCTAGTTTTTGCACTTAGTGGACGTCGTATACAGCACAGCGAGAGGAATTGAGCTGATCCCAGAAAGCTTTCCATTAGTGCCCTTCTGCAGCTGCACATTTTGCACTGACACAGTACTAATCCCACATAGAATTAGCAGGAACTTGTTTGTCTTTCCACAGGTCTGCATGTTTTTGATATAAGGCTGTAGCCCATCTAATAAGTCTTCTTGCTGGCCAGATTATGAACAGTTCTGAACCTGCCTGCATTCTTGTTTTTGTAGTTCCTCCATTTTCCTTCTTGTTTTATTTGAAACTATCGTCTTCTTTCCCTCTGTTTGATTCAGGGCACAATGACTACATCTGCCCAGCAACCAATCAATGCACTATAGACAAGAACCGCCGCAAGAGCTGTCAGGCGTGTCGTCTTCGCAAATGCTATGAAGTAGGCATGACCAAATGTGGTAAGTATGACACTAGTTGACAGATTTGACCTTTTGTTCCCTTCAGAAGTCATTAGATTTTCTTTTTTTTTGCCTCCAACAAGCACAAAACTTTTACAGTCTTCAGTATCATTCACAGTGACATCTTTTAATGTCATGTCCTCAATCTGTTTGCATTCCTTAGGCCCCAGATAGTCACACGCCCACCTCCATTTTTCACTTTAGGACTGTGGAAACTTTCTCTGTGGTTGTCCTGGCCAGATTCAGGCCAAATACGCTGGACTTCTTGATCTCACCTGGCCAAAGGATGTGCTCAGTTATGAAGAAGAGAGGTCTTTTTCTTTAGCCTTAGTCCTAGAGGCAGACATTAAGCAGTGTTATTCCCATTGTCCGAACTGTCACAGAAGCTCCAGACGCACTGACAACCCCTGTGGCGAGTTTAAAGTAGAGCTGAACAAACTTTTCGTCCTTCACAGACACAGTGGTGTCAGTGTATACGTTCAGATACAAAAGATGTTGATAATGCAGAAAAAGTTGCTGTCTAGTTCGTGAAATGCGTTAATGGACAATGAACAAACAACGAACCCCTGAATTTCTCTTTTTAATTGACATGTTGACATATTCTGACTCTGTTTATCAGCGCAAGGTTATATAATTGGTTTTCTGTCTGCAGTACCACCCCTGCAGTTCTGTTTAGTAGTGCTCTGACTCACTCTCTGCCTTCTGATCAATCTGAATCATATTGCTCTAAGTGTATTTCCACTTTTTAACATGGTCACAGATCTTCCTTAATCATTTTCCCAAACTCAGATTTTTATTTTTATTTTCCTCATTTCTTCATGATGAGTTGTTAAGATGCAAACATGCAGGTGAACGCACCCCACAGGTCCAAGAACTGCCTGGGCTCAGCTCTGAGAACTCTCTGGTGTTCGCATAATATAACGTGTTCACACGGGGTCAAATGATTACAAATCACAGATGGATAGACAGACTTGACTTTGTTTCAGGTGTGATTGTGTCAGTTAGCACAGGTATATTCACTTCTCTCACACAGTTTGTTATTTGGGGCCTGATTTTTCACTATATCTTTGAAAGTTTTTTAAACATTTTTTTTTTTAATCTATTCATGGGGGTAAATACTTTATTACCTAAAAATAGTGCAGTTTTTGAGAAGTGCAAAGGGTTGTACACATAGTATGCTGTAGGTCAGGTATGTTACACTGTTTTTTACACTCTAATATAATTCCACTTGAACAGCCATAAATGGCCCCTGTTAATCATTACAATGTAAATGAAGTTGCTCAGCAGCTGTTGGGGACTGCAGTTGAGCCAAAACACTTTAGCTTTATGTGGGGATATAACCAGAAGTGCGGCAAGGCCCCAACTCCAAACAGATTTTTGGTTTTGATTTAGCTCTGAATCTGGATCCAGGAGTGTTTTTATTCAGCTGTGGCAGAGGTATCTGTCTTGCTTTATTCTAAAGCATCTTCTCACACCTTCTCAAACTTCTCAGTTATGGCAGCTTTGGGGTTTTGCCTCTTGGAGGAGTGTAGGAAAAAAGATTAAATGGATAAAAAAATCATCTGCAGTAACTGACTGCCTGCTTTGATTTTCTCAGGTATTCGCAAAGAGCGTGGAAACTGCAGGAGCATGCCTGCAAGGCGAACCCGTCTGTCCTCGCAGGGCAAAACAAATGGGCCAAAGGTGTTGACTGCACCAGCGGGGACTTTGTTAAATGAGCCACACCCTCCTGCGCTGACCCCAGAGCAGCTGATTGAGCGAATAATGGGGGCAGAGCCGCCAGAGATCTACCTCATGAACGACACGAAGAGGCCGCTGACTGAAGCAAACGTGATGATGTCACTCACCAACTTGGCTGATAAGGAGCTGGTTCACATGATCAGCTGGGCCAAGAAGATTCCAGGTGTGTGTGTGTGTGTGTGTGTGTGTGTGTGTGTGTGTGCGTGTTAGTGTCTCTAGGGGTTTTACTTTCTGACTTCACCTTTCACAAATTTCACTTTGACTCTTCATGCATTCGCTTCTTTGAAGAGGTCCATTTACACAGGTCCATGCTTATAATGAGTGGGATCCTCCAATTCTCAAAAGTATGTCCTCATGTGTCTCACCAAACTGCATTTACAATAATAAATCCTCGAACAACCGCTAAACAGGAGTCCTCTCCTTCACACCCTTCGTTGTGCATAATATGGCCGTTCTTATGTGTAGATAGACACGCTGTGTGGGTAAATGGTTCGCTTTAGCGTTTTAGCTTAAACAATATCAAATAATTTGTCAAAATTATTTTAACCTCATTTAAAAATGTAATTTCATTACAAAGATTTTTGTTATCATTTTAAGCAGAGCAAGAAGAAGGCAGAGCTACAAAAAAGAGCTTTATTTTCAAATTGTGGCTTTCATTTAACAGAAAAACAGTCAGGATTTCTGCTTATCCTCGGCTTTTAAGCTTTTGACTGGTGTCATACTCACTTTGTAAATGCAAGGCTTCACACAAACAAAAAGTGATCGTGACCGATGTCTCTGACTTATTTTGACTTGTGAAGTGAAGTGTGTTGGATAATAAGTTTCAAAGACAATCAAATTTCTTGAGCATTATGAATTTCAGACCTGAGCCTGAGAACAATTTGCACATGCATTTTAATTGCGTATTAAAATCCCACAGCTGTATATTTGATGTCTCTTCTGAACAGTGGTCTGAGTTAATGACTCCCAGCGAGACGCAGTAATTGTCTCCGCGTTATTTAGCATGTGAGCCTCGGGTCCTGTGAAGCCAAGTATCAGTGTTGTAATTGAAGCCTGGTAATAAACTGTCACATAATAATCATTGTGTAACTCTTTGATGATAAATGTTTTGTACAAATGTCATGCAGCCACTTTAGCTGGTTTCAGCCTCAAAGAATAAAGTACATTATGACACAGCCTGGGTGAAATCAGACAACAGCACACCAGTCATAATGTATCCACTTAGATTTAGCACGTGAACTTTATTTAGCACATCAGAATGAAAAACTCATCCATGAAGCCTTAAATTCAGCATGCCTTATTTCAATACTCCAGGCAGCCATGAATAGTGGGAAACCTGTCGATCATGATTTGAATGCCACAGCCTCTAACAGTGTCGACCATGTGCACTTCTTCATGGCCTCAATCTTCAGATGGCTGCTACCAGCCTGATGATTATCCATGTCACAGATGATAAGTTGTGTCTCAGGCTGGTTTCACAAACACGGCGGTCGGTTCAGGGCACATCAGTTCCTCTCCATTTACCAGATCTTAATCTAGCAGAACAGCCTTTTGATGTGGTTGAGTGGGAGCAGGAACGTGCAGCTGACGAATGTGCAGAAAGCGTTCAATGTATTTGTGTAATTTCCCCTGTCGTACAATGTTTTAAAGTCAACGGCCATTCCAAACGGCATTTTGTGTTTGCGTTTGTTTTATTTGCATATAGATAGGAGACCGTTCTTGTGAATGTTGTACATGGTAAGCATGCTAGATGATTGATAATGACCTTGCTGGCTTTAAACCTGTACATCCATATTGAAGCTTTGTTTTTATGTTATTTTGTGAGTCAACTAGAAAACATTTAATTTGAATGCGTTTTATACACTGCTGCAGGACCTCCTGTCTCCTGTTTGAAATGCTACGTTTCAGCTCGCTGTCTCTTTAAGGTCTTTGTGACCCACTGTGCTCTCATCAGTCAGAGTAGGTGGAGTTTTAGACCAGATCTGTCACAATAACTGCATATTTGTTACTCTGCAGAGTTTATAAGCCAACCTGCAGGGTATAATGAACTTAACGTTGTTCTGCAGGTGGAGGCTCGCAGCTTGGTCCCAGTTCATGACTTGTAATACCAAGCCGCCCCTCTGAACCTTAACCCCAATGCGTTGGAGCAGTATCGTCTTGGCTGTCCATACCTGCCCAAACTATTCTCCCTTCCACCCCCTGGTGGAAACAAATGAGTTCAGAGTGAGAGGCCCCCAGTTTTCTATTTAGAGTATTGAAAATTATTCGACTTGAGAGGTGACGATAGCTTCACGATCAGGAACCATTTTAGACAACAGTGAAGCCAATTTTACGCAAGACAGGTGCTAATTCTTTGTTTGAGGTAAACCTGACTCCTTGATGGGTATTATGCAAATGTTTTATTGTAATGTCTAAACTGAATAAATAAATTGTCTTTCCTGGGAGAGAATAACTTCCTTTGGTTTGGACTTGGACTGCAAAGTAGTAGTAATCCAATAAGATTTTGACATTTATGCAGCACAAATGATTACAATGAGTAAAATGTAGAGCTAGTTTTAGCAGTTTAACTGCCTCATAAGAAGTTTTATTTAAGTGAATAAAGATGCAGTGTAAAATGCTCCAGCGTTGCACGAGTGCTGCTCTATTATCAGTTTGTTTGCTGTTCAGAATTATCCTCCATTAATCAAATGTCTGCGATGAGCTTGGTCCCGTCTGTTCTTCAGCGTTTGATCATGTCCCCTCTTCAGGGTTTGTCGAGCTCAGTCTGCTGGACCAGGTGCACCTTTTGGAGTGCTGCTGGCTGGAGGTGTTGATGATTGGACTGATGTGGAGGTCAGTGGACCATCCAGGGAAACTCGTCTTCTCCCCTGACCTCAGCCTGAGCAGGTACCACTGCCGTTTCTCTCATGTGATTGAATGTTGATGCTCATGAACACAGAAGACAAAAATGGAGCTTTGATTCTTTTTTTGTTTATGGTTTAACACCATTTTATTTATATCCAAAAACTGGACAAAGTGTCTCAGACACTTCAACTAAAGACACAAATGTCTATTTCTACCCAACTGTACTGGGTAAAAATCTAGAGTTTTAAATGATGGTGGACTGTTCACGTTGGTGTCTTTCTGTGGCAGAGAGGAGGGGAACTGTGTCCAGGGCTTTGCGGAGATCTTTGACATGCTGATAGCTGCCACGTCCAGAGTGAGAGAACTCAAACTGCAGAGGGAGGAATATGTCTGCCTCAAGGCCATGATACTCCTTAACTCCAGTGAGTAGGCGTGTTTGTGTGGGCGGACATGCACTTGCAAGGTCCTCTCTATTTGTGATGTACTGCATGTGTGTAGGTGAGATAAAGAGTGCATGTGTCATCAGTACAAGAAAACACAACATGAGTGTTTAGTGAAGTGGCCTGTGTTTCTAAAGTCTACATATGGTTGGTAAATCCCACGCTGAATGACTTTACAGTAGAAATGTCGAACATGAAAGCTTTGTAGGGTCTGACACTGCTCTATGTGATACAACTGAGTCCTCAGAGCAGCTGCAGACTGTATATATTAAAGGGAAAAAATGGATGCAGCCACAGTGACATCACTCGGGAGATTTATGGATTCAAAGATTAGAACCAACAGAATTGAGATCATTTTAGGAAACAATTAGAATAACTTGACTTAACATGATTGAGTTTATAGAAATATTTGCCCATCCAGGGTGCTGAGATCTTTGGGTTTTATAATGCTGAGTGTCATCTGCATAGAAATAGTAATTTACATTATACTCTTCAATAAGCTGGCCATGAGGTAGCATGTAAATGCAGAACAGAGGGAAGCTTGGGGTTGACCTCTGTGGTGCGCCACAAGTAATCTAAGCCATTAAGAAGGTAAAGTTATTCACTGACAGTAAGTTCAGTTGGAGAGGTGTGCGTGTGATAAACTAAGAGCTAAACTATTGTTTGTTTGTGCTCGTGTCTTTCCTCGTATTGTGCGTGTTACCAGACATGTGCCTCAGCTCCTCAGAGGGAAGCGAGGAGCTGCAGAGTCGCTCCAAGCTCCTGCATCTCCTGGACGCTGTAACCGACGCCCTGGTGTGGGCTATTGCCAAAAGTGGGCTCACCTTTCGGCAGCAGTACACCCGCCTCGCCCACCTGCTCATGCTGCTCTCACATATCCGCCATGTCAGGTAAGCAGACTCTCTACGTCGTGCTCGTAATGCTTGAAATTCTGAATGTTCCTATGCGTCTTTAATCACTGGTGTATTCCTATTGAGATGAAAAAAATAGTCCTCACTTTGAGAAGTTTTTTTATTTCATAGTCCTGTTATTAACACTACACAAAGACCTGTCCAAGCTACTTTTGTCATTAAGAGTCATCACATTCACCCTCCGGTTATCTCTTCTTTAATGTGCAGCAACAAAGGCATGGACCACCTGCACTGCATGAAGATGAAGAACATGGTGCCTTTATACGACCTACTGCTTGAGATGCTGGACGCCCACATCATGCACAGCTCCCGTCTGCCTCGCCGGCCTCCTCAGCAGGAGTCTACGGATCAGACGGTGGCTGCTGCCGATCCACACAGCTCTAACAGCGGCCCCTCAAACACTTGGACTCCCAGCAGCGCTGGAGCCAGAGGTGAAGCCCAGTAACCAGATTAGAATTCAGATGCAATGACTTTTCACTGCTTTGCACAAAACTAGTACACGGGACTGTTGAGGTGCTTTTCAGAACAATCTGCGAAGATTGAGAGCTGGAATCTCTGATCTATCACTGGTGAATCTCACACACACACTGTGCATCATTTCTGGTGAGTTCTTTCAATCCTCAAACTTAAAACTGTAGAGGAAACGACAAACTTGCAGGATTAATTGCCTTTTCACCATAGAGGAACAGAAACCTGAACAACATAAACGGCTTTCAAAGTAGCATTTTGACCAGTGCCACCTGAACTTGCTTTAAATATTCTCCTCATTTAATATGTAACTTTGAGTCTTGAGTCTTGAGTCGAGGCAGCAGGGTGTGGCATCGATCACTGCCATTGTCCCATCAAACTATATTTCTGCATAAATGTGACTTGAAACCATCATTAAATTTTTAATAATTGTACTATGCTATAGTGCACTGTTTTCCCATCTCCAACATTTTACTTAATTTCAACCCAAATCTTCTGCGTTTCATTTCTTTTTTTCTTTTTTTTTGCCTCTTTAGCAAAGTGAGGATGGGCAGCCATGTTCTTTTTGTAGAAAGCCGTGCAATGCACAATCATTGTTGTTCAGCCATCTCCTGGTTGTGAACATTAACATAAGACAATGGTTGTGTATGTTAATGCTCACAATCAGAAGATGGCTGAACCTCAATGGTTGTGCTAAATGTGAAAAAGGCCTCTCGTTGCTTAGAAGCTACCCTGGCGGCCACACAGACTATTACACGTCTTGCTCTTACTCACCTTTGTTGGTCAAATGCTCTTGTTGAGGGTTACAGTGAATTTCCTCCAATTGCACTCAGGCTTTTTGTAATGTTTTCCAATTTGATGAGCAATTGCAACTCTGTTTTTAAGTACTTAAAAATTTGCTCCGTGTGTGTCCTGATTCACTTCCATGAATATGTTGCAAAGACTAAACCAAATGATCCCAGAGGTTCACATAATTTTGACACTCACTTGTATAACAGTGAATTATTTAACCTGATACGTAATTGACCAGGTTTAGTACTTTTGTCATTTGTCATTTCTTTATCTTCGTTCTTGACTTGTGTGCACATTTGAGTAATATTTGGGTCATATTTATGCAGAAATAAAGAAAATTCTAAAGGCTTCACAAACTTTGTAGCACCGCCAAAAGAAAGCCAGAGCGAGTCTGTGACTACATTTACATGAATGGTAATATTCTGACCATTGGCCTTGTTCTGAATAAGATTTGTCTTCAAAATACTTCATTCATATTCTTATATTCTTATATATTACTGGGCATTGTCAGATTGAATTTCAAAGCCATTCCAATCTAAAGCGTTCAAATATAATCTGTATCCCTGCAAACGTGACATTACTTATATTTCTCCTTCACTCTAAAAGTGTGCAGCCATCCTGTTTTGCACTTACTGGAAAGCAGGTCATGCGCTGTCAAGGGCTGTACTGTACGTGTCGCACTCATGTAACTAAGATGGGAATACTATGTAGCATAAAATGATTATTCCTGATTACTCACACCTTGTTGTAGTTAAGGTGATCAGTGAATGCCGACTCCATGGCTGTACGCTCTTAATCGGGTTGATATATCAGAATATTCCTGCCCATGTAACAGTAGTCAGTCATGCTTACAGGCAGTAATTAGTGACAGAGGTTCTAAAAACTGTTAAATCAGTGTGTGTGTACAGTTTTCATGAATCTTTGCGGTGTTACAAACAGTTGAGCTTTAATGATGCGCTGAACAGATGACAACCAGAGGTCTGTTGGAGAAACTGAAACTGAAACTGAATCTAAACTGCTCGCAGGTTTCTTTTAACAAACAAGGACATGTTTTCAACAATTAGCAGTTCCCTGGCTGCATTTTTAGATTATCATAGGTGTTTATACTTGACAATTATGTAACTAGGTTATTGTTGGGTCTACTGCCCGTTAAAATTTCAAACAAAACAGAGAACACAGCTGCTATGTATGATGAGTCATTCACCAAAAGTGATGACATCACAGCCATAAAAGATCAGAACAATTTACAATCCTCTGTTTAATAATCAATGCTTGAATTATTAGCATACTTAGTGAACATATTTGACTTAATTTTCACCGTCCCTGAGCTCATGTTCTGAAAAACGAACTTTATTATCAAACCCAGATGTGAAATGAATGTGAAAAGGAAAAATATAGCCATTTTTGGCTAGTTATCCTGATGGAATTTGTCTTTTTTTTTTTTTTTCTCCCCATGTAATGGATGCACCTTTGATAGAGCTGTATGCTACTGTAACAGTATAGCCACTTTGTTTTGCTTTGAATGAGCAGGAGAGCTCCTGCCGGAAGCTAAAAAAAAAACGTAAAATTAAAATGGACGCTTGATAAGACTTTCACATGCAACTGCAAAGCAGACATAACATCACAGTAGTTTGTTGTTTTTAAAGAAATGCCTTTTTCCTCTGTCTTGTTTTCTGTGGAGAATCATAACCACTGTTGCTTTTAAGACAACACAGCATTCACATGGCGAGTTCTGCTTGCGGAAAAGACTATTTTTGCGTCTGTGACATAAAGCAAGCTTTGACAATCAGCATCACTTGAAGATTTGTGATTGTTCACCAGCTGTGTCCCTCTGGACGTGTCTGCCTTGTACCTTTCTCTCATCACTCTGTGTCACCTCACAACAAACTGTATTATCACTGTGTGTAGAAAAGAATGCCAATCTTTGCAAACTTTTAATAATAAATGTCCAAACCTGTCAAGTTATAAGTGAAAAGACTGCTCTGTCAATTATTAAATGTGTCCATCCAGCTTATACCAGAGGAGGGTTAATGTCTGTCCGTGTTTAAATGTTTACCTGCACTCTGGTTTACGCTGTTAAAGTGATGCAAACATTTTGTTAGTCACACCGTCAGTAAATGAGTCCTAGTTTAGAAATGTTTGTTTCACAGCAGTTATGTTCTAAAGCACAAAGAGCCACATGTCAGCACAACCCTGCTGGAAGGTTCCACATTTACGATTTGTGCTACTGTAGTTGAAGAGCAATTCTTCCGTGTACTCCAACAAATGATGTCCAGCAACAAATCGGGTAACTAATTTGTCAGATCCAGCCTGTGGTTAGACTGCTGTGGAAACTGTGAAATACATTCTAAAGGTAACTTTTTGGTTATTTGAAGTTCCTGTGGATTAAAGTACCGGCTGCTTTTGGTCAATATACAGCTTCTGAGCTCAATTTCAAGGTTTGGCTATAATTTGTGTTCTGTTTTTTTTTAACAGTACATATATATACTATATTCAATACCAGTTAAATGTTTGTAAATAGCTACCCATTGGGATGGTGTGTCCAAACATTTTACTGGTACTGTCAGGCAAACTTAAAAAAAAGACAACAGGGAGAAAACAATCGAGTTAAGACAATTATGATTTACTATCAGAAAATCACAGACATATCCACCTTTTCGTGTTATAAATAAACATTATATTAATACATTCTGTACATAAACATCCTTCTAAGTCTACAGTGTTTCAACAATGCATCAGTAGTTTGGAAATGTCTGCTTACAATCTACTCAAGAAAATGATCAACATACAAAATGTGTGCATAAAACAGGATTTTTTTTTCCCATTGGCCTTTCATAATACATTTAAATGGGACCAATGCTCTTTTGTAGTACAAAAATAACTGTTTTACAGTTCAGTCAACAAGCAGGAGACCAAAAGACAAATTAAATGTTTAAAATAACACAAACATGCAGATCTGAAGCAAACGAATCTCAGTGACTGTCACTTTGATCTAAACAAAACTGAAAATCAAGAAAAGCCGTTTTCTATGCTGGATGGTGACATTAAGACCTGATTACCATCCTACTTGATTGTTTCATCTCAACCTCCGTTTCTATTAGGTTGAACTCCAACAGCTGAGCAAGATTTAAACCATCTTATCTTTCTACTGCTGAGGCTGGAGTATGTGCTGCCTCACTACGTCACCTTAGCTGAGATGTGGGATCTGATTTATAAAATGGTGTCTGAGGTGTCGTTGTACAAATATCAGCCTGCACATGTTGCGGGGATGTGAGGCGACGTCAAAGTAAGTCGAAGGTATTTGGATCATTGCTGACAAATGTCATCTTTCCATCCAACCACTCTCTCTGACTTCAATAAGAAAAACTGTTATTTTTAAAACCTCACATTGAAACAGAAATGATTTGATTTCTAAGCAAGGAGTCCTGGCTTATATGTAGTTCTAACTAAAAGGGATTTTTAAACTTCGTTAACTTTGCATGAGTTTTATGAACGATACGAGAAGAAGTGGAAGTCGAATCGTGACGCAGCTGATGATGAAATTTAAAAAATGGTTACTAACAACCTTCTTAAGCTTGACTTTGATGCACGGTGGCTTTTAGAAATTGGAACATAAAGCTGAGTCAAATTGTTTTAAGTATAAATCTAAAAACAAGTTATTTTCCTGGGCATTAAGAGCACATGCACTGAGCTCTTTTGTCAGACACTAAAATAGAATCTTTAGACTTTGGAAGATCATTTTTAAAAAGGTGGAAAGTGTTTCTCAGTATATTCCGTAGAAATGTTTCTCTTTCCATGTACATTACAATCAGGTTGGTGGAGGGCCGTTGGTGTAGTGTAGCATGGGGTAGAAGGAGCGGGCGAAGTTGTTGGTCACAGTGCAGCCAGGGTCACTCTCTGACAGGGGAATCAGACAGGGCAGGAGCAGGAGGAGCAGCAGCAGGAGCTGGAGCGGGAAGGCTGCACGCAGGACCCGGTAAAAGAAGGATCGTGGCGGGGAGGACCCCCTCCTCTCTCTGCGGGACACACAGTGATGATGTTTAGTACAAGACAACATCAGCACATAATGCGTTGTAAGCATTTGATCTCAAAGTAATGTTCTAATATCACTCTGCTTTATTGCATTAACATCAGGCAAAATAATGATGCCTCTCTACATACCTTTGTGGGGAGGATGCTTTCTTTGAATTTGCTGCCTCCTGAGATGTGTCTGCTGAAGCAACTGAACCTTGAACAGCTGATGCAGACTCAGATCCCTGAATTAAAGACAAATCATTTTTTGTTTTTCTATAAATAACATTCCAGATCTGTCATTTACCAAGTTCACCATTTCAGAACAGTTTGGCACATGAGGGGGAAATAACTTTTACCAGACGCTGTTGCAGGCTCCTGATGTCCTGATCCACCTGCCTGAGGAGCAGCTTCAGCTTGCTGCCCGTCACATGGAGCTTCTCCTGGGCTTCGTCGCTCTCCTCTCCTCCATCCTCAGGCTGGAGGTGAGACCACAGAGCTTGGAGTGAGACCTGCTGGTCCTGCCTGTCTTGCAGCTCCTCCCGCAGCTCCTGTAGATCACAAATGACACAAAACATGCGGTTTTTAAACACTTTCCTCTCAAAGCCTTGTTTGGTTGATTTAAAAACTTAACAACCAAACTTCTCAACCTTTTTGCACAGTGTAAAGATATCTCCAGTCAATCCAACCAAAACTTTTTCTGGCGTGATTAGTTTTTCATCATGAATCAACAGTACATGATTGTGTGCTTACGATCAGAGTGTTGCTGTGCTGCTGCAGTGCTCTGACAGTTGTGTTTGGGTGGTTTATGTCTACAGCATAGCGTCGGCTTTCTGCATGAGCCAACCACAGCAGCAGAGAGTGGAGGGTTTCATGGAACTCCTGTAAGAAAAAGTGTAAAGGGGACTTGTTATGGTGAGGTCCGCCTGCAGTAAAAACTAAATGCAAGGGTTTTCATATCATTCAATCCTTTTGTTTAGCTCAAAGTAGCACATGACAGAATTTTTATTCTGCACAGAATTAACATTCAACATTGTAACACCTGCTTAAGTGTGTCACAGTAAATAGTTTCACAACTTACTACTGTATACAGCCAGATATTTGTCAAAATGTTTACACTTTTTCCGACATAGATATCTACTCACTGTCAGATTGAACAGCAAGTAATTTTCACACCATAAGTCCCTCACCTTCCCTCAAAACTCCCCTCAAAGTGTTGCTTCTTCTCTGTTCTGAAACTCGTTCTCACCTGGCAGCACATCAGCGTCTTCCTCAGGCTGGTGTCCCACTGCTGGAGGCCCGTGCAGGCTCTGCTCCAGTCTCTGTTCATACTCGCAAGTCTCTCCTGGAGTTCGGGAGCTTCCTCTGCTCGCAGGTTCACAGACAGCATGACGGACTTGTAGTGAGCAAACGCTTTTTGCTTCTCCTGGAAAGGAAAAAAATATTAGTATCAGTCTGTAAAGGGTACATATAAATCTAAAGATCCTTCAATAAAGACAACGCTGCCCCAAAAGAACCGTTATAGAATTAAGCATCAGTCACCAGACACGTTATACTTAGTCTTAAACGTTACCTTAAGTTCTTTGGCTCTGGCTTCCATGTCCTCTATAGTGGCTGCTGGGTCTGACTTCAGGAGTCGCTGCAGCTCAGGTATCATGTTCTCCAACAAGGAAGTGATGTCGTCTAGATCAGACGTGAGCTGTTGAGGCTCCTGAGGGCCGGTCTGCTGATCACACCTGGACTGAGCCTGGAGCAGCTCCCAACGTTCAATTACACCTGAAAGAACACAAAGGTCTTCTAATGTGCTCTAATAATGTTGAATTTCAATATTGATCTGATCGATCGAATGTAGCGATGGATGTAGCTTGTGTAAGAAGATGTAGAAAAACAGATAGAAAAAAAGAAGATATATTCTAGCTTTAAGCTTGTCAGCAAACGTCAGCAAAAGATGGTTTGGTTGCAAATTCAAACCA
This sequence comes from Odontesthes bonariensis, assembly GCF_027942865.1. Lineage (NCBI taxonomy): Eukaryota > Metazoa > Chordata > Actinopteri > Atheriniformes > Atherinopsidae > Odontesthes > Odontesthes bonariensis. The sequence continues at coordinate 7,790,954 of NC_134529.1, read as the reverse complement.
CGGCATTGAAAGAGAATTCTTAGACTTGTGCAAGAATTCATGTGTCTGATGCACACGTATCATTTTGTGCATTAATATTATGTATATGCACTTACTATAAGAGAGTAACTCTGTAGTATGAAATCCAAACTACAGCAAATGTGACAAAGTGTCTGATGTTGTTCTGGAGCATTTGTTCAACCTAAATATTCTAACTGAAAGGTGACATGAACTTAGAACTGTTTTAAAGTTTCCTACCGGCTTGAACCAGTTTCCTATAAAGCACATTCACTTTACAGCTCACTGTTGTGCAAATCATGCTGCTGACATCATTTGCATTGTATGCATGATCTAGTCTTCCATTAAGTGATTTCCTTTTTTCTCTGCAGCAAATCTAGTGCCACTGTCATCAATCATGCCCGAGCTGTCCTCTATCACAATGCACATCCTGAATGTGAATCTCACCTGACTGTTTGTCTGAGGCGGTAAGTCCTGTCAAACCGAACTCCTCCGGGTGTTCCTCATCATCGAGGATCAGAGAGACTCTCTTTAGGTTCTCGATGCTGCCGCTGCACTGAGACATGAGACGGAGCTGGAGACATGACAAACATGTTTAGAACTGACATCCGGAGCAGCAGACAGTCTGCAACTGTTGGATGTTAGTTAGTTTAAAAACTGCAAACACATTTTTGAGACGTACATAGCCCTCCTTTAGAGGAGTGCTGGTAAGGGCGGGTGCAATGTCAGCGTGTCCCTCTGTGTCAAGCTGAGCTTCCGAGTCTCCTGATGACCGCCATCTTGGAGACTCTTGGACACTCGTAGACCTCCTTGAAACTGAGACACAAACAAAACAAAATAGAATTAGTATACTTATTAAAAAAAATATTCAGCAGCTCATTCTCAGTGAGTGACACGTGTTATCAATATTAGTGTATACTGAATGCAAAGCAACAGAAATGATTGGTTTACAAGCATCTTTGTTTTTGCTAAACAAAAACTGGACAAACCACAGATAGATACACATCCGATTTCAGACCTGTGGCAACAGCATGACCAGCCATATATGGTGAAAGTTAGTAAATTCTTAAGAATCTTTTTACATTTCTGACTAAATATGACCAACTTCATCAGATGGGAAGTTACTCAAATAAGATGCATCTGTTATTAGCTGAAGAAAGAGTTGCGACCCCCACAGGAGTAATTATTAAACATATACTATTAAACATGTCCAGTTAATCATCTTTCAGCCCATTCGTCTGTTCCGAACAGCTCCAGTTTTAGGATACTTTATACTTTAACCAGCGTTTGGCAGACATTTTCCTTAAACTTCACTGGTAGGATTCAGCACGTATTGTTCTATCAATTGTGGTAAAAACCTTTTGACAGGCTCAAATGCTCAAATAATGAGGCTTTCACCAAAAGTTTTGACACAGGAATGCAGAGTTTTCCTTTCCTCAAACTAAACACTTTTCATTTCAACTATAAAGTTCTCGGTCTCATCCTTTCTCATAACATTTTTAAAACAGCCATTGGGTTTGTTTAAACTGCGGCTGTGCAGCCGTGATCTTTTTGGAGTTAAGTGGCTTTCTCCTCACAGCCCATTCTTATATTCCTGATAATGGACTCATCAACATGAGCTAATGTGCCTATTTGGCTATGACACATCTTGTTCTAGAAATTGTCTCTTGGTCGAGCTTTGCTCGAGGAAGAATCTGACTGGAAATCTCCGTTGGCTGTGTCATAATACACTTCAACAAACGTGTCATGAATCTCAGATTTTGACAGATCTCGTTTGTTAAATAAAAACACACCCTTTTTTTTTAAATCTCATTGATTGAAGATGACTTTACGTTCAATTAACAACCAGTTTTAGAGAATCTCCAAGATAATATTGGGAATCTTCCAGATACATGATATTGTCAATTCATCCACAAGGAAGAAAGGGGTCAATGGATAAGATTGTTTTAGTCCCTTTACATATGATGCTTTTATTTTCTTCAGTAACCCAGCAAAATTAACAACTGTATATTTTGTTTCCATTTTCTCAGTCATTTTTTTTCTTCTTACCCGATAGTGCACTGAAGTAATTCCCCTCCTCTTCTTGTTCTTCCTCTTCTTCATCATCCTCATGTGATGATGACCCTCCAACGTCTACAGTGTGGTCCCACTCGAGAGGCAGGGAGTCCACGCTTACCGGTGTCTCGCGCCCTGAACGCTCCAGAGGAGAGGCCAGCAGGTGGGTGGGTGTGGCTGGGAGGCTTCCCTGGCTCCGCCCCAGCCACGGCCGACCAATCAGCTCTAAGCTTGACTCCAAGGAAAAGGTGGTACCAGAGAAATCGGGTTCCTCTTTGATCATCTAATGCAAAGAAACGACAGGTACCAAGCCAGGTGTGAATAACATGTCTGCACACAAAATAATCTTTGCACTAGCTCAGCTTTTTTTTTGTTTTTGCAACGACATTGTTTTCTGTTCTAATTCTATCTGTAAGTCTCATTGTTGAGTTGCACAAAGGGGACTTCTGCAATGTGCTTGCTCGGCAAAGCACAAGTGTAGAAAATGGAAACATCTTCATACCTGTGGAAGATCACAGCTGTACTAAACAAAAGAAGGTAGCTGAATGGATATGTGCTTATTTGAAAATATGTTTGACAGGGAAGAATTTCTGCTTGGAAAGTTACAAAGACAAATGTGTGTGTGGTCCGGCTCACCGGGGGCTGACTGAGGCGCTGGTGGAAGCGGACCAGCCTGCTGAAAACCTCCTGGCAGTAGGAGTGCAGTTCCTCCAGCTCGTCCTCTATCAGTGCTGCATCCTGCGGTGAACTTTTCTGGATCAGGCCTTCTCCAAACACTATCAGGCCATCGATGCGCTCAGTGTTCAGGGTGATCTCCTTCCGAAAACTCTGCAGGATGACAAATGTGTGAGCCGAGACCGAGTTGGAAGCCTGGTTATGGTGTTTGCAAGATGGTCCTGACAGTGAAATGGAAGAGAAACCTTCTCTTCCAAGAATCATTCTCCAAATAAAAAAAATCAAAAGACAGTCTGCTTAACATCCCAACATGCCATTTCTCTAGACATTGTGGTTCTATTCGACAAATCCTCCTTGAAAGGCACCATCATTTGTTCAGTAACACAGCTGAAGTCAAAGTGTGCCTCACGTTGAGCTGTTGGATCTTGTGATGAACGTCACTTTCTGAGAAGTGCTCAACGTTGGTAAGCTGCAGGTCCAGCTCAGTCAGCCACACCAGCATGCTCTCCCTGGTGCCTTCAAATTCCTCCCGCTGGCTGGTAAAATGCTGAGAGAAAAGATGAAGGGATGAGTGCAGAGAAAGGCAAGTGAGCAGTTTATTACGTGCTCTAGTTGCAACATTCATTGAGTACTTGCACCGCCATAACAAACAGTTTATTCAAGTTTTGACTGTAACATCAAGGGAGGAACAAATATCCAATAAAATCAAATAAATAAATTTGACTCCGATGGAAAAACATTAAATTGACCAACAATGGATGTAAAAAGGACCAAATGTATTTCTGACATTTTTCCCAGGGGAACAGTGCAGCTCCTTCCTCCCCCATTTTAGCTGCTTAAACCATTATTTCAAACCATCTTCAACAGAGGATATCCTCCTCAGCATAATTTAAATTCAGCAAACTAATTTGCTTGTTTATTATATGTTATTGAGTTACTCTAATACTCAACACTCCGGTACCTTGAGCCTGCGCAGGATGGCAGCCACTCTGCGGTGCAGGGTGTCCCAGCGCCTGTTGCCCTCACTGACCATGGCTTTGAGCTGGCTGGCTCGGTCGATGCGGTTTTCCCGGGCCAGGCGGCGGTACTGGTTGTTGATGAGTTCCAGCTGAGTCAGCCGCTCGTGAACCTGCCTTTGGAAACCCTGAGGACGAATTGAAGAAGAAGAATTGATTATTCATTCTGTAAGCGGGACTCCTGTTCCTTCTCAAAGTGGCAGAACGGACCTGAAATGATTGAACAATTCCAGAAACATTATTTTGTACCAGTTTTGAATAAAGATCCGTCGGGTTATTAAAGAAGAAAAAATAGATAAATAAATAAGAAATGATTATTTCCTGGCTGTATTTTGGAAAAATTATTAAAATAACAAACTTATTATTTGTAAGATGGAGAATTTTATTTTATTTTTTTTAAATATCTCAACTTGGGTGAAATTGACCATTTTTCCAGTGGTGACAGTGTTTGCTTGAAAGCCTACAGAAAATACTACAAATCAAGTCAGGGAACACGTGTGCTATCACAACAAAGTGACCGGAGCAGAAAGAGATCAAACGGGGCCTTGTGTACAATTCTGAAAATGATTTTTATGTCATGGATACTCTGCCTGAGAAGCAAAGAGTATTTCAAGTGGTATAACACCTGTAATACACAAATGAATTACCCAAGTAAGAAGTCGAATAAACAATCATTTGACTTACTTAACACAAATACTCTATCTGCTTGTTGTGTGTGACTCGCCCTAAACTAAAAAGGTACCAAAATCCCCAAATAATTTTTTTAGAACATTAACTTTTGAGGAACCCTTGCGACTAACCTCAAACTTCTTGAGTTCCTCCTTGGCGACGGTGAAGAGGACGTCTGCAGAGTTGGGGTTGGCAGCAGCTCTCTCTGCCACCTTGAGCCAATCCTCGAAGCGGGAGTAGTCATTCAGGAACTTGCACCAGAGTGTCCATGTCTCCTCGATCCTGCAACGAGATATCATGTTGGTGTCATTGTTCACTACTGATTGATGCTTTTCTTTATTGACATTAAAGCTCAGGAAACGGCGCTCACATGGAGAATTAAATTGAAGTTGTAAATCAAAAGTAATCACTTTTTGGAAAAGAGACCAACAAAATTAATCGAATTCTGTTTAAAAGAACTCCTTTAAAATACTAAATATGATGGCAGGGTTGAGGAAGCTTTTCGAGTCCAGAACTGTTGCTAAATGCATCTTGAGATTGAACTCCTTTGCCAAATATCCTTTTCTCTCTCTCTCAACGTGTTCAACACCTCATTATACTTACAGAACAATCGAGGAAGTTAACATAACCAAGATCCCATAAATCCAGTTAATTGATACAGAGATTAGAGTGCGCACTAATGCGTATCAGATGTGTGTTTTTGTTCCTACCTGAGCCTCCTGTCCAGAGCCATAGCACAGATGGTCCTCCAGCGCTGGTCCAGGCTGCGGCTGGTTTCCTGCAGGGAGTCGCTCTCCGCCTCAGACCCACCAGCAGCATCTTCATCCCGCAGCAGAACATCGCAGAGACTGAGCACCGATGCAACACCTTCCGTATGTTGCTCAATGTCCCTCTGAAGCTCCTGAACAGACATAAGAACAGCCAACCTCATGTATTAAACATCAGTTCAAAGACAGTAAAGCTTTACATGAGGACAGTGAGATCCTCCTCCCAAAATTACACAAAGGACAGATGTGAATTATTAATGATAAACAGACAAAGAGTATGAGGGAGTGACAGAGAACCGAAAAGAAAAGCAAAAGAAATTAAATGGAAACAACTGAAATATTCAGGCACTAAACAGAGAAAAACCTGAAAAATACATTTTAAAACAGTAGTTTTTCGATGATCATGTGATTTGAAACAGGACAGATGTGATGAGTGTTCACTGCTGTGTGTACCTGCTGCTCAGACAGCCTTTTTTTGATCTCCCGTTCGTGACAGACGCTGTAGGTGATGGGTCTGGACAGCTCGGCTTCGATGCGAGAAAGCCACGATCGGAGGTTACTCATGTTCTTATCGAGCTGCTGCACCGTCACCAGAGTCTCCTTCAACTTTTTCACTCTGAGGAAAACACAGGCATTCGCGTGTTTCACAACCTGTATTATCCAAAGTTCACGTTCAATAAGCCACATTCACATAAACACTCATGACAAGTTGAGGCAGTTGTGTTTATTCATTGTGGCTACTTCAACATTAAACTGAATTTTCCCACCAAACTTTGTGGTTGGTGACCCTCTGATTCTGCCTACCAATCATATCCAATTAAATTAGTCTATGGCTGATGCTCAAGTCAAATAAAAAAGGGTAATTTTGGAGGCCTTAACTGGAAAAATAATCAGAAATATAGAGGCTACAGGAAAAAGCTTTCTTTTTTTTCCCCCAAAAAGAAAGACACAAAGAAAGAAAGACCTTTTCACTTACCCCAACCCTCTCAGGTATCTTTCACTAGACCTAAATTCACCATGGCAACTGTCCCCTTCATGAACGCACACACTCCACCACACTAACTGGTGTCATAGCAACACACGGCACAATAAAAGCTGTCTTCTGAGGCTTAAAAGCCTGAAGTGTGCCCCATTTAGGAGTTTGAGTTCATTTTCCCATTTGATCCCTCTGCTCTTGTCGAGGTTCAGAAGAGCCTGTCAGAGCTGCAAGGGGGATGCTTTTTATCAAAATAATAAGAGCTAAAAACGGCTGCGGATGGAAGTGTCCCAAAACACATGCTGCACGTACGGCTGGACTTAGGGAGTCACTTGAGAATAGCTTTAGGTTTTACTTGAACTTTAGAGACCACATATCTGTCATTTTGGAGTTTTTTACTAATTCTAATAAGGTGTTTTTCTTCTCTGAGTGCAACTAACTGAACTATAGAGCTTAAAGCTGTCAAATATCAAAAGCTGACATTGCACACTATTGAAACTCAGATTCATACTTATGTGAAAACAGCCCTTAAGTGTACCACCACTCTGCTAAATCCTACCGTTGCAGTCAAATGGGGGCTTTGAACTGGTCTTCAAAAAAAATCCCTCTTGATCCCCATTGTCCGTGTTGACTATCACATCTCTTAATATTATAAAAGAGGGCTGAAAACTGCTAAAACAATGAAACATTTGAGTTTAAGCAATTCCACTGTGTTTTAACCCAAACTGGAGAATTAAGAAAAATTAAGCCATCTTGCTTAAAATGTTGAAAAGATTGTTTCTTTCTAATCCCATATCTGTATATGTTTAAAATGGTGGGTATTGTCCAAAAATGTTAAAATGTATGTTGTTTGCATTTGTATCAAATGTTTCTAAGCCTTTGTCAAGAGAACGCTGCAAGTACAGTATGTGGTAAAACGCAGTCAATGTAACATGCAAAACGACATGTTTATCGCCATGTAATCAAGAAATAATGCAGTCAGTATAAATTATTCCTTTACTTCTACTCTGCAGATGCAATCACCCTGTTCAACTAACAAGCTTCTTACTTCCTTTCGCTCACTCTCCACCTCTGACAGGTTAACAAAGGCCAGCAGCTTCATGCGGAGGCCAAACAAAGGCACAAAACCCCGTCAGGGGTGCTTACTCAAGGGAAAGACGAGAACAGAATGGATGGAGAAAGTAAAGCAGAAAAGAGTTGAAGGATGAGTGAGGATATATGGTTGGAGGGTTGAGATAAAGTACAGCTGACCACAGGAGGGCTTTAAGTTGGGCAGAGACAAAACTCCACCTGACATTTACTTTTTTCACTATAAATACATAGCTCTTCACCGTCCGGTGCTTTGTTTAATCCATTGTAATAATTTTTGCTTCCATAGCCAAGTCATTTAAAAATGGTGTTGGATAATAACGAAACCTGCTTTCAACAAAAAAAATAAAAACTTAAGTTTACCAGTTAGAAGGAAAAATAAATGTAGGCTTACTTTGGGGGAATTTCTTACACCCGTCTTGTGTTTCAACATGTGGCCTAACCTACTGCTCTGCTCCTAATGTCTTTGAGAGGGCCTCTTTTGAAAATCAGCGATTAAGACATACCGTCATACCCTCCCTGTTCCATCCTCTCACCCCCCCCCCCCCCCCCCCCCCCCTCCTTCGCAGGTCATCGCACTGAGAGACTACAAAAAGTGGGGGCAGCCAGCGAGGACTTGGGGACATATGGTACCGTCTGAGACTTAAGCTTAGTTGTTTTCTTTGCATGATGGTGGGGGTAGGTTGCCAGTTCAGGGTAAGGGGGGTGAAATCTGTATCTCCTGCTATTGCCCAGGACTGTCCATCTGTCTGAGGGGGCAGTAACAGTTTAACAACACAGGGGCTTAACCTCTCTAGTCTGTACATTAGAGGCCATGTGTATCTGACAGCTGCAGAGCATAACCAACACAACAGCAGGTGGATGGATACCCATAAGTGCTATTGTTTACTTCCAGGCTTCTAGTTAAAGTGTCTCAGTACTTAATTATGCTTTTTACTGGGGAAGAGCTCTGAAGAGTGCTCTTGTTGTAGGATAATGATATGAATTTTGATTTTGGTACTCAGCAAATCTGATTTAACTCAACCATACACACACAAACACAATTCGACTTTTAATCCATGCATCATTTTAGTACTTGTCTCTGCAAAATGCTTTTTGAACACCATAAACATCCTCTCATGGAAAGTGCTTAATTGATATAAACACACAATACCCCGCTGTGTGGCAGCTGTGGTTGCTCTCACCTGGCTTCGATGTGATGAAAGAGGTTTTGCCATCGTTGATTGACTTCCTGCAGCGACCCGTGAACCTGGGTCTGCTTGGCCTCATCACTGGCTAAGAGCAGCTGCTCTCCCAGCTGCTTCAGGTGGCTCTTGTTCTCACTGAACAAGTTGATTTCCTCCATGCAGTCCTGGGGAAAAAGGACAGGAAATCAGCCTTTTGTTTTAACATCTTGTTCCCAACATATCTTAACTACTGTAGCTTTAAATAACCTGCATAACACAAAAGAGTTGTTTTTCAGTTAAGTTATAATTAAGTGTCACACTTCCCCTTTTCAGTGTCCCCTTCACTCAACACGTGCTTCGTGCCCTGAAGCAACCAGTTACAACTATGAAGTACCATCTTTATCTTAAACATGGTATCAGGTGCTCCCAATAATCTCATTTCGTTTAAAAGCCCTCAAACAGCCACCCTGGAACATTCAAACCTATTATTAGGTTACTGACTAAGTGAGCTAGCTTCATAATTGGAGAGGAAAGTACAAAAGGCTTTCAGTCACTGAAAGTACCTCTATTGCGTGTGAACAAAGTGTACATAACCATTCCATTCCAGGCCACCATCTGTTATTAACAGGATAATACATGTTGCTCATGTGTGGATTTTAATCAAGCCTACTTGAGCGTTCTCCATGCTCTGATTCAGGAACTATGAGTTGAAGTTGTCAGTAATGATTTCACTCTTTTAGATGTGTTATGGTGTGAACAAGGGGAAAACATTTATCAAAGTAAATTCTAATTCAAGAATATAGAAAAAATATAAAAATATATCAACTTATATTCTAATTCAAGTGATATTTGAGGATTAATTGATTAATTAATGTTAAGTCCTTCAATTGTGTTACAGAAGTAAAAGAATATGTAATAAACTTCTCGTATGGTTTCCTGAGATAAATACTGTCAGTGTGGATTTTATTTTAGAACTTGCCACATAAGCACAGATTTATTATCTTTATCCCCTGTTGCCTCGTACCTTCTTCAGTTTTTCCACCATTTCCTCGATACTCAGATCTCCGCTGTGGCACACCTTGTTCTCCATCTGAGTCAGCCAATCACAGAACTCTTTGTTCTTGTCATTGAAAATGGTCCAGGCATTGAGGCGGTCGGCTATTTCTTGCCCATGTAAAGATACCTGGAAAGAATCAAAGTAAGTAACAGTGACATTTAGTACCCGTGTGCTTGATGGCAGAGAATTATCTTTGAAAATATGAGTGTTCTTAGATAATCAACAACTAATTCACTCATAATTAAAGTTATGTCTTCTAGCTTTCAAGAGACATAAAAGCACATCACTGTAAAGTAATAAAGACCTTTTGAGCAGCGTGGAACAGTAAGCTACACTTTCATCTAAATCAATACTTGCCCATCTTTGGTTTGTTTTTCCCTATAAGTTATGAATGAATATTGAAAAGCAAGTTCTGCTTTTTGGTTCAAGTGTCATCCAGTTTAAAACGTAGCTAAGTGCATTTTTGGGGAAGACAAAACAATAATTCCCATCCTTTACTTAAACTATAAAACTGAAAAAAGTCAAACAAATATATCTTATGAAAAAAGTGACCCATATATAACACACAACAGTGCTTTTGTAGACTCAAGCTTGGTGCATATTATGAGCCGATAACTTAAATAGCTGGAAAAAAAAAAAAAAGATTGTTTTTTTAAATGTCATAAAAGCCTTGCTGAAACCGCCACAAAGGTAGAACTGCTGCAAAAGCTTAAAAGAAGCGGGGCCTTTGATGAACTTCATCAAGACCTCATTCTGAAACAGTTTTTTTTTAGCCACGATACTCCCTGGTACACATTCCGGAAACAAAGTGACCCATATATAACACACAACAGTGCTTTTGTAGACTCAAGCTTGGTGCATATTATGAGCCGATAACTTAAATAGCTGGAAAAAAAAAAAAAAAGATTGTTGCTCATTTCAAAATCCCATAAGAACATAAAATGTGATTACATGGTATGGTATAGAAGAGATTAAAATATTGTGTAAAACAAGCATTAGATGTTTTCACTTGTTACAGTGAAGCTATGGGGACATTTAATCCTCCAGAAGCAGCAATCAACTGAATTGGGAGAAACCCCCAGGAGACTCTGACTATTTGGTCAAATTAACAAGGTCCATTTTCCTAATGACAGCTTAATGCTATGAAAACACTCCATCATGAAGCTGAGGAGGGGGCTAGTGATCTTTTTAAGGTTTCAGGGCTTAGCATGCCCACAGGGCACAATTGAGTCTGATCTATTTTACTGCTCAGTGGCATTTATTTGATTCAAATAAGCCCTGCTTTGGTTTTAATGTACTAGCACTTATATGCCTTCAGGACAGTGCTGAATTTAGGGTGTATTGTGAGCTGCAGTCACCCTGTGAGGACTTTGTGCTTCCCCATGAACAATAGAGCCTGTCGGCTGAATCCCCTCAGCCCAGCCAAGCCATCTGCTCATCAGACCCATTCCAGCGGCTTCCCCCAACTACAACCTGTTAACTATGAAGCCACAACTGAAGAGGCTCAAAGCCATGTCTCCTGGAAATGTCTGCGATTGAAAAAAAAATCCAAGAGGTGTAATTAAGAATTATTTTTCTTAAATAGCCATACAATATCTTTCAGTAGTAGCACAAGTTAACAGAAAAACTATATTGTTAGAAATGATGCATGTAAGTATGTTCTTAACACTCTGACCTCTGGTCTTCCTTGAAGAAGTCAGGTGGATTTAAGAAAATGATCCTGTTGAACTTTTACTCAAACTTAGGAAGATATTTATTGTGAACAACTACCATTCATAGACAAATAACAAAAGCTACTACATAACAACACATTCCTGGCCCTTGTTGCCACATTTGTGAATCCCAGTAACTCTTGCCAAGACAAGAGCAGGTGGGAGAAGCCACTCTAACTGGGGATCCAATTAGCATGAGTGTAACTTACCCATAACTCCCTAATAACTGACAAAGACGCCCAAAGTTGTCATAACCGTTGGTTTCCCAAGAACAAGTGTGCACTTGTGTTTAAGCCAAAAGACTTAACTGTAGGAATGTGAGCCAGTTTAGAGCTACTTTCAGCAATAATGTCCAGAATTAAAAGGCATGAGATGTATCCCTCAGGAACTATGCATGCTTTTATACAAGCAGGGAGAACTCTAATGATAAAAGCTGAATTATAATCAATGTTTAATCTAAAGAATGATTAGTTTTGGCACTTTTACAGCTAAGCTGTTAAGAAAACAAGCTATTTTTGACTTGCATGGAGGCAGGTTGCTGCAGTTTAATGAAAAGTCAAGATATATTTTCCCTCCATAAAACTGGCTCTTTTATCAAACAAATGAGTGTGTGTGTGTGTGTGTGGGTGTATTCAGCGTCAAGAGTGCAGAAGCTTTGTGCTGCTAGTCGCTGCCAAGAAACCGCTGGTAGCAACTTTTTCCCCCTCTCAAACTCTTCTCTCTACACTTGTTCCACCCACGGTCACTTCCTCCGGTTTGTTTTGTGGCCTTTCATCCTAATATTATACCAAAAAGAGGTTTTGTCAGTTCTCACCTTCATACATAGCTCTTCCCACTGACCATGGAGTAGCTCCAGCTGCTGCTCCAGCAGAGCAGAGTCGCTGGCCGCAACATACTGGGACAGGTTCGTCTTCATGGTGGTCAGCTCCTTCAATCCACTGTCCAAACGCTGCAGAGAGAACTCAGTCTCCTGCATTACAGACAAACATGCAGTCAGGCGGCCATGTAGAAGTTGGATGTATACAAGCTGCTTTACCTCTCGCTCATGCTCGCACTGACCACACAGATTAAAGGGCAGGGGGAGGGTGGAAGGGGTAAAAAAAAAGGGGAGGGGAGTGAAAGCATGGGTATTAAATAAGGGAAAGGAGGGTAAACTCAGAGACTTGGGTGGGGGGTGGGGGGTACTGATGGAGTTTAGGGGAGGGGAAATTCAAGCCAGTTTTTAGACCAGCTGTTCTGCTCTGTTTTTTCTCTCAGACATGTGTAGATCTAGTAATTGGGAATGACTGGTAATGCAACTTTGTCCTTCAAACATGTTATAAAATTGTCATGCATTATATTGTGATAACTGTGTACTATTCTTCTTGTTCTTTTTTAAATAAATCTTTCATTACAATAAGTCAGTCTCAGTAGAAACGCTCACAGTCACATATGGTCAGCTACTGTTATTCATCAAATTTCATTATGGATGTTAAATAATTTAGATATCATAGTTTTTGGCCTTTTGTATGAAGGCTTACCTTAAAATAAGATCCTGCTCTGTTAACACAGACTTTTTCAACACCTTTTTAACATCCCAGTGGATTGTTGGTCTTGACTTATTAACTGATTCCCAAATGGATGCTGCCCTCAGGCCTCTAATCTATTTTTAAATTGACACAAACTTTTTTTGTGTAAAACATACTATGACTTTATATTGTTGCAAAACATTCTGCACACTTTTAACAAATTTCTTTTGGAGAAATTATAATTCTTGTACTTACATTACTTGATCAGCATCTATATTCTAAAAGCATTAAGAATAAGCTACTTTACAATTTAATACTGAGGGATGAGGTGCCATCTTTCTTTAAATCACCTGAATAAGTTCCTTAGAGTCATCCGGTCTTCCAGCCAACAGTTGCTTCACCGTATCCAGCTCATGGTAGATGTTGGTTATTCCACCCTGACACTGAGACCACATCTAAATAAGCAGCAGGACACAAAAGCAGAAATCTCACGAGTGTGTTCAAATATGTGAGCCTGATCACTATATTATTGGGAGCAGCATTCCTAATCATTCATTTAGATTACATGAAAAAAGTGAAACAAGTTCACTGGTAAAAATCTCTTCTCCAAATATGTGACTGTTAAACCACTTACAAACTAAATTTGTCCATTTTTAGCTCCAAGCTTTCAGAGGTTCACGTGTGAAATGTTGAAAAGATCTTTGTTGTTTAAGTCGAATGGAACAAAACCACAGCATCAGAATAAAAAGCACAAAATTCAATGCTCAAAGCAGCTGGTTTTGTCCGTATGATGAGTTAGCCTTTCAATTAACATTTTAGAGTTTCTCTGCATTAAAACAAATGGAGGCAAACAGGAGGTCTCAGCCTGCATATTTGTAATACATTATATTAATAGCCGCTGGCTTTACAGGAAGCAGTGTAACAGTGGCCTTTGCTCAGAGAAGTCAGCAGACTACTGCCGATGGGTTCCTACATTACTCTGTGGGATCTTTGACATGTTGCTCAGTGGGATTTCCCTCTCTTTGGGTGGATCATGTTCATCTTAAAGGGTTTATACAACTTTTCCTGACCTTTGTGTTCACCAAAACAGTCAGATGTCCTGATTTACACAGATCATGGAGCAACAAAGAGCTGCTAAAATTCAGCCATATCATTTAAATATCAAGCATTTTCCCAACTATATCTTTCACCTTTATGACAATGAGGTAAAGCTCTGCAGCCTCTTCCAGCAGCAAAACCCAGCTTACTTTCTCCCCCCCCTCTATCTGTCAGGGTCTAACAGTACAATATAAAGGCACCACAGTGCAACAGTGATGGAATGACACTGGTAACCAGCTGTCTCTGGATGTGGATCATGGAGAGATTTGAGCCTCTCTTTGATCCCCGTTGGCAGGAGCTCAGTGCCAGGACAACACGCAAGCTCCTCTGGGAGTGTTTGTGTATTTAGATGGAATCATGTCCTGGATTAGGGTCATGTAAATAAGACCCATCCTTCTCTCTTGCTAACGTTGTAACACACGCTCCCTTCTAGACTTTTTCATTAAAAGCAGTGATCTCTGCATGCTAAATGATATCTGATAGCCAAGTAGTGGATAAGTCGTGCTTATATTCAGTAGTAGTGTGCAGTAGTCAGCTCTGAAAAAGCTGTTGTTTTTAAATCCTTATGTTCAGATTACCCTTTAGTTATTCATCCAATTACACTCAATGCAGAAGAAGGTACCATGTTTGTTAGATTTTTGGGAGTTGTTTTCATTGTGCTAAGCTTAAAGCTTGAGGTTTCTTGTTTTTTTGCACAGTATCAAAGAAAATCGTTGAAACATCTGTCGAAGAATTGGGATTTAGATTCTCTTGCCAGTGAATGCCCTTGCCAAACATAAAATATAAGAAAATAAGGATCTTATTATGACAATTAATACAAAATTGAAAGAATTAACACAGGAAGGTTACCTGAATGGTGACATTAACCAGGTCCCTGCTCTTCCTCAGCAGAGAGTTGGTTCGCTCCCAAGCCTCCTCTACGGCCCGAAGCTCTGACTGCAGTTGACTGTGACACTCCGACACTGTGATGGTTTCATACAAATGTTTGCCAGCCTCAACAGTCTGGGTGTACACAGGAGAGTGCAGAGCCAGAGACTCTTCAACACACTTAAAAAAGAACAAAAAAAAAAACAGGGGGGACAGATGAGCATCTTTGATGCATTAAAACACAACTTTTGACTCAACTTCAGTATCCTCCAGTTGTCAATAAATAGGATTTATTATTCAACTATGAAATGGCTGAAAGGAGAAATTAGTAGCCCTATTTCCAAACATACTGACCTGGTAAACATCTGTGCAGCTCTGTAACTGATGCAGTGTGTAAAGAGATGGTCCAGTAGGCGGTAGTAAAGAGTCCACAACCCTAAGCAGCTTCCATAGAAGTTCCAAGCCACGATGATAGATTTTCCACTGATGCAAGCGTTTCTTTGTCAGTGTCCACTTTTCTTCAGTCAGAGTCACAGACTTGAACCAGCTCATCCTTATACAGGCCACTTGAGCCGTGAGCTCAGATCTGCGTGAGACGTTCGGTTTGTGAGTTTTGTGTGGGGAAAAACATTGAAAAAATGAAAAAAGGTTGGAAAAAAAAAGTAAGATGAGTTCATAAAATCATCGTCATAAGGACTCAGGACTTCTTTGGATTGATTTTTATCAAATACAGAACACAAAACTGTTCAAGTAATAAAACTAAAGGGCGTAGCTGCAAACAGCTACTTGATTCATTGGGATGTCTAAACAGTTGGTTTGGACAGCTTTATATGTCCAAGAATTCAACATATTTAAACAACGAATTACTCATTAATTACCTTTTCTGTCCTGATTCTTTTTCCATGAATTCGACAGCATCAAGGAGGAGACCCTGCAGGAGCTGATGCCCAATAATTACCTCAGTCTGAAGCCTCTATGGGAGTATGTGGACAACAGAAGAGAGAACACACTGACATTCATAGATCATTGTTGCTTTTAATCATGATTACACCCTGAAAAGGCACAGCAACAGTAGGACTGGTACCAATATCAGAGTAGCAGAATATCAGTTTTTCTTTCAAATAAATTCTCAAAACAAAATGTAACTCAAGCTTTTCTGTTCTGTCATGAAACATCAAGTAAGTGTTAGTGCTGATGATCCTGTTAATGAAGCTTCCTGAAAACTATTTAAATTATTAGTCAAATTTGCTGTTTCATTGTGAACAGAAGAGTAAATCAATAACATGTCACCCACTACAAGTTGGCCAGTTCAAGGCTGTTTATATCAGCCAGATGCAAACCTCAAAGTCTGTGAAATGAAAGAATCTCAGAGAATCTAAAGGATGTCTTCTCGTACCTGATGGACCGTGAGCATCTCTTGAAGGTTAGGGTAAGTCGGAGGTTTTCTGCTTACGGACTCTAGCTCCAGTGTCTCTTGAATAGATCTCAGTTTCTTCCACTTCTCCTGAAAGTTCTGGGAGCGCTGCAGCTTGTGATGCAACTCTCTGCAAAACATACAATAAGCATTAAAAAAAACCTGCTAATCTCAAACAACAAATGCGGATCTCAGTCCAAACACAACACTTAGGAGTAAAAAGTCACTACATTATTAAATTGATTTGAGGCACTGAAGTATATACATTTTTGCTCTTTAAGTAATGGAAATTGGGATGACAAATGTCCATTTGTGACATAACTTTGTATATTCTAATTTTGAATTGAACTTTTCACACCTGTTGATGTCTGATGCCTGAATCAAAGCTTCCACCCACTGCCTGCTGAGTGTATACAGACTCTCCATCTCCTGCTTGTTCAGGATCATGTAGCCACTCATCTCCTCTATGTCAACTAGTGATGGAATCAGATCACTGAGCTCAAGAAGAACCTCCTACAAATCCAAGACACATTAAAGAATATTTGAGTGAAACTAAAAATCTGCTTTATGTTTAAAGTAATAGAATGAGGCTTGCTTGTAGTCTGACCAACCTTTACAGATTCTGTGTTATGCATGCCAGCTTTGAGTTTATGCAGTGAGTTCTTCATCTGTTTTTCAAGGGCCTCCAGTCGAGTTTGAAATAGTTTATGTTGTTCTGAATCTTCCTGCAAATGGAGACAAATATAATCGACTTCATTACATCCAAGATTTGGGAAGATTAAATGCCAGCAAAACTATGCTTCATCAGTGAAACACATTAGGCATTGATTGCCATAGAGAAAGAAAGAAAAAAAAAAAAAAAAAAAAACTCCAAACTGGTAAATATTAAATAGCAACTGTCTCACCTCGAGGCATTTGTTTCTTCCCAACACCGCCTGGTTCATCAGCAGGATGTCACGTGACAGCAGTCGGTTTTTTGATTGAATTAAATTTGCAGCGAGTGGTTCTAGCCGCCCAATAAGAGGCTTGGATACCTCCAGCAAGTCTCCAACACTGCTTTGTAACTCTTCAGCAGCTTCCTGCAACTTCTATAGTGGGAAAAAGTGGTGGGTGGAAGGACAGAAAAGCTGTTTTTAATGACACAAAATTTACAAGATACACTGTTTACTGTGTGGGTTGGTTTAAAAGGGTATGTTCTGTTTTTCAGCATCTTTCAGTCTGTTTTTAAGCTAGTTTAATTGATGTGCCTTCAAAAAAAACAAAAAAAACCTCAAGTGTTCCAATGAAATGCACTATGCACAAAGTGTACTAAGTGTACTATGAAATGGAAAAAAAAAAAGTGGATAAATAACTACATAAATGAAAGTCCCTAAAACTTATTTCCTTTGAATGAATGAGCAAAACAACACGTCATCTGGACTATGGATAAGAGGACAAGTGGTCTGGTATACAAACCCAGAGCAGGCCATCGCTGATATTTCTGCCTGCAAGCACATGCTGCCCGTTCCATTCCACAAACAGATGACCAGACATTGAGAAAAACAACATTTAATTAAATTGCAAATGTAATATGTGCACTCTCTAAACCTGCACTAAGAACAGGATGAGTCAAACAGGATATCTAATGATTCTAAAAACCTGCAATTGGTTACTATGAAAAACGTCAGCGCGGTCTCGCTCACTAATGGTAGCCTCGGCTCTGAGACCGACAGAGGTGAGTTTCAGTGCCATTCGTGTGTTTGAAAGCTTATTACACATAAGCTGTGCCTTGTAAGAGCTACTTTCAATTCAAATATTTAAGATACATGAACTACCAAATTCTATTAAAAGAGCTAAATCACTACCCAACTTGATTATATACCATCTGCACCTCTGACATTTACATATTGGTGAGTTTTCCGCCAGTATTCAGTTAATTCGGAAGGAAGCTGCCAATATCTGTTAACAATTATAAACCTTTGGGCTTTAACACATGCTCATCGTATACTTTACATTCAAACACTAAATGCCTCAAACTCACCTTGACTGAACCGAGCATGGCTTGTGCATCTTTTTCAGGTGAAAGTGAAGAACTTGACAGCTCATCCCACTCATGCCACAGGTGTTCCAAATGAAGAGAGCAACTATCGGAGAGGCGGGTGTAATCTTGCCAGACGGGATGTGTCCTTTCAGTCTTTATGTGTTCATCCTTTATCTCCTGTAATGTGTTTTTCCACCTGACAAGGCCACAATACAGAAAACAATCGTTACCTGTAATGCATACAAAATATGACTATAACCATCCTATTAAGGTGGAATGATTTTAAAGATTAAAGATAAATTAAATTAAATGTGAGAAATTCAGATACAATATACATTGATTTGTGTGATGATGGCCAAGTAAGAAAGTAACTCTTTGGCTCCCCCTACAGTTATAGGATGAAGCACCACTGTCATAGAAACAAATCTCATTATGAGTCCTGCAGATGTACAACCATATATATGAATTTTATGTCTACTTAAAGAGGCCACAAAAACACCATCAAAAGCACACAAATAAAGTAAAGTGGCCATAAAGCACAGCATTGTGGTGCTGGGCTGAAAACCAAAGCTTTGAACTGCTGCATCTCACCCCCCAGGCACTCTAGGTCAGTTTCAGGCCTCGGAACGTGCATAACAAAAGTAAGTGTACCTCAAATGGAGTCAGAAGCACAAAGTTGAAATACTTTACTTTTTTTTTAATGCCTTTAATCACAGGACAGCTGGAGAGAGACAGGAAGCAGGGGGCAGAGATAGGGGGGAGACATGCAGCAAAGGGCCGCTCAGTGCGGGACTCGAACAGGGGCCAGCTGCAGCGAGGACTGTAGCCTCTGTACATGGGGCGTCTGCTTAACCCACTACGCCACCGACCGCCCCGAAATACCTTACTTTAAAATAGTCACAGCTCTGTTTCCTTTTAGTTTACATGTGGCCACGAGCAACTAGGGATGGGAATCGAAACCGGTTCCCTGTGTTTCAATTCCTTGGAATCATTTGGTGATTTTGCAAACGATTCCCTTATTGATTCCAGTGGGCGCGAATGACCTCACCACGCAGCGTTGCGTGGCTAGTCCAGTGCAGCCAGCAGTCAACAGTAAACATGGCGCCCAAGCGGTACAAAGGCTCGAAAGTTTGGTTACACATCCCTGAATATTTCACCGAAAGGAGGAAATACTACCAACATGCCATAACTATGAATGAATGATTAACGTCGGTGAATCTGAACCCAGCAACGTTAGCAACGTTAGCATGTCCTCGGTTAACACTGCAGGTCACTAACTAACTAACAAACACTGCCTATCATGTTAGCGCCATTTGCCTCATTGTAAAACCTGCTGTTAGTAACGGTTAAGGTTAAATGAATGCCTTCTCAGGCATCACATTTAGATGAAATCATGAGAGACAGAGCCTGACTGGCTCAGAGCCAGAGGCTGGTGGTACTACCCCCAGTTCACATCTACCTCCAGCTTCTTCTTTAACCAGAGCAGGGAAGAGTTAAATTAGCCAGGCCATGATAGACGAATGTGGACCTCACCGTTGTTGGGTTTGTAAGGTCATGACTCGTGTTACTTCTAAACTAAACAAAGTTGATGCTAATCGACCGGTTTGTTGTCCTTTTTCTCCAAATGAGAATCGATAAAGAACCGAATCGTTAAGCAGAATCGAAAATGGAATTGGAATCGTAAAAATCTTATCAATTCCCAGCCCTACGAGCAACGTATTTTCACTCCACCAACCGTTTTCGCTCATCTTCCACTTGAACACAGAGTGCCTGTGCTGCTCCATGATGGAGAGTCTCAGCAAGTCTTTGGTAGGATTTGTCCAAAGCTGCCCAACGTTTTTCCCCCTCTGCAGCCATTACCTGGAGACCCTGTGAGAAAAAAAAAAAAAAAGAAGACACCTTTCTTTCATATTCACTCTTCATAAGTACTTTCCTGAAAAGTAAAAACACATCGAAAGGAACTGAGGGCAGAAAAAAAAAATCACACACTTTTACTAAACCTGTCAAAACTAGACTGAGAGGCTTTTCACTGCTCATGGTTACAGCTCGCTGCTCCAGAAGAGCACATAAGATTATTTAGTTTCTTCTAAAGTATAGTTGTAAAGGTTGTAAGCTTTTTAGCCTCTGGCTCGACTTGCTTTAAGAGCTACTACTTAGATTAATGCGGTGATCATCATAATAAAATACATGTGTGCTTAGTTTTAAAGCCTTTATGTTGAAATATGTTAACAGGGAGACATTATGGTCAGTTTCATCACTCACCTGGAGGAGGTCTGAGTGTCCTTCAACCTGCTTAAGGGAGAAGAAAGAAGCTTGCTCTTGCTGCAGGGAACAGCGTATCCTTGTGGTGTGTAGAGTAACATCCCTGAGACCTTTATGGAAACATGTCCACTCCCCTACAGTCTTCTGAAGAGTTGGTCTCAGCAACTCCATCTACATTTTACCACAAGGCAAAATTGAATGATGATTTACAATCAATCAACATATCAAGCTTGATTTTTTTTTAGGTTTAGGTGTTGTATTTGGAGCTTTTTTTGCTGTTTGATTTGCTATAAAACATTAGAATAAAACATTTCACTTATCCCTTGCAGATCATTTACATCAGTTTTTCATATTAACAGGTATAAATCTTTATTCCCATAACAACTGAAAACAACTTAGTCAACAAAAAGCAAAAAAATTGCTCTTTAGGGAGAAGCTATTAGTGGTTTGTGAGTGGAAGAATCCAGAATTTTATATTCCAGATATCTACATTTTGAGATTTATTTGTTTTTTTGTAATACAGATTTTTTTGGCAGTACTTCTGCTAAGATTTTCACACACTGTTGCACATAACCGTCTTTTTGGGGTGAACTCAGATAATTTTTATATGTTTTAAATTATGTGTTAATTGAAAAAAGAATGGCTTTTACCAAGAATTTTTTCAACCTAAGGTAAAAAAAAAAAAAAAAACTATAGAATATTTAGCAACTTCTATCTCAATTGGTAAGTGTGGCTCCATCCACCCATTATCTGCCACTTCTCCGGTAAGTATGGCTATGAAGTAAAATTCTATTATGTTTATGCATTTAGCAGATGCTTTTATCCAAAGCGACTTACAAATGAGGATATAATATTGCAACTAACAATAAGCTACATAGAAGAAAACCACTTCTTTCAGACTCTGTCATAGGTGACAGTGTAGAGATAGAGTGCAGGCATAGAGGGAAGTTCAGAAAGAGCAGATTTCTGGTCCAAACCAATGATGATTTAAATTAAGTTAAGTTTGGATAGAAACTATATTTGAGAGACCACTTTTGACTCCAGCTACGGAATGGGTTTCAGTCCCAAACCAAGTCCAATCACACATGATAAATTCCTTGCTGATGTTGACCCTACTCTTCCACAATCACTGGTCACTGGTTACTTATTTTGTGAAGTCTGTGTTGTAGTAGTTGTGTTAGAAGCTAGTCGTCCATTAACATGAGCCAACCCTATTTCCAAGCTATCATTTACCAGTATGCCGTTTCACTGTTGTGCTGTTTTTGACAGAAAGCTGACCAAATGAAGTAAATCTGAAGGCCATAAAACTCAAACAGCTGCTGTAAAAACATGAAAACGCTTTGTAGAACTGAGGGGAACTGGGGATGTGAGCGATGATTTGCTGTTGGTTCATCACTACATGTGACTCCTTATGTATTAATGTGCTAGGCAAGGATGACGCAAGAACTAGACGTATCCATTTGTATCACTATATGCTCAGCACGGGATTTCCACTTATCAGTAGTCGATTTACTTTTACCTCTCGAATGAGATCCTCACAAGCATGACCAGCACACTCTGCTTGTTTTGAGAAAGCGGCATCACTTGGGTGCTTCTTTTCCTTTTCATCATGTACTTGTGTAGTTTTCAATGCCCGCAGAGCTGCAGAAACCTCCTTTACTTTCCCCACAGCAGCCTGGAAGTCAAAAAGCAGCATTAGATTAGAGAAAAGCATAATGTACAAGATACTGCATACGTTATGTTCATATATGTGCTTTTGTTACTATACCCCACACTCCTGGAGAGCCTTGCAATCCAGAGTTTGACTGGTGGGTCGTTTCCAACGATTCAGCTGCTTTTTCTGCTGCTCTATCCAGCCGTGAAGACTCTGCAGATGTCTCTCTCGTTCTGCACAAGTCTGATGGATCAGTTCAGCTTCACGAATCTGAGGAGGCAAAGCCAGCAGCAGTGGTTGATTCATGGGAAGAACAAAAGTCCCGACAAACTGGAAAATAACCTTTTTTTATAGCCCATTTGGTCTTAAGATGTTTCCGTTCTTGTTGCCATACATGAAATTAAGTTGATGTTGCTTTTGAATCGATATTTCATTCCCAAACCTCAAAATTCTGTTTGAATAAATGTGGTTTTCTGGTTCAAACTACTTTTAATGAAAATATCTAAGTCAAAAGACAAAAGTTACTGTTGCATCATTAAGATTCAGATCTTCAGGTATGATACAGACCTGAATCTCCACCTCCCTTTGAAAGAGCAGCCACTGTAATCTGATGGTGCCGAGTTTCTCTGCAAACACTGTGCGTTCTAACAAGAGAGCCTGGATGTCTGCTCCCACCATCTGAGGCCCAGACTGGGACATGAAGTCAAGAAGGAGTTGCCCTTTGGCCGCAACTGTCCTCAACACCTAGGAAACAATTTTAAGTATGAATAATTCAATCAAAATGGTTACATTATTGGGCAAAACAAAAACCATGATGGATTTCTTGTGCATTTTAGTACAATAAATCTGTCCCTGTTTTGTTAATTGCAGTACTTTCAATGTTAATCTGTCTTAAGAAACAAATATACTAAGTATAATATGATCATGGATTAAGGTGCATTTTATTTTGCAAAACAGTGTTTGCTAATTTATTTTCTTTTGTGTGTCATTCATGGCTTTGATGTAAAATAAAAGCAGAAAAATGAAAGAACAGTGTATCACACTACGGATGAACAAAAGCATACATTCTATTCACTGGATGTCAAGCAAATTAGTGAAAGGGTGCGTTCAGTTTACAATTGAAGTTAATATATTTATGTAATCTCTCAAGTCAACCCCTTCTGAAGATATTAAAGTGGAGGAGACAGAAGTACCTGACAGTGCTGAAGAATTTCAGCAACCTGTGCTGCATTTTTTGCCTCAAGGATTTGTTTTTTCTCCTGGCTCAGCCGAGCCTCCATTGTATTCAGCCAGTTCTCCATTTCAGACAGCAGCTTCAGTGGTTGCTGTGCTGCCAGCAGACGCTAACAGGAATAATTCAACAGGAAAATGAATAGTAGTTTAACTTTACATGATCCCTCTTTAACTGTTAAATTTTTTTTATTTCATTCTTTTCCCTACATTTAGCTAGGTATATGTACATTGAAAATCTGCTCTAAGTATACCCTTTGTGCTTATCCACATTATTAAATCTTTCTTTAGAATCTTTTCGTCATCTGCTGAGGTGATTGTTGAGGCATCAAACTAAACCTTCTGGAAGACAAAACTGGGAAAAATCAGCTTAATTATAGTGATGCCAAATATCTGTTTCCATTCACTGGTGATGAATAGTGCGGAAAAATTAAGCGTGACCTTCTTTTCGATTCCTCCCCAAACTCAATCACCCCGAATTTATTCCAGCAAGGTTTCGGTTAGCACTCCCCTCACCAAAGGGGATTTCTCTATGCCCAATTATTTTTGAAAACAAACAGCACTCAGATGAAATTTGACATGAAGCCACTGATGGGCTGGAGATCACAGCGACCGATGCATTTTACAGTACTAAGATAACTATGCCATTAATTATTCATCTTGCAGTAAATTCAAACCTTGCATCTTAAAATGCTGCACCTGTTGCAGATGGTCTTGCATCTTTGACAGGTCAGAGCTCAGCTGGTTCCAGCTGACCTCCAGCTGGGTGAGCTGAGTTCTCAGTCCAGGGCAATCGGCTTCCATCAGGTAGAGGAGCCGAGTAGCATGCTTGGATACAGACATCTTCAGCAGAGACATGGCTTCCATGTCCATGGAGAAGTCCTGTGGGATAAGATCACAGAGAACTGGTTACTCCTGTCTAATGGATGTGTTCACCTGTTTAGATCTTTGCCTAAAGATAGGAGCCAGTACGGGGCAGGTCTGTCAGTGTGTGGAGCTTTACAGTGAGTCTACAACACAGCCTGAACCCTCTCAGACAAGCTTTCTGTCCTTTCTTTAAGGAGTCTTCAGGAATAGTTCTCCAGGCTTCTTGAAGGACATCCCAAAGCTCTTCTTTGGATGTGGGCTGCCTTTTGTTCCGTTCTCTGCCAACATGATCCCACACTGCTTCAGTAATGTTGAGGTCCGGACTCTGGGGAGGATTCATCCCTCCATCAGACCTGCTGCCACTGATTTTCAGTTCACTTCTTGTGTCCTTTGGCACAGCTCAGCCTTTTCTCCCTGTTTCCCTTCCTTAAGAACGGCTTCTTGACAGCCACCCTTCCATGGAGCCCATTTCTGATGAGGCTTGGGCCAACAGCAGATGGATCAGCTGAAGGTCCAGATGCATCTCTCAGCTCCTGTTTCAGGTCTTTTTCCTTTATTTCTTAAAGACATCACTTTGAGAGACTGTTCATATGCTGTAGATATTGTTTTTAAGTCCTGCCATTTCTTCTTTTGCCCTCAGCTTGTACAGTTTCCTCAAATGTCCTCAAGGTGAAAATGAGTGATAAAGCAGACAATGTCCAAAGAAGCCTACGAGCTATTGCTCAAGACCACTTTAAAACAAGTGTGGCTCCTTAGAAGCCAAATATAAAGAAATCAAAGGGGGCTCAAGACATTTGCACCGTACTGAACAATGTTATCTTATCAGATCAAAGGACTTCTGATGAGTATATAGGAGAACCTTACCAGCAGCGTAACCAAACTGCTTTGAACAAGCTCCTGACTCGGTTCAGAAGAAGCTGCCAGACCTGACACAGTCTTCAGGTGTTTGCTGGCACCGAGCAGCCATTCGCTGACTGAAGCAAAGTCAGTCCGGAATCTGTGGGGAGGACAAGAAAAACGATAGATCAACCAGTGGGGCAGAACATGACTGCACCTTCGCACAAAGTGAAGTAAGGACTTTGGCATGGGTCTATAAGCAATAATGAATACGGGAGGATACTGTCAGTGTGTTTTTTTTGTTCTGACTTACATTCAACCTTATTAAATTCTCTAAACAACAGTCGTCTGTTAAACTCAAGAATCACTCAAGAACACATGTCTATTTTTTCAAATAGCTTTTTCTGTAAAGACAAAGTCTATGCTTCACTCAGATTTACGAACTGAGTCCCAGAGAACATTTCAAGGGACAGCTTAAAAATCCTAATGGGACAGAATCCTCAAATTGCTCCCAACTGTGCTATTCAGCCTGCTGAAAGGCCATAAGACTTATTTATCCTTTTAGGTTTCACTATCAAGATTTGCTGTTTGCTTCTCTTCAAAAGTAGCTGCACAGACCTTTGGTTACATAAATCTTTTGGATTCTTATTTAAAATGTTTCCAGAGATCTCATTACTCTTCCCAAAAGCATTTCCATCACTCTCCTGAATGTACAGATAACAATGTATGATTAAAAACAAATTATTTGGAGAAACTTCCGAAATCCCATGCATACCGTCCTGTTCAAACTAACCCTGTAGACCATAAGATAGTACCACATATTGAGGTATATGGCTGCTCTGTACGTTATCTTGGATGTTAATCAACACATGATTGGAGACAAAATATCATACTCTAAATAAGTCATACTGCAGTGAGACGTCCAGGTTGTTAAAAATGATTCAGCCCAGGATGTCCGACTTCTTTATAACACTGGCTCTGCAGTCAAGAGAACTTTTGGCATCTTATTGTTACACTGGACAAAACTGCTGATATGGTTGTTCCAGATAATAAGATTTATCATACTTTCCAGGAAATAATTAAGACACTTCGAGCCTCTGCTTTTCGATGATAAAGATGACAGTGATTAACTGTTTTCATGAGTAATTTTGAGTCTGGCCCACCTGGCCCTGCTGTCTTGGATGTGTCTGCAGCGTTGGAGCTCTTGCTCTGTCCGGCTGTAGATGCTCTTCCATCGCAGCTCTAGAGCGCCTCCTGCCTGACTGACTGAGGCAGCAGACCTGGGCTCTGCCTGCAGCAACGTCCCCTGATCCAGGAGCAGTCCCAGCACAGCTCTGCTTTCATCCAGCTGGAGCAGTGTTTGCTGAGTGACAAGTCGAATCATCTGTGTTTATGATGAGGTTACACAATACTCCTGACAAGCTCCACAATAACCTTTGAGAATAAATTCAATGTGGACAAGGTGTGGTGAGTTAAAGAGCACGAGACTGACAAATGTAACATGGCGTATAAAAATCTGAGATGACAGAAGTGGTAAAAAAGGCACACAGAATATCAGCAAAGGAAAATATAAAAATACAACTTATGCTCCTTCCTTTGTGATTCATGGTAATTTAAAAGCATATTTCAAAAACAGCTCTCGCTATCTCTTTACACACATCTTGCTCCCTTCTAATCCACCTGATTCTGTTTTGAAAACTCAGAGAGAAATTAAACCATGCAGAGTCAGCTGAGTGTAGGACTTTTATCAGGCCATAACTAATATCTTAACCTCTGGAAGCTGTACTATACATACATAACATAAACCAACATATTCAGTTTGGCCTGCACTATTTGTTAAAGAATTAGGTAAAA
This sequence comes from Odontesthes bonariensis, assembly GCF_027942865.1. Taxonomy (NCBI): domain Eukaryota; kingdom Metazoa; phylum Chordata; class Actinopteri; order Atheriniformes; family Atherinopsidae; genus Odontesthes; species Odontesthes bonariensis. The sequence continues at coordinate 7,764,164 of NC_134529.1, read as the reverse complement.
CTATTTGCATGGTCTTAATTTTGTTATTTGTTAGTTTAAAAAGTGGTATTTTAAAATTAAGCCTGTGTCACTGTGTGTGGTGTCACCTTAAATAAAAGTTACTAAAAGATCCTTCTTTATTAAATCATCCAACTAATGAATGTTTCTTATATGCTGATACTATGAATGCACCTCATTTATCTAACAATGACTTTCAGCAAAATAGTTTTTGGTTTTGCTTCTGCATTTCAAAAACATTGTTGTCACTTGCAGTTTTTTCCATTGTTGTGTTTTCTGAGGTGCATTGTTTCCCCACCCAAAACTTTCTGAAACTGAGAAAACAAGTGAGAATATCTTATCTGAGGTGCAACAGGATGTACCTCGCAGGCATCTAGTCTGCGCTGCACAAGCTCCTCATCATAGTCTCCCTCCGGCTCCCCACTGCTGATGAAGGCCTCGGACTCATTCAGCACCCGACCCACTCCGGCACAACGATCCTCCCAGCAGATCCTCTCCTACAGCAGAGCCAACCATAAATCCATACATCTGTTAACCTTTAATCTCAGAACAGCACATTTATGTGTGTGTGTGTAAGATCATCTGGCCTTCAGCAAACAAAACCTACAAACCTGGAGCCTTGTTTGAGAGGCCACTTCCTGTTCTAGAGCGAGCTGGTCCAATGCTTTGGCCCTGACTTCCAGCTGTGTCCGTTCATCCTCTTGACCCTTGAGTGCATTTGGCTCATGGTGGAATAGATACTGAACAAAAGCCAGCTGGGACTTGAGGAGCAGCAGGAGCTTCTGTGTAACATGAGACCGCATTTATGCAAAAAGTAAAGAGAAAAGTAAACAAATGTTGCAACAAACTCGGTGTGACTGATGTTTGTAAAGCTGTGTCTTATCATGTATTTTTCTCAACACTGGATGTCTGCATCATCAGTGGTTTTCCTCAAACTCTGGGCAAAGTATGCTGTGTAACTTAAACTGAAAGCATAATGAGATACCTTGTGTCTGCAGAATACAGCTTGAAGTTTACTGCAGTTGGGAACCTGGCTTGTCCGTCTTTCTGTCAGGCATTCTTCACCCAGTTCCAGCAGACGAGCTATCCCCTGAAGCAAGGACCGAGAGGCGTGTTGAAGCTTGGCTTTTTCCCCTCTACTCTTGCACAGATGTCTGCCCAGCACACTCTGCAGAGACACACAGGGGCCGCGCAGTTTAAGGAGAATCCATTAACGTTTTCAAAGACAAAAGCAGCAGCTTCTAGGGTCTGTTAACAGTGTGTACAGATATTAGTTGTACTTTCAGAAAAAACAGAATTAATCATACCTGCATTATAAAATAAGTTTTTAAATACTATAGTTTTTTGGCCAAATTCATCAGTCTGCATGTGTCACTAAAAGCTTAGTGAAATTAAAGAAATAATTTGCTTTCACAGTGATTTAATAAACATTTTTCTCCATTTCAAGGAATAACAAGTTCTTGACATTGAGATTTGTGCATTGTGTGTTATCCTGATAAAAGTTGAGATTAGAAACATTAGAATGTGGCTGCAGAATGGTCATACAAGCATATGAGTAGTAACAATACTTAGGTATAGTGTAGCATTTTAAAGAAAGTCAGATGAAACTTAGTGCTGTTACGGTGCTCTGGCACACTGTGAGGTCTAACAGCCTGAATCTTTTAAACAAGGAAGACAGGAAGAATTCATGCTTTCATGTTATTTATGTCATTTTTTGACACTGCCATCTGAATGTTGCTCTTAAATCCCAAATGTTGGTGGGCCTGTGCCCACTGAAGCCTCAGTTTCCCCTTTTTAGCTGACAGGAATGGCACAAAATATGATCTACCTTCCTCAAGATTAAACGTTTGCATTAGGAGAAGATTTTCTGCATAACTAATCTATAATATATGGCTATTTGACCAATGAGACTCATTCATCTGCAATTGGCCCAGTATCTTTTTATCCAGAGATCTAAAACTCATTGGATACTTTTTTTTATTCATGTCAGCAGTTTCTGGAATGCTCAAACAAGCCTATCTGCCACCACAGTCCCTTTATTCCCCCACCCAAAGCCACTTTCAGTCACCACTCGCTCCTGAGATATTTCTTTCAACAAGCCCTTGAATGCTTCAACTTACACAAATACATATACACAAAGATGTAAGGTTACCTCCAAATTGGGAACATCCTTCAGACTTGGGAAGATTTCACCCCGTCCCAGTTCAAACTCATCCAGGAGACACATTCGATTTGAGGAGAGCACCTTCAAATTGTGAGGAAAAACATTCTGTTGGTTCTAATACAGAAAGTAAAGTTGAAATACTATTGAATTTTTAAACAAAAAAATTTTAAACAAGTATTATTGGCATAATTAGGTGCAATCACTGTGCAGCAGCTCATGTAACTTTAGTATCATAATTAATAACTACTTTCTTTTTCTGATCATTTTCATTGAAATATTACCAGTTTTTTTAATCTCTAAATTTGGGTTAGATTAAGCTCATTTTAACTGAGAAATATCAGCCTTTAAAAGTTGATACATTAAAGTTTCAAATGTTCATGACAGAGTTGCAACACAGAAGCAGATGTGTGCAATCAAACAGAAAAATTGTTAATTAAAGGGTTTTCGGTAAAGTGTTGCCTGGCATGGCAGTTCATTACAAACCTGAAGTTGCTTGTTGACGCCTGACTCTTTAATCAGCTGACTGTGGAAGGAAGTGAGGACATGCTGCGCTGTTTGAAGACAGTCCTGAAGTCCAATCACACAGCTGGAAGGATCCGGTTCATCCTTTGACAGCGCAGGTCTGATCTTTGACTCCACTTTACCAACCAGCTCAGCCAGAGTCACCAGATCAACTGATATGCACTACACAAGAATGTAAAGAAACAAAGTTAAAACAGGTGAGTAACAAAATTCTGTAATGCAGTTGGGCTTTACAGATTTTACAGTGTTGGTAATACTGTGACTGTGAGTTTGAGTAGCATTATGGACAGTCACCTCCTGCTGCAGCAGCCTCAGCTGAGGATCATCATCAGCCCCATCATGAGTCAACAAAAAGTCAGTCAAAGGGTCCAGGCAGAGGAGGACTCTCCGCACAGCCTGGAACAACTTCTTCTTTACAGCTGGATCAGAACTGCCTGCAGCCCTCATCTAGCAATCATTAAACAGGACCATGAACATGAATAATTTATTTTCTGCGTCTCTGTGTATATATGTATGTGTTCAGATTTACTATCCAGTTATATTAAGTACAAACACGTTTTTTGTTTTTTTTTAAACGTACCGCTTGTCTTAGCATGGCGATGGGTTCATGTGTCTGCTGAAGAACTGCTGAAGCTGACACAGTTGAGATTGACATCTTTTCTTGAGGCTGAATAGAAAACAAACAAACAAAAAAAATAATTATCTTTGTGTTAGTTCAGACAGGCATGGTGTCATTGGGTCTTGTTCTGTCCAATTGTTTTTTTTACTTAGGTCTCTCCCATTCAGTTAGCACATCTGAGAAATGAGGCAGCATTCATTCTTATGACATGCTCTCTACTTGCCCAAGTGCAACTTATCCCCCTCATCTCTTCTGGCAAGCAATATCATTCTATTCATTCTACTCTCATTATGTAAAACTGGAAACTTCATACAGATCAAAGTGAAAGGAAGGTCTGCACAGAGGACACTAAATCAAAGGATTCAGTCAACCGTTCCCCTAGTAACCTTAGATGTAAAAGCTTCCTTTGTTGCTCATCCTTCTTTTAGAAGTCTGAATCAATATCCCAGTCATTTTTTTTCTTTATTTTCCTACCTTTTCATTTTTTTCTCCATCTTTTGTGTTGACCCTGCTTTGATGCTCCTGTTGAAGTTTTCTCAAACTGGTCAGTTTCTTTGAGATCTGGGAATTAAGTTGACCCCAGCTTTGGTAATCCACGTCATCGTCTTCATGTCCAGTCAAGCTAGGGAACACACAACATGCCTGAGTCTGTGGTATTTTACACGAGGAAGTTATAAATCCCCTCCATAACTACACGAGGCACTTTATTCTTTTCTATGTTTCTATCTTAATATTCTATCTTACCTTAATGCCATCTCAGACAATCCCTCAGATCTGTGGGATCCTTCCTTAACTTTTTGTTGCTCCTTTAGTCTATTGTGGGCATCCTAAAAAGGTGAAAAACACACGGATCAATTAGTTGTGGTTTTCACAGTCAGTTTTACTTAGGTGTTATTGGATGTGAAATATGCAGATGTCACTTCATAAAAAAAGAAGGAAAAAAGCTAAAAATCTGCAGGCAAAGTTTAAGAAAATTGGATACACACCAGATCTAGTTGAAGAGTTGTTGTTGAGAAAGGCAGATTTTCATCTTCCTCCGCTCTAAACTCATCTGATGCTCTTTTGGCACTAAATGGAGTTACAGGTCTTGAAGGAATAAGTCTGGTTTCTTCAACTGCTGCTGCCGTCAAAGCGGACTTTATCTGAGGGCCGATGTCAGAGGTTTCCTGTTTTGGTGATTCGTGCTGAGCTGGAGCAGCAGCTTCAGTATGAACTTCAGCTGTCGGGATGTGCGCAGTGTTTGGACAATCGACCGTCACAACTTTAGGACTAAAAGCCTTGCAAGCATCTGCTTTCAAGTCCAAATTTATCAATCCAGTTTCAGCATTTTGAGGTCCAAAGTTGTCATCATGGCCAAGCTTAACAGATAAAAGACTGGTTTCAGCACCCTTTGAACTTATTTCTGCTTCTGAAGAAAACTGATCTGCCAAACTCTGCTGTTCCTGAAACACAAATTGAAGACATCACTCAACAAGATGAATAGATAGATGAATTATGAAATTATGAAACATTATTAACCTAATATACCTTAACAGCTGTCAGGGGGTTCATTTCAGCCATATCCTCACTTTGCCCTTCTGAAAGGTTTATCGTCTCCTCTGGGTCCTAACACATCGGTTGTTTAAATATACAAGTGCAAACTGAATCCACGCAGACACATTTGTATATACACGTCATTGTAGGTGTGTGCGTGCGAAAGGAAAGGTTTCTGAGGAGCATTTCAAGCAGCTGCTCATGACAGCACCATTGTAGTGTTTATTTGGGAAGACAAGAACATGCCTCATGCAGCTTATCAGCATGCAAACATCCATCCGAGTCTTCAGTATCAAAGGAGAAAGACGATGTATTAGATATGAAACGTATTAAAGTGAATGAAAACATAAATGAAGAAGGAGCAGTGGAACAGTGGAAGAGAAAGCCCAAGAAATGTCTCATTTTTTGTTTTTCATTTCCAATTCTGGAATGAAACAAAAAAGATCAAATAACCCAGAGGCATGCTTTATTGTTATGTAATCATTTCTAAAATTTACCTCTGGAATACTGCATGTTAGTGTGTCAGAGGAAGAAGAGTGACAACTCTCATCTTCTTCATCCTCCTCTTCCTCTGATTTAGACACCTCAAAAGCCTCCTGCTTCCAGTGATAAGGGAATATATTATATATAAATTATTATTATATCTATGAATATATGATCAAAAGTGTGATTTCAGTAATATGGGAACAAAACATTTTCTTTTCCACTGGCAGTCAACCAGTCATTCCCTTTCATTATAAAGCTTAATACTATTGCATCATATAAAAAAAGGTCTAATGAAGGAAAGCATGTTTACCTTTAGTGTTCTACTCACTTCAGATGATTGTTAAAATTGACGAAGATATCTACAGCCGATCAGCCGTTAGCATGCATTGTAGACACCGGGTGAAAACGTTAATATCTGGCTCTGGAAAATACCCATTCAAGATCAGAAACAAACGTTCACCTACGTCAGGAGCAGTTTTGTTTCTGACCATGAACGAGGATCTAATCTGCCCAGATACTCGTGTTTTCACCCTGTCAGAACAACAGAAACATTTCCCAAAAAGCTTGCATTCTTAGATTTCCTTAAACCTGCCTAAAGCTGGATATTCATTTGGTCAAGACCTAGACAGACAGGTTCAACATATCCGAGAAAACAGTGTAGATTTACAAAAAGGACAGTCACAACACTTGACATTTTTGAAAAATTCCCCAGTTTCGCTGAGCATTGTTGGCTTGAAATATTATTTTAAAGTTTGGCCATTGCTAGAAAGCCCTTCCTCTGTGACAGTCCTTTTTATTTCTCAACATTTAGATCAAAAAGTGATGAACTGTTGCAAATCACAATCATACAGAGAATAGAAGAAGTGTTCGATTAGTCTGGTTAATTCCTAGATCTCAACTCATAATCAGATGTCCAATTAGTGGTATTCGTTTAGCTGGGAATTAATCAGATGTTTTCACAGCGATGATTACCTGAACAAAGTGTCTCTGTGCAGATCTGTGTAGCTGCTCTGCCTCTTCAGAAGAATCACAAACTGTAGTGAAGTCAGGATTGTCACTGGTTTCTTCTTCTGACCCAATCTTGCTCTATGTCAGTGAGGGAGACAATGACAAGTGAGAGAAGATCATAAAAAAAGACATTTAAAGTCGTGTTGAAACTGAAAGCTTGAAAGGGTCAGCACACTGCTTCTAGTGATAAAGACACGGTACGGTGTCTTTAGCTCTTTATTGCTGACAATAGACACTCTTGATTGACCCCGCCATCACAGTAAGGTTCAAGTATAACAGTGACATAATTGCCATCGGAAGCAGATCACAACCCCGGCCCACCCTTTTTTTTTTAATAATTTATTTTAAATAATTTTTTTTTAATCACTGCCTACTCGTACAGAATCAGAACATAAGCATTTCTCCATGTGCAGTGGCATTCAGATTTCATGTTGTACCTCCAGCAGTGATACTTGTTCCTGGGTGAGTTGTTCCAGCTCCTCCAGGTTCTGCAGGAGAAGTTTTGCTCGGGAGAAGACCTGAAGGCCATCTGCTCCCTCTGCAATGTGGAGCTCCCCTTTGCATCTCTCTATGTCCTCTAAACCTTTCTGCATTGACCGCAGACTGGCCTGGATCACCTTAAAAATGTGTAAAAGTGTTACCCTTGTACTTCTGTGCAAAAAATACATTTCGAGCATGTATCTGCGTCAGACGGCCACATAAAATATTATTCTTCTTAAAAGGGACAAACAACAATCCTGTTGATTTAATGTCAAGAGTCTCATGCTTGGGGCGATTTGTTTAAAACTAATAAATTTGTCCCAGACGACTTTCCTCTGTAAAGAATGAACAATGAAAAATGCAGTTCATAACTTCTAAGTTGAGCTAGGTCCCCATCTCTGATAAATAATTCATGGACATTCATCTATAACTGGAATAATAATGCTTACAAAAACCCCAAAACAAGACAAAACAATCGAAGGAGGCAGAGGTAATGAAAACTGCCCCTGTACTGCTTTACCTGTTGGTTTTGAAGATGCTCCGTCAAGGTTATGTTCGAGTCGTCCATCGAGGTTAAAATGATTCTGATTTTAGTGACATTCTTCTCCATAGTCTTCAGGTCGGCTTCAATCACTTCCACTATCTGAGAGGGAAACCACCAGGAACCTCTTCAGAAACGTGAATGATATCTTTACAATTAAAAGTATTTTATATGGTGAATGATGGATATTCTTCTGGATTTTATATCATGTAAATATACTCCCACCTCATGAGGCCTTCTTTCACTTAGCTAAAACTTTTACTGACTTATAATGTGAAGCAACACAGATCTTTTTTCATTCTGGCTGGGAGTCTCTTTTGTATTCCCTTACCCTGCCAATGTTCCCTGTAATTTTCTACAGTCTAAACTGCATATGCCCCAATTTTGAATAGAAATCTGTAATGAATTAGGTTTTTCCAGCCACAGAGATTCAGCCCAATCTGACCAAAACTTAGTTAAGGTGTTTGAGCTGCAAAGGAAGTAGAATGAGCAAAAATTGGAGGAAAAAGATAGATAAATAAACATTTAAAGAAATGCAAATTTAAATCTCTTACTGCAACAGACTGGAGGAGATGCTTCAATGGATCAGTGACGATGCGCTGCATTTCAAGGACTTGTTTATCACTCTGGTTCAGCCTTTCCTCCTGAGTCCTGATGTCACACACAGCAGAGATCTCAGCCAGCATCGACCTGAAGTCCTGCAGGGTGCGTCTGATCCTCTCAGAGTCTTCCAGGACCAACTGTCATTGAGGAATTGTAAGTAATTAAAGTAATCTTTAACGTGTTTAATGTGCTGTAAGAGTTACTGTTTAACAGTGCTGGTGCTAAGTGCTGAAACGAATTGATGCATTAAATGTTAAATTAAAGTAAAATAAATGCTTTCAGGTAGTGAAAAAGCACAGTAACAGACATCAATGCCAAAAAAAACAAATATAAACATATAAAAGCATATGAAATGTTCTAACGATGATCAGCAGAAGCCACTGACAGATGTTTGCGTGTTTGTTCTCTTGTTATCGGAAATCACTGACCTGCAAAGACTTTACATGATTCTGAAGGCTTCTGGTTGTTGTGAATGAGCAGGGAGAGTTGAGCCAAGACTGGGCTTCATCTAACCAGCAGGCGGCTCTGTGCTGAATGTCTTCAAACTCCTGAAAACAAGCAGGGATCTAACAAAAAAAAAAAGCAATTATGAAACTGTTAAAAGCGTGAAGCTTATCTCAGATAAAGTTACATTTCTACAAGAGTATGTGGTAAGATACCTTGCTGAGGAAGGTGGTGCGGTGCTCAGCCATGTGTGCTGCATTCTGATAGAGCTGCAGCGGTTCTGTGAGCTGGTCGATGAGAAGCTGGCCTTCGTTCGGCTGCTCCTCTGCAAGATCCTGCACTTCGTTTTCAAGGAGCATCAAGCTGCGGTGCCATGCATCCAGCTCATCCCACGCATGCTGGAGAACAATCAGTGGATCAATAATGTGGTTTGCAGTCCCTGTTCTCGTCGGTTCGACTTAGTCTTTTAGTAGTTAGCGGTCAGATATTTTGCAAGCTTGCAACACTGTAGTTTCAGTAGAATAAACTTTTGTACACTGCACTATACCTACAATTTTAAACTAAGGCTACTTCAAAGTCAATCTTTATTTCAAAAGTGAAACTAAAGCATTAAAAGGTTTGGGGCACATTGATAAAAAGCTAAAGAGAAAGTAATTGAAAACTTAAAAATTTCAAGACTTTTACTCACAGAGACACAATCAAACAGAAATAAAGATAGAAAATGAAGATACCTTGAGGAGATTTTGAGCTTCAGTGACTGTTGGACTTCTCTGCTCCAGTAATGCTTTCACTCTCTGCAGGCCAGAACTCAGCTCGCGCACTCTACAGGCCAGTTTTCTTACTGGGCTGTTCCTCTCTGGGAGCTGTTGAACACAAAAACATACATAAAAACAAATTTTGGTATGATTTAATTAATGCACCATAAAGTATGGATTCAACTCGATCTTGTTACCATCTCCTCTGCTTTCTGTAGGGACAGTTCAACTTCTTGCATCTGCCTGTCAATATCAGCAGGAATCTCTGCATACCGGCTCTGTACATTGTCCATGATACACCCAAGCCTGGTCTTTAGTGAGCACAAATCCTTTTTGAGCTCCTGTCAGTGTAGACAGATGAAAGCAAAATAGAAAAGCAGACAAACAGGACACAGAGTGAGAATCATGGTCAGAAGTTTAAAAAAATGTCACACTTATTTTCTAGGTTAAAGTTTAAAGTAAACTTCTTCTTTTTTTTGTATACTATAAATCAGTGGTTATTACAGCCATGATTTATATGTACACAGTTTGAAATTAAGAGACAAATGACACTGTCCATGCATAGAGAATGAACTCACCTGTCTTTTACTTGGATTTGAACACAGTTCCAGCTGTGATAAGATAGTAAACAGGTGTTTCTCCACCAGTCCCATCTGGTCTTGGACTTGCTGCCTCTCTTTCTCCTCTGCCTGAGCTGCAGCCACAACCAGCAGATTTTTCTCTTTCAAGCTGGAAAGTTGGAAACAGAATCTTCTCAATATTTGTACTACAAAGTAGTAGTAATTTTACATGCCTACGTTGAACAAACCGTACCTCCTGACATTCTCTTGAATCTTCACCAGCGTTTTGCCAACAGGTCCAGGGCTGATGGCATCAGAGGAGGTGGATAAGCTCAGAGCATGCTCCAGTCGATGCTCCAGGGACAATATGGCCTGCTGCTCCTGCTCCAAACCTGCCTGGCACATCTCAGCTTGGGCAAGAAGCTCCTGTGGTTCATCCTGAGTAAAGCTCACAGTAGACGAGTCTGGAACCTCAGCTTGAAGACTGGCCAAAAAGCTGCAACACTGCTTTATCTGATGACAGCGGAATTAAATAGAACCAATATTATTAGTTCATTTTACACTGCAAGAATCTGTGTAATCTTGTGCAGACCTCAGTGCTAAAGCTCAAATAAAAGTTAATTTACAGCTTAAGAAGTAGCCAAGTAGTTTAATTAATATTCTGGTGTATTCATATTTTTGTTTGCATTACTTTCTACCTGAAAGGATTTGTGGACAGTAAAACTCACACTTGTAGTGATGTCTTTCCATTCCTCTCCCCTCTGTTCAGAGTGCGCCATTAGGAGGCCGACACCCCGTCGTAATGATGCCCAGCGCCGCCAGAGGGCACCTAGCTCACCATCCTTTCCCACCCCACAACCCTGCATCGGACATCCAGCTCTCAGATCTTCTATCTTCCCAGCAAGGCTGCAAAGATCCTCCATCAGAACCTTTATAAAGAAATAAAGCTTACATTAAACTTGCACCAAGCACTTCTTGTCTGTGTTGGTTAAAGTTTCCATTTCATTCCTAAGGAACAGATGCAGATACATGTGATATGCCTAAAAGGTAAACAAGTATCAGAATATAGATCCATCTTAGCAGCTGCTAAATGTTGTTTTCAATGACCAAATAAAATCATTTTGAACCTAGAACATTCTCACATGATGATGCTTGTATATTATGTTTACTGTGTTCACCATCTTGATTTACTTTAGCATGTTATCAGTTGCTGACTAGCACATAACACATAGCGCTATTGTCAGACTGTCAGAAAATATCTGTTTTTTCAGGTATTTGGTCATTTAAAAACACAAAAGTAATGATAGCTTTGAACCAATGGTGGCTGTGGATGAAATACAGCAAAACTGATTCATCCTGAGGGAAATATAAACAGCCAACATTTCAAATAAAGGTAAAAATGCGAGTGAGGGTCATTGTCTTAACACACTGTATTTTATCAATCCAGATATGAACTGTTGAGACATTTTCCTAAAAGCCAAACTTGTCCAAAATGTCAGAGGATCACCAAAGTTGATTGGGGGAGAATTCATCCTCTGAGCACATTTTATTTGTGAATACTTGAATGTAAATGTAGTATCTAATATTTCAAGCCCTATTAAAGCAGGACTTGGGAACTGGCACAAAAATAAATATATCCTCTTTGCTTGCTATGACAGACCCACAGTGAAAAAAAGTCAGGCTCCTCACAGTGTTTCTAATGCCATTTGCAAAAACCCTCTACACATGAAAGAGTTAATGAGAGTCAGGAGGACTCTAACCATCCACCGCCACTTCCAAGGTTACTGTGGTTAGTAGCTTGCTTGTGCATGAAAGCCTTACTTGCAGGAAGGAGCCTTTAGGGGCAGAGATGAAGCACAGCAGAGGGAGTGAAAGGACCCTGCAAACTGTGCTGATTAAAAGGTTCGAGGTAACTCCTCAGTATTCTAAACACTACCAAGTTCTGCTTTGAGCTAACTCCAAGATTACTTAAGCCAATTTGTAGTCCAATCACTAACCTCTGTAAAGCATCAAAATCTAAATAATGCAAGGTTCAAGTACACAACCGACCTTAGCTCTTCTTTGTTGGGCAACACATTTGTCATACGATGTCACTTGCTCTGCAGTACATTCTGAAAGCCTGTCTTCAAGCTCTGAGAGAAGCTGACGTACATCTTCATGACACTTCCTGTGACTTTGTTGTCTTATTTCACACCTTTGAGAACATAAATCAGAAAAATTAAATAAATAAATAACCACATAAAAAGATAAAAGGTATGGGTAAGTTTGGGAATGACAACAACTCCGATACCTCTGCAAGCATTCCAGCCTGAGCTGGGCCTGAGCTTCCAGTACAGCTCTTCCTACCAGCAACTGACTGAGGATGCTGGTGTGGAGCACCTCGGTCTCTGGGCGGGATAGGCAGGGTTGCTGGGGCATCCGCTCCACAAAGTGGCTAATATGAGCTTGAAATCCATCTTCAAGAGCTTGTAAAGCCTGTTGGGTCTGTCTTTGTTCCTCTGTGCAATCCAAAAACCCTCCGGGAGCTGATAAGAAGGTTGCTTCGGCATTATAGAGGAAGCCTATTGCTCCCTGTGCAGCCCACTGATAATCTTTTAAGGATTCTCTAGCTTGAGACAGAGTGACCTGTTGGATGAAAGTTACATAATCAGAATGTTTAGAAAGTTAAAGTCAAAATTAAAAAAAAAACAAAACTTGAAAGTATTAACAATTTAAGCTTACCATCAAAGAGTGGCACTCTTGAATGACGACTTCTCTGAGGGAATGCAGGTCCTTGTAGTTTCTCAAGTCAACTTTTTCCTTCTGTGCCAGACCTTCCAACACTCGCATCCCAGATTCCATATTTCTCCAGATGACCCAGTATTGTTGTAGAACAATATCTATGGCTTTTTCTTTGGGACTGACGGGTTTGGCTTCTTCCAGCTTCTCTTTTGTAATTTGTAATAGTTTTATAAAAGCAGGAAGTTCAGAGTTCATTCGTAAGCCCAGCAGAAGCTTGGCCTCTAGGTTTTTGATATCATCTGTGACAGAATGCTCCCAGGAGACCAAAGTTTCCACTGTCTGGTGAATCCTCTCCCTCTCTGAATTCAGCTCAGATGGATGTAACTCGGTAGCTATTGCCTCCAGTTGATCTGCTGCTTCTTGACATTGGGTTTTGACTAAAGGAAGTTCAACCAGAAGTGTTTGGCACAATCTAAACCTCTCACCCAAACTGACTGCTTTATTTTTGGCAAGCTCGATTTGCCCTTTGATAATGTCTCTAGATTCCTCAATTTGTCCCCTCAGGTGCAAATATTTGTCTTGTTCAAAGGCATTTATACTAAGAGCTTTACACCGGTCTTGTAGTTCCCCAATGGAGCAGAGCAAGGAGTTTCGCTTGGCCTCCTGGCAGTGCTGAAGCTCTTGTACTTGGCACTGGTGCTCCATTAGCATGTGCTTCGAATGTGCAATCATCAACAATGAATCCTGAGTCAGAGGAAATTTCTGCTGATCCAAGTCAGCAGAAATTTGCTTTAAGCTAGCCTGGATGGTAGATAGCTCTTCATTTGAAGAGATCCGCTCATGAATAAGTTCCTCTAATTCCCAGCTGGTGGCTTTCTCGTGAGCTAAAAGCCCATCTAATTCTGTCCAAAGGCCTGAAAGCCTGTTGACAAGGTAGCGGCTCTCTCCTGGACTTAACCCCATGGCTATTTTCGTGGAACTTTCTGACATCGCTTCCACTAATTTTAGTTGGTTCTCTATCTCCGCTGTGGCTAATTTGTGTATTTTCAGCTCATCCTCCAATTTTCTAATGCCAGCTTTTGAAACATTCTCCACATGGGCGCAGGGGTCTCTTTTAGCATTTGTTTCTGTTAGCCAGGCATCCAAGCTAGCAAGCTCACATAAGAGTTTCTCTCTCTCAGTCAGATTTTTCTTCATGGTACCAAGAACACGATCCAAGCTGTCAGCAATAGCTTCATACAGGTCTTCTAATGTTTTTAGTACTTCGTTATCTTCCTTTTCCATTACAGAGGCATCATCTCTCAGCTCTTCTACTTGTTCTTGCATCTTGGTCCGTCTAGACAAAATATCGGTCTGATATTTCTTCATTTCAACAATCTGAATACGAGCCTCTTCGGGAAAAAGAGCTAAGTTGTGCCCTGTAGAGATGTGATTTTCTGCCTGCTTAGCCCATATGATCAAGTCTCGCAGCTGCTTGTTGATCTTACTTGAAGAATTGGCATCACAGCTGAATACGAAAGAGTCCAGTTTGTTCTTGCAGACGTTGAACAAGGACCGCAATCCCTGAAGATTTTGTTCAATCTCATCTTTCTCTCTCTGACCAAGAGAAAATTTGATGAGAGCATCTGACTGGGACTGTAAATGTAGGTAAAACTGGTCATACATTTTTAGGTCTGTGGTCAGACAAACCACTTTGAAAGCACTCAAGTTATGCATTTCAAATGTCAGTAGAGCTTCAAGTTTGGCTTTAAGCTCTTCGGCCTCTTTTAAAAGAAGTGAAGATTGAGAGGTGGAGTTTGATGCGTGTCGCAGAGCTCTTTTGATGCTTCCTTCTTGAAGCCTCCATTCCTCTTGGACATCTCCAAGCTGAGCAAGCAGAGCACCTGAGCTTTCAGCATCACTTAAGTGCACTGACAGTTGGCCACTTATGCAGAGCAAATCTTCTATCAGGGACTTCTTCTGCTCCATGGTTTGCTGCAGAGCGTGAAGTTTTTCAGCTTGAAAGGCACTGCTTCCCAAAGCATTTCTGATCAAATCCACAACAAAATAATTATTACAATATACATCAAGTACAAGATAATACTATATTAAGTAATGATGGTGTACTTTCAAATGATAGGTTTACTCACAGGGTCATTTTTTCCTTCTCAGCAGCTAAAACCTCAAGGAAAGCTTTGGTGAGCCTCATCTGAAGGTGATACCGTTTGACCTGATCCAGCTGAGCGGCTTTGACCTGCACCGTGGCGGAGGCATCCAGCAGGGCTGCACTGCATTGTCCCTCAGTCCTTTTCATAGCATTTTGGTCAGCAACCATGGAAGCACCGCTTTTCATAGTAGCCACTTGCTCCTGAACACAGTGCCTGTGCTCCTACAGTAGATTAGAAAGTTATTTCAAACTTTCTCAGTTGTATGATGATGTCATGGAAAGTATATTAAAAGAAAAACCTTTGAGAGAGGATATCAGAATTGTTTCTCCTAAGTGATGAACCACTCCACAACTTTACTTCTGAAAGGCGCCCTCTGTGATGCTTGCATGTTACTGACATTTTTTAGACGTTACACAACTTTTATAGTCTATAGAAAAAGTGTTGCATCAAATTGAAAGTGATCATATATTTTTCATAAAATAAAACTTCTCAGTAACAACATATGATAAGTTGTTTTATGATTACTAGTTTAAATAATAATGTTAAATAAATATTGTTTTTTTCTTCACATCTACACAGATGTAACAGGGTTGTGCGTGCTGTACTTACCTGTGCTTCCTCCAGCTGTTTTCCCATAGCCGTGATACTGAGCTGCGCAGGCTGGTATCTACATGCCAGAACTTGTTGAACTTTTCGTACTAATTGAATGTCCGCTTCGCCAGGGGAAGACTTCAGGTACCAATTTAAATCAGTGTGCGGTGTTCTCTTTGTAAAGATATGAAAAGATTCAATCAGACAAGTAAAAAAAAAACTTAAATTAGGTGGAAAAAATGTCCGTTATAGCACTTTTAAGGTTTGAACAATCCTAAAGAGTAATATAAATGCTTCCATTTTCCGAATACATTGAGAAGTAACATTGCGTAAACTGTCAGACATGTCCATTTGGGTAAGATAGGAAATAAATGTTCAAAGTTGGGTTCAATGTAAGCAAATCTTGACAATCCTGACTATCTAGATTTTCCAGGGTCTGTTTATCGTCTGTGACTAAACATTCTAATGACCCAGCAGGAAATCCCTGTATCTCATGAATCCTTCCTGTTGACCTCCCCATCAGCACCATCATGGGAATACACAAACATCAGTCAAAACGCTACCACTCTTATCTTTTAGACTCAAGTACTTTGAGTCTAAAATGTAAAAAACAAAAATCCTTTTATTTCAAAGCAGTATCATACATTTTGCATATTGTGTACAGCTCTAGAAAAGACTTGTGACATATATGGTAAATACATTACTTCTCTTTCTTACTTCAGCTCTTCCAGTTAGTTTAAGAATCTAACCTTGCTTCACACTTCCACAACACGCTGCTGTGTGGTTCAACTCTTAGTTTTAGCTCTTATTTTCATTAAAACCAGTTAATACTCACATTTATAATGTTACTTCTTTCCACCAAGCTCTGGATTTCAGAAAAAACATCCTGCATGGTGGACCTGTGCCTGCAGGACTCCGGTGATCCACCTGTCATCTCTCCAGGACCCAGAGCAGCTGGTAAACCCAGTGCCGTCCTCTCAGGCTCCATGCTTTCTTGGGTCTGAGGTAAGACAGACAGAAGACATGGGTGTTGACACATTTTACTCATTCTGCCCCGTATTTGTCAACAGATAATAACAGAGCTTCCTGTTCTTTCCCCTGTTCCACAGCGGTAAATATCAGGCAGTGGCCTGGCGAGTCAGTACAGTTATGCAAGAATGTGACTGATTAAGGAGCAGCCTGCCCCAAGGGAGAAGGATTCCTTCAGTTCATCTACGATATGCCTCCCTCTTTTTTTTTCTAAAGAAAGAATTTTATAACTTGGTGAAACAAGACTGACCCCAAAACTTGAAAATTGACTCCCAGGTTACTAGATTTCAAAGAGGGAAGGTGCCTGTTAAAAAACTCAAGAGCATGACTGAGGTGAGCAGTATGGCAGGGTGTAAGTGGAGCAGGAGCAAAAAAATTAAAGTAAGCTACACAATTCATGTATGTGAACACTGCGTGAGTGAAAATATGAAACACTCAAGGCAGGCTTCTTAAACTCTGTTGTGTAATATCAACACACTGATTTTTCTTAGTCAAGTGATGCGTAAAAATCTGAGAGAAGTCGTCTAACTCTCTCTCTAACTTTTAAAATATATTAAAGTGAATTCAAAGTTATTTGATCCTGCTAAAATTTAGAAATATAATCAAGAAATGTGATTTCCTCTGAATCAAGACACTAAACAGGCAACTGTATTAGACAGAGGTAAAAGTATTTTAAAGAGCCCATATTCTACTCATTTAGAGGAGTCAAGTTTGTATGTCTATTAGAGTAAGTTGACATGGTTTCATGTTCAAAGACACATTTTATTTCTAACGCACATTGTTTCAGCCCCTCTCGTCAGCTCCTCTTTGGTAAGCTCTGTTTTTGGCTGTCTCTTTAAGGCCCCAGTCTGCACCGATTGGTCAGTTGATCCTAAATGGAGTGGAAGGTGGCTACTTGTTTTCTTTTCTTTTTTTTCTCCAAAATGTGTTAAACTGGCCTTTAAGCAAATATCATGCAAATATGTCTCACAGCACTGCCAGTTTATCTGTAGATTTTTCTTTTTGCTACTCAGGAACACTGAAGTATGTCAGAAAGGTTTGTTTTCATTGTTCAATATATAAAGCATGCATTGGAGCACATGTTTGTGATAGTAATTAAAAGAGTAACTTTTGTGCAATATAAACATCAGCAAGCATTCATCCATTTGCATGGAGAAGATAACTTCCTGTTGGTTGGTAGACCAATGCTTCAAAAAAGAATAAAGTTAAAACCGAACAAATGGACTTGACTAAAAGGGATGACATTCAGTTTATAAATGGTGAGAAAAATAAAGGCACTAAAATGAAAAAGGCTCTGGCTAAATCTAGGGTCAGATTCGAAGTAAAATTACAGTTGCAAAATGTCAGAAATATTGTTTCTCTCTCTCTCTCACACTAACATGAAGGGAAGATGAGGAAACAACAGTCGCTTGTAAATGTCAAAGAAGAAGATGATTGATATGTGGAATCTAAGAAAACAAGGACAGCAAATTCATCTTCCACGCCTGAATCTTCCCGTTTTCGACAACTTGCCAGCAGCTTGTTAAACTTGTGGAGTTTTACTTTTATGATTTTGTTCCAGTAACATGAATTTGACATTTTTGAAAGGTCATGGTATCTGACCGTTTAATGACATCATCCCTGTTTGAGTCTAACAGGAGACTACATCCAAATCTAAGCCTGATGTGTGGTGGGTGACAGCACAGTGGCTTGGATCTGATTTTATTAAACAAAAGAAAACCTCCTAACTAACATTTTGATTTGGGGACATCAGTCTTTCCTTTCCTCAAGTTAATTTATATCGACTTTTTAATTAATTATTTTTAATTTTTTTTTTTTTTCACAATAACAGAAGCTAAATACTAAACATCAGAAATAGAAAATAAGTGAATAAATTATACCTGTTCTTGTGTCAGCTGTATTTCCTTCAGCACTCCAGGTAGCTTCCATTCAGTTCCTTCATTTGTGAGCGACACACCATCTTGTCCTGCTGTTGCTTTTGGACAATTGCCATCTGTGCATTCAGAGTCATTAAATTCTCCTTTTTCCACTTCCTCGCATGCTGTACCTGTGTTCTGTGCAGTGTCAGCAGCTGTCAGGTGTTTGTCAGTTGTTAGTTTTCTGGTTTCAGTGAGGGCATCTTCACTTTGCACTGAATCTTCCACAGTGCACAAGGCTGAGCTCACCGTTTGTTCCCCAGAGATACAGATATCTGCCATCTCTTCTAGCTTGACACCTGGAACTGTGGTTTCTGCTGTACGTCCATCAGTGCGTTGACATTCAGCAACAATGCAACACGACATGGAGGTATTAAATCCTTCATTACTCTTTGATTCTTTGGCTTTGTGGTTTTCCTTGCACAGTAATTTAGCACTTACAGATTTGACCTCCTCTAGTTCTGCCAAGCGGTTTGATTCAGGACTGATTAATGTGGCTGAGAGCTGTGATTTCTCCTCAGGGAATCCTGGGTTTGAACTTTCTGCTGGTTTTGCATCACAAAGCTCAGCTCTCTGTGACCATCTGAAAACATCTGAACTGCTCGCTCCAAAATGTCCAGTTTGCTGTATGTCCCATGCCTGCAGATCCAACATGATAGTAAACACTTTGCCTGGGCTTCCACTGATGTCGCCATGGTGTTCATCTTGTTCTTGAGCATCTGTCATGGCCTTAAAATTCTCTGATTGTGCTGCTTGGAGTTCAGACATTTTGTCAGGGGTAGAACGGGGGAAGCTCTTTGGATGCGTTAATGGTGCTCCTTTCAGGGATACGACACAGGGATCTGAAATGATTTCCTTAGGATTTTCTGCATCTGCATGTGAAATTTGTGGAACCCAAGCAGATGCTGAGGGACCATCTCTCTGCAGAGGTTGAGTGTTTGCCTGAGAGTCTAATGCAGACGGCTCGGTATTTCCAGTAGGTGTACTGTACATGCCGCTTTGAGTATCCGTGCACAACATCCCACCATCACCCTCTGGTGCGAAATTACCCTGGAGGTTTATTTTTGGAAAAGCTGATGTCAGCTGTTGTGACTCTTGTTGGGTCTTTGATCTTAAAGCATCAGAGATTTCTGAGCATGGCGCTTGAACAGGGGCTGAAATGTCATCTTTGTTTATTTCCATAAAGCTACCTGCAGTACACATGACAGAGGCATCATCTTTTTGTGCTGAAAGACATGCTCGGTCCTGTTTAGTGGCATCACCAACCTCATTTGATGCTGATGATGATTTTGTGACATGCTCAATTGAAGACCGATTCCTCTTTAAAGTGTATGAAATGCCTTTGATTTTATTTTCATTGTCTGTCTGGTTACTGTCTGAGTCTTCCTTGCTGACTGTAACAGAGGACGGGGAAGCAGGAGAAGATGTGCTTGAAGTTTTATCAGCCGACACCGAATCTGTTGCATCATCTTCATTTCTTAAACTGACTTTATCCCCTCGGCCCAGCAAGTCTTTATTTTCCAGTTGCACTCGACTATGACTGTGACTAGCCTGTGAAACCCATAAAATTAACAAAAAATATTAACCACTACAGTATTATTATAATCCTAATTGCTTATGGCTGTACATTTCTGTGTTTGAGAACAAACTCACCAGGCGTTTCAGAGCAGGTTGGCTCTCACTAAGAGCACCTAAAGCTCTTCTCTCCAGAGCCGCTGTCACTTCTGCTCCCAAACAATTTACAAGAAAGTCGTGTGCTGCGAGCACCTCCTGAAGTGCTTTTTGAAGCTGCAAACCTTCATCCAGAGCTGCCTATGAGAACACAGGGACATACACAAGAAAATATACTTTTCTGAATTACATTTACAGTCTAAGGCAGTAAATTTGGCATTTGCCTAATCATAAATCAAATCCATTCATGTTACAAAATCTTGCATGTCGAATGTCTCGAGAACAATACACAGCCACTTAAGGCAAAAGAACTGCTCAGATTTACCAGCCGTAGAGGTTGGTTGTTTTACATCTTTACTGTGGATGGTTCTTAAAGGAACTGCAGTATATTAGACCATCACTAGGAGGACTAGCAGAACTGTAACATAATATTAAAGGTTGATAGAAAATATGTCCCAATATGTGGCGCCATCCCTTTTTATTTAACAAGAGGTTATTTCACTTGTATTCTTGCTTAAGGCTCTTTACTCTGAGTTTTATTTTACTTCTTCAAAATTATTTTTGAAGAAAAATGGTCAAGCTATACCAAAAAATATAGTTTTGATGAGGGCAAGTTTACTTAAGGTGTAGTAGAGGACATATGGATGAATACATGGGCGTGTTTTACCTGTGTGGGCGATGATGACTCAGCTTGTACTGTTTGGATCCATTGCTGCAGCTGGATGATGACTCCTCTCACTGTCTCAGCAGTGTGTTCAACAAACTCCAGATTCTTCTGCAGAGAAGTTGACCTAAGGCTGGAGTTGGACCCAAACAGGCAGAGTGTGAGTTTCATTTCAAAAGTAAAATAAAAAGAAAGTTACATGTAGCCAAAAGTACATAATCAAACAAACTAACATCCATCTTATTGCGATAGTGTTTAAACTGAAGTATAACCACATATCCCATCCACACGTTTCTACTTTCTTATCATAGATTTGTAAATAAAAGCTACAGTGATTTCAAGACATCATTATTTCAACAAACTTGCAATAACTGCAGTCTGTGTAATAAAAATAAATAAAAATCTGACTTTCTCCCTTCTATTACTTCCTTCCTGTAACTTTATATAATTGTATCACTATAAAGCTGCACAGAAATTGCTAATAAACACAGAGAGTGTACCTGTCGAGGTCTTTAAAAACTCCACCAACAGTTGAAATGACATCTGCAGGGAACGTTTCCTGTGTGGACTCTCTTATTCTCTGCAGGTCGCCAACTCTGGCTGCCAGCTCTGACAACCTTTTATCACAGTCCTGAGGGAGACAAATGCCTCTGTGAATGAAGATATCATCAGCCGTCTTTTTATATTTCTATTATTCAGGGATGAAGTGACATTTTAAAGCAGGCGTTAATGTTACCTGTATTGTATCCCATTGATGTATCAGCTGGCTGATATCCAGCAATACTTTGTGGCTTCCAGACAGACTCTCCATATTTTCAGCCAAGTCTCTCAGTGCATTCTGTAAACATGAGGCTTCTTCCATAACTCGCTGAATTCTTTGATTAACTTTAAGCTGTGCTAAATTTTCTTTGATGCCACTCTCTAGCTCCCTCTTGTGGCTTTGGAGGTTGGTGACTTGCTGGGAAAGGCTGCCTCGGACTTTAGCTGTGGAACTCACTGTGATGGATTCCCTGAGTTGTAAAATGCCTTTTTCAGTGTCTATAACATCTTGTAGCGAAGCCTGAAATGTGAAGAATTAAATGACAGTTTAATGCTTGAAAAGCTTAATATAGGTGGCTAAATGTTCATCTGATTGACTTTTTTTTTTGCCTAACAGGAAAGTGAAATAAAAATGTTATTGAGTTTGAACATGATTCATCAGGCCAGTTTTCCTTAAGGACCTCACCTCCAGAGCTGATGCAGAGTTCAGCCCAGCTGAGCTTTCGTTCTGGGCTTGACAGACTGACATCTTTTCCTGTAGGGATGTCAATTTATGGTGGCAGTCCTGCAGCAACTGGCCAAAGTGTTCCTCATTACTCAAATCTTCCTCAAGGAGGGAGCACAAACCCTGTGGATATTTCAGGCAGTAACAGTCAGGGAACTTGTACATAGCGACACATACAGTGAACACTCTATAAGACAGATTCCAGCTCGTGTTCTGAATCTTTTCATACATTGAACCCCATTTCTTTCCATGCACTAACTGGAATCCTCGGGAGGAAACCTGAAGTGCAAACACACGTGTTCGGGGGTCACCGTAGGCCATTAGTTTTACCTTCAGCTCTGTCATTAGTGTTGACCAGCGGGTGTCTAACTCGGCCCAGGAGGAATCGTTCCAGATGCTGTCACTAGTTTTCTCAGCCAGCTCTTTCCTCTGCTCATCCAGGCTGGTAAAAGTTGATTTCAGTGATGCACATTCTTCTTGTAGCTGGCGGGCAAGAAAGCAGGCTTGTGCACGCTCATGTGTGGTCAGCCAGGGGAAAAAAGTGGGAAGCTCATCCCTTCGGTGCTGCAGCTCTTCCACTTTGCTGTAAGCCTCTTTTCTCCTGGCCAGGTAGAGAGAGCTGAGCTCTGGATCACCTTGTAGCGCCCTGACGCACCAGAGAACATCAAGAGATTATTTCTACCTCTGAATTAGAGACATGAAAATCATTTAATCCAAACTCGAGTTTTGAAATTATTCAAATGTAATAATTTAATTTTTAATGCTTTCAGTGGTGTAAAATAGCTTTTCACAAGCTGCACTCACCCATAATAAGGCTGAACTGACTGCAAAAGGTCTCTCCACTGGTCCTCTGTTTTTTGAATGGTTTCCTGAACTTCGTGTTTCAGCTCAGCCCTGTTCAACAGTCTTTGGCTCAGACTATTTCCAGCAACTCTGAGCTCTTCCAAGCGAGCCTCGCCCTCTGTTGTCCGAGTCAGCACAGCCTGAAATACATTTTCAAAGATTTTACAAATCTGTGCATGATCCATTTAGAATGCAAAAACACCAGAAGTGACACAAGTCTCCTAGACTCTACTTGTATCACATATAATATCAACCTCGTAAGACATTTATCGATTTCAGGTGGCTTTCTCAGCATTTCAGTTGTCAGTTCTGCACAGTAAATGGAAACTATTTACTTTGGAACAAGCATTAGCAAATGTAGGCAACAAGAAAAAGCCTTCATCGCAGCCTTATGTGAAACATCACACCTAAACATTAACATTAGGTTTATCAGTATAAACATAAAACCACCTTCCTAAAAATGATGTTGGTCTGCTTAGTGCCACCAAAACTCCTGTGTCATTTTGATTTTGATTTTGTGAGCTTCAGTGATTGGGCTTGATCAGATGCATCTTATGGATGTTTTCATTCCTGAGCCGTACAGTTTACAGTGTGATGAGGAGTGTTGTCCTGCCATCAGGGCAAAGGTTTTAAAGTAACATCCACACGAACAGCAAAGTAGTATAAAGGGCCTGAATAATGTCAGTGACTTCACCGGTCTCTGGTTTCAATGTTAAGACTCATTGATGTAGAATTTTTTATTGAGACTACAGCAATTAGTTCAGTCTCATTATTCAGCATGCGTGATTTCGATCTAAGGAATATGCACAGCTATAAAACACCAGTGTGTTTCAAATCAAATGTCATGTTCAGATTTGTTCCAGAACATTTAAAGAAGTTATTGTTAAAGTGGGTTAAGATTTCTTACTTGAGCACAGTGAAGTTTCTGCTCTACTGGAGTCTGGATACCACGTCTTTCAGCACGAGGCGAATCAACAGTTTGTCTCAAATCTTCAATCCATGACTGTGTGGACTTTGACAAAGCCTGAAACACCTCAGCGTCCCTGGTCAGAGAACACTGTGCCTCCTCTGAGCCCCCTCGTATGTCAGTTTGGAAGCTGTTGTATCGTTCTAGCAGTTTGTTGCTCTGCTCCAGCATCACACACTGCTGAAGGTTGCTGCTTTGTAAAGATGGCACAAGCTGCCTGAGAAGCTCTGTCCTCACACTGCAGAGCACAGACAAGAGAGATTATGATCTTTTAAATTTGTTCACAATTCAAAATGTTAATTAAAGGTTAAAAATGAAGCTTTAAAAAACAAAAGATATTCATTGGTGTAAAGTGTTATGCTCATACAATGTGTGCAAGTATGAATGGAGCTTCTTCATCGGCTAACATTTAAATCACGCCTGTACAGATCGTCACGCGTATATAACAATAACATAACAACAATAACATGTGGAATAAATAAGAGCGAGGACATTTCTTATTCCTCGGTACACAGTTTACAAGACTGTGGTCTAAGTGCAACAGTCATGAGTCAGTGTGAGTCAGTCATCTGCAGAGAAAAGGCTGTACGACTCCAACCCCCTCACTTTTAGGTGAGGTTAGTTTTAAATCACAACACTGACCAACTTCTCATGCTGTTCAGGCTCAGAGTTTGATTCAATTGACAGATTTTCTGTTTGTTTCTTCACTTTATTCCCACTTTAAGTTTATAGAGCAACTCAGCACAAGGTTGCTAGTTAGAAAATACCATGCGAGTACTTTATCTGTTCAAAGAAAATATGTACATTGTGCAAAGATTTAATAATGTATGTAGTCTTGTGTTCTTTGTTAATGGATAGCTTGGTTGCTTATATTTTAGATGTACTGAATAGGCACAGTAAATAATGCTCCATACACTAATAAAATTAACACTTGATTTATATGTGAGCTGTTGACAGTTTCCACAAGATTTAAAAATCCCTTTCCAACAATCCCATGCCTGCACCCAAAGAACAGTTTACCTTTGTTGAAGTGTTTCTTCTTGCAGGAGACTAAGATCTCCCCCCTTTGCTGCTCTTTCCTCAGCAGCACAAAGCCATAGTTCCAGATGTTCTTTCTCCGTTTGCAGCCTACAAAGCATATGTGGCATATACGAGAAAAAGATTCAGGAATGTTTTCACAATACAGACGTCAGGCAAAAAAATGATTCTGGCACTTAATACAAGTCCTTGTGTCTCTTTTTATTTATTTTTTAACTTGAGATTTTATTTTCTGAGGGCATGAATATGGACATGTTTTTGTAGTAGTCAGATATTTGAATTGTGTAATAATTTAGTGAAATCGTGTTGGGTATTTTGAGTGTTTTCATGTTTCTTAAAGCTTATAAGTGATTTTTAAGGTAACATTTTTTGGTGTTAATCCACATTTATGTGACTTTATCTTCACTTTGAACTGAGAGGACTTAAGGAGTTGTTCTGTCATGACTGAAAAGTATATCTTAGGGCAGAATAAACCTCATTCAAACTTGGGAGAAAAAATTGCTTTAAACTATTCGACCCACCCCTCACAGTGTCCAATGGTTATGTCAGTGTGGATGTATTTGATTGGTTACTTTGTATATTTTTCTGCTTTATACTTGTCTTGTTTAAATACTGAGTAGTTGGAGGTTTTATGATGACCCTAATGAAGGCCACAAGTGGAAACACGCTGGTCAAACAGTAAAGTTGCTCTCTGTTTATACTCAGTGGTGGACCAAATACTCAACTCCAGTACTTGAGTAAAAGTTTTGATACTCGAGGTCTTACTTACTCAACTACAAGTAAAAGTTGCTCAGTCAAAATTTTACTCAAGTTAAAGTACTGAAGTACTTACTTTTAAAAATACTTAAGTATTCAAAAGTACAAAGTGCCTTTTCTAATAACAGTACGTTGCTGTATTGCTTTTACAGAACCATGTAACTCTGAAACCACCTGATGATGTACTGACAGGTAGAAGTCTTAGGTTCTATTATAATGTCTGTTATGTGGTGCTTGAGTCAAAAGTTCATGACAGTTCAATCAAATGTGGACTTGAAAACATTACCTGTCGAGATCCTTGATATTCTTCCCAGTCTGTTCCTCCACCTCAGAGAAGAGCTGATAGATGTTTCTGACTTTTTCCTGCAGCTGAATCCCATCTACAGACAGACTCTGGAGGCTCTCAGTACCGGCTATGGAGGCAATAACACCCACATCCTCCAGTAGACTCTCAGCCTGTTCATCCTGGGTGTGGAGCTGCAAACATAAATCCTGTACAGGAAAAGATTGTTGTTAGGAATGAGCATTTCAAAACCTCAGCAGCTATCAGTCTCTAATCTAATTTGTCCACTTTAAAAACACAAAACTACGACTGTGTATAGTTGTATTTTCATAAATGATTTTGAACTTAAAAACGATAAAGGTTGGACTAAAAAAATCTAACCAATGTAATTTATACACTATAGATGACTTCCTTGTATAAAGATAGTTCAGATTTGGCAGCCATCAGTTGCCATGTGAATAATTGCCCTTCTACCTGGTTTCTTTATATTTCTAAAATGGCAACTACAATCAAAAGCATTTTCAGAAGGTTTTCGAGCACACTCAGATTGAAGAGGCAGTCTGTTACTATTACAACCATGTGTTGTTTTATTTTTCTTACAGCAACTTTGGTAGACCTGCAGGTGAGAAGTTTAATTACAAGTTCAGTAACATCAGTGTCAATGCTACCTAGTTATGAGGCTGTTAATTACTCTGTAATTTACAGTTTCTAATAGGCGATTTGGATAATAGTGACAGTTTATCAAATCTCCCTTTGGCCTGGTGATAAGCACAAGGAATCTTAATGGTTGATCACTTCGAAGCTGTTACTGACTCAATTTGAAAAGTTTAAAAAACCTAAAAGTTATCATGTATAATCAAGTGTTTTAACTGTAGATCGAATTTAACATTTCTAATTTAAGAACTCACCTTAAGTTTTGCAAGAACCGTTGCAACATCGGGACCAGTCAGAGTGAGGAGGGAGTCTTGGATCTTCTGGAGAGACTTGAAACACTCTCCCATCCTCCCGGTAATTTGTTGTTTAGTGGACTCCATCTGCTTAAAAACATCCTCTGCTTCAGAAACAAGCTCCTTCAGCTGCTCCATCTTCTTCCTCATCTGTGTCTCCACCACCTTGAAAACAATACGAGTCGAACGAAAATCTCTGATCAGATAACACGACTCTATAAATATGTGTCCCAAAAACATACAAGATATCTACTTGTAATTCCAGATTTTAAGAAAAAACATCCAAGAGAAAAAAAAGTGTAATGGTGAAATTTTTTCAGTTCAATTTTAAGCCGTTTCAGTTCTTTAAAAGTTATTTTCAATCATTTGAATGACTTGATCAACAGAATGCTTTGTATGCATTTAAAAAAAAATAACAAAAAAACAGTGATTTGTTTTGTTGCAAGGTGCCAAAACATGAATTTACATACACCATGTTAAAAAAAAAAAAACAGTTAAACCTTCTTTGTCATCATAGAAATTATTATACAACTAAAACTTTGAGGTAAACTGGATCTGAAAATGTAACGAAGACTAAATGTACATATATGTCCTTCTCACTGTACTGTGCTACATTACAATTATAAACCTAAATCCTGAACAGAAAACTAACCCAGAGCTTCATGGGTTACCTCATAGCCTCAGAGCCTCACCTGCAGCTCCAGAGGGAACTCTGAGCTTTGAAGCAGCGTCTGAATCTCAGTTGCTCTTCGGTGGAAACGCTGGATATTCTCCTCTTGGGTCATAATCTTACTCTGGAGACGGTGAAAGGAAGGCTAAAATCATTCAAACTGTAGTTGCTTTCACAGGCCCAATAATATCCGTCACACCAGGATTCAGGATCCACACATTTATCATATGAAGACTATCATAGGGCACAATTAATGCACACACATGGGCAGCAGGACATTCTCTCCCAGTTCCCAGCAAAAACGTCTACAAGCTTTATTTTCTCAAAGTAATGCAATATCTTAAAACAAAACAAGATTATGTGCAAGTCACACTTACCATTGCATGTGAAACAAATTAACCAAAATCAGTAACAAAATTCAATATTTCTACAAAATGGCGAGTGAGACATTTTTGGGTAAATATGAGCATCTATTCAAAGTTAAATGAAAACGTGTGTAAAATGCCTTTTCCACACGGTTACTGATGGTGTAGTCCTTCCATAAAGTAACACAAGAATTTCACAAATAACAGTTCAATATCACAGCACACCTATAAAGAGTAGCATGACACACAGTTAATACACACACACAGGCAGTATACCCTCTCCCAGCTTCCAGCTTTTACCAAGAAGATGCAGTTATATGACCCATGTGTGTTTGGTGTATCAATACTTAAGGCCCTGCTACAACAGGTGACTAAGAACTCAATACACTTAAACTTAGTTCTACCTGCAAAGCCTTGATGTCATCCTCCGTCTGAAAAGATGGACACTGAGCAAACGCTGCTAGTTTACCGTCGGTCCAGCTGCCCACTTCTGCCCCCAACTGAAGGACTCCTTCCCACAGACTCACGCAAAGATGTAGGTTTTCAAGGTGGCAATCTGTTCTCTCTGATAACTGTTAAGACCAAAGAAATCAAATTATGCTTAAGTTAATGACTTAAACCTACAATGTGGAGCTTTACTTTAACCGTATCTGTTGCATGATGATCACGCACAGCAAAACAGATGGTAAAACACTAATGATACGCATATATTTGATTTACTGCCGAAGAAAAGCTTAGTGAAATAATCTGTAAAACAAACCACAAAGAAGTCAGCTTGAACGTACCGCAGATTGTCATAAAGAACATGTTGAAAACAAGTTTGAAAGCAACACACAGAAACAAAAAAATTAAATTAAGTACAGCATAAAGTATATAAAGTGGCTGAACTTACATCCAGCC
This sequence comes from Odontesthes bonariensis, assembly GCF_027942865.1. Lineage (NCBI taxonomy): Eukaryota > Metazoa > Chordata > Actinopteri > Atheriniformes > Atherinopsidae > Odontesthes > Odontesthes bonariensis. The sequence continues at coordinate 7,735,680 of NC_134529.1, read as the reverse complement.
AGCGATCCATTAGAGCATCTGCTTCACTTTCAAATGAAACCGCGGTGCAACCCGGTATCTGCCGAAGCCGAGTGTGAAGGTGCCTGCAGACACTGCGGACCTCCTCTATGTTGTCCCCCAGACCATTCAGCTCTGCTTTTGTTTCCTGGACCTTGAAAACCACACATACACAAAATAACAGAACATAAATAAATCTTATTAAGGTAAACTGAACAAAATAAATCAATTCCAGTAGAAAGCACTGGGATCATTATGATGTGTTTTTGTCCATTCGTCAGGGTAAAACACGTTATATACCCTTGTGTGTAATCTCTGCAGGTTATCTTTCCCCATGTAGGAGGCTTGTTCACTGACGATGCTTTCAGCTCTCTGCAGTGTCCCACTCAGCTGACCACGAACGCTCTGAAACCTCTTCAGCATCTCTGTCAGGACCGAACACTGCTCCAGCCTGTGTACAGTTCATAACAACACAAAACAGAAACCAACTTCAGCAAAGTAGCATAGCCACTGTAAACTTACTTCATCACCCAAGATGAAAGTAACAAACCATTGACTTATCCTCACCGTTCAGTTACAGCTCTTTTAGTCTCTTCCCAGAGATCCTCAATCTCTGTGCTTTGATTTTCCTGAAGGATTCCTGACTGTGAAGAAGCACCTCGTAGGTACTGCACCTCAGAAAGGAGACCAGAGAGAGGACTTTCCAACTCTGTCAAAGCACGTGTCCTGCAGGTTATTGAAAAAGCAGAAATAATTAAAGACAATGTGGAGGACTAGAGGCAACTGATATTCAGATAAAACAGCATTTGTGAGTTATCATTTCATGGTAACACAGGCACTGAATATGAGCAAAATGGGAAATGTTTTACATGTTACTATCAACTGAATTAGTGATCATTAACAGAGACTTTGTCTGTCTTGTGTTTCCCTCAGATTTCAATGAATAAAATGTGTTTCTGGACCCAGCTGAGTGTTGTACCTCTGTTGCAGAGCAGGCAGGGTGGGCTCCTGCAGCCTCAACTGCTCAGCTGCTGTCTTTGTCTCCCTCAGTGCTGCCAACAAGACAGCTCTCCTCTGGTCCACACTCTCCTTTTCCTCCCTCTCCTTCTTAATCTGGGTGCTTCTTCTTCGTCTCTTGTCCCTTGGTTTTAAGATGTCCCCCTCAGATCTACACGTTTGAGCCCTGAACTCTTCCTCTCTTTGTGTATTTGGGTTGTTTTCGAAGTCCTGCCTTTTCCTTTTTGTCTCCAACCCTGACTTTTCTTCAGTGACACTTGAAGTGGAACAATCATGTGCTCCACTTTGATGCCCTGAATTGCTCCCAGTCTTCATCTTAGGCATCAGCTCCTCATTGTTCTGCATTTTACTCTTCTCCAGAAGAAACAGCTCTTCCTCCCTCTGTTCTCTCCTCGTTGCCACCACCTCTTTTTCCTTCTCTAAATAATGTTTGGACACGGTTTTTACCACGTCCCGGCATGTCACAGTTGCACCATCCATGGTCAGACTCATCCCCACTGCCTTTAAACTGCTGTCAGCAACATCAGATAGTTCCATAGCAGGCTGCAACCTCTGCATTGTTGCCTGCCAAAAATGCGCCTCCTGCTCCAAGTATGCCTCGTTTTTCTGTCTGCTGTGGTCCTGGTTTGCCAGCAGGGTTGGGAGCTCAGCCTTGGCGTCTCTCAGTGTGGCCAGGAAGCGATCCAGAGCCTGGGCAGCTGACTGAACTTCCTCCAGCTGCTGTCTGAGTTCCTTCAGATGATGAACGTTGCCGTGTAGGGCCTGGCAAATGTATGATGGGGCTGTGGCTTCCGGCCCTCGTCTTTTCTCTTGAGTGCTTTGCTCTGATAGCTTTCTCATTTCAGCCTGCAATGTGTCATCCATCTCCTGGAAAACACGTTAAGGATAAACGATCATGTGTGCATGTTTCACTCATGGTATATGTGCTAATAGTTGTAAAACAGAGATGCATTTTACCTTTAGGTCAGAAAACATTGTAGATTCAGCCAGTGTCAGAGAGGAGATATCCACAGACTCTCTGATGATCTGGTTCAGTTTTTCAGTGACTGGTGACTTCTGACCATCTGCAGACTCCATCAGGTCAGCTGCTTTCCCCAGAGACACCATTCTGTCCAAAACATCAATGAGGAAGCAAAGCTCTTCATGAAACTGTAGGTGCCCTACAGCACTAAATTTAGGCGGTCTTACAATAAAGTAATGATGCAGATTTATAACAACTTCGTAAATAATATGAAGGGGTTGACCAAAATGAGCATTTACACATACTTTAAAAGATAATTGAGTTTTAATCGAGGATATAGGTAAGCCTGTCACTATTTCTACATCATCTCCTGATAGCGGTTATTCAAATTAATAATTAATTAATTGTGATCATTTTGCATAAAATTAGAATAAATTAGAATTTACCTGCAAAAAAAACAGCTGTATTGGACTAAAAGACATGCAATGTTCCCATCACTGTTTCAAAGTATTATCCATATTTTGTGCCCACTCCTCCCGATATGAATTACTCATAAATTGAAATGCTTTGAAAAACAGTCTGACTGTATTTCGATGAGAATCTACTAACATTAACATCATGGTTTCATTTGGAAAGCTGAATATCACAGAGAACACATTTTGAAATGATGTTCAAAGTTGTTTGTTACTTGGCTATAACTAACACTGGCATAGACTAAACAGAAAAAGACAAATCCTTAATCACGTATATCTGTATGATAGTGATCGTCAACTGCATCCTCTGATGCACACTCACATCTCAAAGGCTTATCAGCGTGTAAAGTCATGCGGAACATTCTGACACATCAGCCCAACATCGTGTAAACATACACATCACAACATGGTTACCGGAGTCCTGTGGGAGGATGCATTGTCTGTTGTTACGAAGGGGTGTATGTGACATCAGCTAATTTTAGGTTTGTGAAAAGATAGTGGAAAATCAACATCCACATACAGTAAATGCCAGGGAACCAAGTTCTACAGCAGAACATTGCATGGTACAAACTGTCAGTAGCCCTTCAATGTGTACACATGCACACAGTGCATTATATCTGTTCTGTTGTACCTGTTGCTCGGTAGTTTTAACTTCAATTTAAAATTCTAAGTAGGAACTGAGGCTACAAATGAGCTACGCATAGATACTACAAACATATATGCTCTATGGATTTAAAAAGCTTTGCACTTCTGTACATGAACTTATTTGGAGAGTCACTAAGAAACTTGGAGCAGAACTCTCGGAGCATAAATAGCAGAGTAAAAGAGTTTTCCTCAGTTCTTCATGACTGGTTGCAGTTTCAGGAAATGCATGCTAAACCCAGCCTTGAGGGAAAACACTGAATATTAGACCCAAACAAATCAAGGTATAACTGACCACACAGGAGTTTAAAATCCTGGAAAACTGTGCAGACATAGGCTTTAAGTGACTAAAGCATGGCACAAACTCTGGCATCACTGATCCTACAACTGTATCTTACATACTTAACAGCAGGAATCTCAGGTGAAATCTAAATGGAAAACATACCTCTCTGGTGCATCATGTTCAGATTGGTGCTCCAACTGTGGTCGGGCAGTTTGCTCTGAGATGACGGTCCACTGCGCTTCCTGCTTGCTCTCCACACTGTTGCTCCTGACAACTGTCTGGAAGATGGGAGAGTGGCACAGTAACAGTTCAGAAAAGAAAAGAGGAAAAGATGGAGCAGAGAGCCTATCCAATTACAGAGGATTAGTGCCATGCTGCTGTTGCTGCGCCCCGTACAGGTCAGGCACAGCCAACAAAACTGCTGAGTCCGTTTCCGATCAGGAAAGCTGCTTTAAAGGCAATGTACAAAGTAAATAAGATTTGTTTAGTTTAATTTGTTTAATTACCTCATGCAACCTGAACCTAGTCTAATACATCAACTTTATGCTATAGGTGATATCACATGATTTGGTTTATACTACTGGTTTTGTGGGAGTGGTAAGACAAAGTAATATTTACTACATATCAATAAAAGCTGCACTAACACATGTTTCAAGCAAGACAACAAAGGGTTCAAGGAAAACACACAATTACAGCACAAAAGGAATATTCTCAGACACTTTCAAATCTCAGCTTTATTCAAGTCCTCGTATGCCCAATTCTTTTTCAATGGAAATGACCATGAGGGCACACGATGAACAAAATACCATTTCTGCAGCACTTGAAGCTCTCAAAAGCATAGCAACCTCCATCATTTTAAAATGGAAAATGTTTCAAACCACCAACAGAATTCATAGATCCGGTTGTCCAGCCAAACTAAGTCATCAAATAATCAATCAAGAAGCCAATAATCATAATGACAGAGCAAACATTGATGCAGCAGTCTACCAATCAGGCCTCTATGGTAGCATGGCCAAACAGAAGAAATTCTTCACTAAGAGACACCCTGAACATATCTCAGATGATTCATATCATCTGATGACACAAAGATTAAATCATCTGCCCACAAATACAAACAAAGTGTCATCACCTCATCAAAATAATCCCTACAGTCAAACATAGTGATGGCAGCATCATGCTGTGGAGATGTTTTTCTGCAGCAGGAAGTGTAAGACTTGTTAGGATGAGGGTAAAAAAGAAGGATACAGAAAAATGCTGAGCAAGTCTGAGTGAAACCTTTTTCCAGAGCGCTCTCAATCTCAGGCTGGGGTGATGGGAAAAGAACTGAATCTATTTTAAGATGAGTCTGAAACATAAAATATCCTGAAAGTAAAACTGAAAGTTCAACATGTAATGGTTTCCTAAATAAATAATACTGAATTGGGGTTAGAACCAAAAAGAAGTGGACTCACTGAAATTCCTTTGAATTTAAAACTACTTGAATTTACTTTTACTTCATATTATGCGAGTTTAGGCTAAAATGAAGGCGTTTAAAGTTTCTGGTTGCAGCATTGTACCAAATTACATGGTAGATTTTGGAAACTGAAGAATATTATGTCATCTTCATACCTGTATATGAGTTTGTGTTTGCGTACTGCTCTCTGCGACGTGCAGCAGACGAGCTGTCAGCAGCTGCTCTTTGGCTCGAAGTGAAGACTTTAGCTTTTGCTCCGACCCGCAGCCTTTACTCTGTATCAGGTGACTCTTGCTCTCTGTTGGGACATCCTGCCTTTGCACTTGGAGGATATCACCTTGTTGCACAGACACAACCTTGACAACAGGTGACAGTTGTTGTGTGCCCTCCACGCGTTGTTTTTGTGGGAGACTGTTGTCAGGCTGTGTGTCGGCCGGCATGCGGGTCGGACTCAGCGGGACGTTTCCTTCGGGCTGCCGTCCCCTGCTGAGATAAGAAATGTTCATCACGGGCAGTAAGTCAGAGTGACTCAGTCCAAAAGGCATCTCATCAAGATTAATAGACTACAAGGATTACAGAGACAATTGTAAAAAAAAAAAAAAAAAATGTAGTCTTCATCAAGTACATGAAGCTTATTTAAGATTTAACTTACATTTCAAATTGATTAGGGGGTCCATTGTGATGCAACAGGCTGTTATTCTACTATTGACCAATTCAGTCAACTAAATTAACATTTTAATAGCAATTTTGACATTTTTCTTGCAGTTTCAAGCTAAAAAATGGCTTCAATAAATAATGAAAAATCAAGAAATTCAACTGCTCACAAAAGCAAGGAGATTTGCCAATAAATTAAAGCTTAAATAATGACAAGTACTGATTTAGCTTTGAATACATATGAGGAATCTTCCCTCTGAAAATTGGCATTATCGCACCTGTCGGGCAGCAGCGCTGTGTCACTGGTTTGTGTTTCCTGCACTTCGTCTATGTCTGTTAGTTGGTGTGTTTCAAGGAAGGAGGTTTTCCTCAGCATCAGGGTTTCACACAGCTCTCCGAGTGATTCAACATGCTCCTCAACAGATGCAGCCCCCTCAGTGACGGACTGTAAAGAAGACAAACCTCTAAGAAACTGAAAAACTTTTGATCTTCTGCTGCCATCATAGTTTCTGTCAAGATGGACTGTCAGATATGAAGGCCATGCTAAACTTATGCAAGTACCTGTTGCAGCTGCAAAGCATGCAGGTCAGTCTGGTCAGTATCTTCACTGAGAACGTTAGTACACATTTCACATTGCAAAACAGAATATGGATGCTCTCCTTCTCTGATTTTAGATCTCAAGATGCGAACAAAGGCAGCCATTTCTCTGCGTACATCCTGAGTGTAAAAACACAAACAGCAGACACTTATGGGAAAATTTCTATGTTAAGTTTATGAGAAGTATGTTATGCTACTTGACAGTACAAAAAGAAAAGATTATTCAAATAAATGATAAGTAAAAGAGTTGAATAAAGCCTGAGTGATGGGATGTAATTTCACTCTGTTATGTAGGATTAGATTGGGGGGGAAATGTCAATGGCATTTGAAAATTTAATTTTAAACTTCATTTTGATTCATTAGAATGTAGCTTTAGTTCCTGAATTATTAGGTTTGGTTCAAATTTTACTAAAGGATAAATCAATCCTTGATGGAGCGCTTTCTGTTCCTATCATACCTCCCACTGCTTTGTGACTGAATCAGAGAGGAGCATCAAGTCCTGGAGCTGGGGCCCAGAGCAGAAGGCCCCAAAACCTTCAACCGCACCCAGGAACTCTTCAAGCATGGCAGGCTGCAGAATTTTTAAAGCTTTCTGCACAAAAACACACACAGCTGGACCAATATGCACAAACAAATCTGGCAGCACGATAAAGCAAAACACCACAGACCTATAAATGCTGTGTCCTAATCTGGAAATTAAATTTCAGGACAATGTTTTAGGGTCTGGATGTTGCAACCTGGAATTTTAGACACTCAATTTAAGCAACAAGTATCAACAACAAGCTTTAAACTCTTTACAAACATTGTGTTAGGCTTAATGAAGTACTTCTTCGTCTCTTTACTAAAAGTTTGAACGTGTACCTGTTTCTTCTTGGCTTGTGACTCCGAAAACTCTTTGCCGCTAAATAACTTTATTGCTTGCTGGATGCGTCCCTGCAGACGAAGCCTGGCCTTCTCCAGCCTGCTCCTCGCCATTGACTGGGCTTTGGAATGAACTTCACTGCTGATCATAACTGGTGGCTGTGGAGGCGTTGGACTCTGTGGAGTGTTTGGTTGCACAACTGTTCTGGATTTGTGCTTGATATTCTGAGTTCTGAGTGAAGCTGATGAACTTGCTGCAGGTGTAGAGAGAACTGGACTTTCTGGACACTTCGGACCAACAGCAGTCGAGGTCATGGCAGGTTGATCTTTCTGACTGAAACTTGAGGCATGAGGTTGGGATTTAGAAATTGTCTGCAGCTGAACTGAAAGCTCAGACTTAGCTTCTTTTGCAGTTGGAGCAAATGGTTGAATATGATGAACTGGTTCCCTCAAAGGCTGAGAGACCATTTTTATCACCACACGGGGTAAAACAATGCCTTCTTCATCCTCTGTGTTGATGTGCTGGCTTTTAGAACCTTGGAAACCTCTTGTCCTTCGAGGAGACATGTGAGCTGGAATCGGATTTGGGTCCTGATTTTGCAGCACAACATTCCCAATCTGATCTACATGTTTGGTTGTTGCAACGACATATGATCCTCGCTCTGGCTGTTTTTGTGTCTGAAAAACTGTTTCAGGAATCTCACCAACTTCCTGCTTGAACCCAAGAGAGCTAAACTTTCTGAGAATGTCCTACATAAAAAAAATAAATTAAAAAAAGAATTACAAATAGCATAAATCTGAGTAGCTAACCAACAAAAGAAAGGTTATGAATAGATCTGAACTAACCTGGCTGTGAGAGACCGCTGCTGAGATTCTGTTCTTCATGCAAGAGGTAGTGAGGTGCTTCAGAGGAGAAGTTTTCTGTATTCCTGCAACAAGTTTCTGCAGATCCTGGCCCTCCGTTACCACACGCTGCACTATCTCCAAACCTCGAGAGATCAGCACCTATGAAGTTGCAAGAAATCAGCTCTTAATCTTTGATTTTAAGGACTTAAACAACATAATTTTACAACTAAAAGCACTATTTTTGTCCCAAAGTGCAAATAAAGGCCTTATTAGAAGAAGGACAGAGTTTAAGCTTTCCTGACTTTGGTTGTAGATTCTGATGCAGAGCGTCCTTTGAGGATTTTCTCCCGCAATTGGTCGCAAAAGTCAAGGGCATCTGTGTTCCAATGATCCAGCTCAGCTAGACGTCCTTCCAGCATGGATGCTGCTCGCTGCAGCTCCCCACAAGTCCGCTCTGCTTCAGCAATCTGCCATACAGATACAAAACCCAGACCGAACCCATCCCTTTGTTTACCAAATAACAACACAGGACAATAACTAAACCATACTGGATTTATAATGGCATTTATTTAATCCTCTTTAACTGGATGGAAACCAATTTGATAAAAAAATAAATAAATAAATAATAGAGAAAGGAATTATTCCTCCATCGCAGCAAGTACCTGCACGAGAGTGTGCTGCAGCTTTTCTTTGTGGCTAGTTTGAAAGTCTGGAGAAGGGATGAGAGATGACATGTCCATCTCTTCCATCTTTTTCTTCAGTGACTGAGAAAGAGAGATATAAAAGAGAGGTATAAAAAACAAAGCTGCACAGATGCAGCTTTAAAAAAAAAAGAAAGAAAAAGAATTTAAAAAAAGAATCCAACTTTTTTTTCTCTTTTGCTGCTGAGCTCTTTCCACCAGCTCAACCATTTAAAATTTTCCACACCTGTAGTTTCTGTCTGTTAGCCTTCAGTGGGACTGAAGCCACCTCCAGTGGCTGTCTCATGAGCAAACTGGTCTCCTGGGTAAGTGAATGCACCATTTGAAGACACGAAGCACCAACACTGGGCTCTAATGGTACTTCCTAGGACAGAAATCCTTCATGACTATAAATCAGTCAATATTACATGTTTTTCCTTTAATCTGTAAAACATTCGTACATGACTTGAATAAAAAATCTTGAATAAGATAAAAGTAAAAATCAGTGAGAGCATGCATACTCACAAACACCGTCTTCTTCATGCAGTCGGCCCACTGCATGTTGACTTTACTGAGCTGCTCTGCCAGAATGAGGCTGGTTGCAGTTTCTGTCACTTCGATAAGAAAGTTCCCCACCTCATTTAACTGAGCATGACAGTCGCTCATATCCTACAGCATTCGGATAGAGAGAAGTTCATCTAAATCTTATTTTTCAAAGAATTCACTGACAGCACTGAGCACAAAGACGCTAAGATTACCTGTATATCCACAGCAGGACATTGGGCTTGTAAAGGGATCCTCTGTGGCAGCCATGCCTGAAGAGAAGTGAGGCACTTGTTGTACGTCTCCCACGCAGACTCCGCTCTCTCCATCATCCCTCGAGCTGTTGCCACAGCCTGTGTGACCAGCTCAGCTTCACTCTCTGCTTCCCTCACCTGACGAGTTACACGCTGGGAATTTTCCCCTTTGGAGTAAAGTGTGAAAATGAAGCTTCAATCATTATCTGCAGAGCTCATGACAAACAGAAACCTTGCCTTCATGGAGGTTGTACCATTTTTTATTCAATTCATACCTAAAGAAGCTTTACTGGTGTAAGTATTCGCCCTCTCCTCCAGGTTTTGAAGAGCATCCATCAGAATCAGGAGCACGCCTTGATGCTCAACAGTTTCCTGGACAGCCAGACAAACAAAACATTAGGGGTGTGCAAAATAATCGTCATGACGATGAATCGTGATTCTAATTTTCGCGATCTACTGCATCGATTCTGGATGCCAAGTATCGATTTTATAAAAAAAAAAAAAAAAAAAAAATTTGCCTTTAATGATAGGACACATGCAATTGATGCATTTCGCTGCAAAGGATGTTTGCAATATATGTATATATTTTTTATAGTTGTATATAGCCTATGCACTTTTTTTGTCTGTACTGATCATCCCTATTTTGTTATTTTAAGTTTTATAAATCCTATGCACTTTTTGTGATGAGTGTGTCCAGTAATAGTAATATTTGTGTCCAGTAATATTTGCTTTAATGGCAATACCTCCAAAAGTTGTTTCAATAAATACAGTTATGAATTGATTTGCTTTGAGTTATGTATCAATTGAAGACACTATCCAGATCATACACAGCCAGTCAGCCATTGGTAATGGCTGTATTTTTTTTTTAAGTATGTTCAGTGAAAATATCGCAATGCATCGCGATGCATCGCAATAATTCAAGTATCGTGATGCATCGTGATAGAATCGCATCGTGGCATGTGAATCGTGATTCGAATCGAATCGTGACTTCTTTGCCAATACCCATCCCTACAAAACATTCACTATTTTCTCCATTTTTCCAGAACATATAAGTTATCAGGCGACTCTTTGGATCTGATCATTTTTTTTACCTAGTTGATATCTGCGTTTGTTTATAGAAGGTGTGTTTCACATAACTTTGTGTCCAACAAAACTTTTTATCTCACTCTTTTGGAGAGACTTACATGCCAGTCCTGCAGAAGAACACGTATGGTCTCTTGAGATTTGCAGGGAGCTTTCCAAGTCTGGACCTTAGTGCTGATTTGTTTCAGGAGGTCCAGTACAGTGTGACGAGATTCCTGGTATTCCAACTTGATCCCTTCATATTTGGCCGTGACTCGGATGTTGGTTAAACTGATTTCAAAGAAAAAACAGGATGATTTCATATGCTTTAAACAAGCTTAAAGTGGTTTAAAAACATTCTTAATTGGAAAGGTTGAGCAATTGCCACATACCAATGTTTTATCTCATCAAACTTTTCATTAGGAACTACTACATTCCCGAATTCATCCATATTGCGGTAAGCATCAAGAATCTTGCAGTAGTGGCTCATCTCCTGAATTAAAGTCTGGAAAAAAGAGCATAGTAAGTATAAAACATAATAAGTTTAATGTCATGAGTACTATGAGGTTTTGTTATGCTTATGGTTCATATTTTTTGTCTGCCCAACTCTCATTTATTATCCACTTTTGCTTTTGGACTCAGGAAGGATCTAATTGTTCTTTAGTGTCAGTATTAGAACAACCTTCAGGTTGTCCTGTCGCGCTCTTGCTTTTTTGGCAGCATCTGCGTGATCTTTCATTCTCCCGCCTTCTTCTTTTAGCGCCGCCTCCGCTCGCTGCAGCCACGCAACAACAGAGTCCAGAGGAGGAGGAAGACTCAGGTCCAGGTCTGCTTTATACCTCCGCAGCTGAAGAATGACAAGTAAACATCCTCGTATAAGCCCTTGACCACCCAAAAAGTAGTTTTGGTTGCCTTTACCTTGCCGTTGCCTTTAGGCTTTGAATCGATTTCCTTAGTGTAAATTTTTGGTAAAGATTCCTAGGCTACCTTGAACTTTGCTTGATCCAAGAAATCAACAGCTCTTAATTTTTAAAATATGGCAATTTCAAAAGTTAAGTGAAAAGTTACATTCATAAACACAGCGCACCTTTGAGCCACTGATGGTGGTGTAGTGCATAAAGTACTACAGCTTCACAGAAAAGAAAATTGCTGCACAGGATGCAATGCAGGCGTAAGGAAGGAGTCATTAAAACTCAAAAGTTTCTGTCCTCACCTCTTCTTCCAGTTGATCCCACGCTGTCCTCACACTACGCTGCTCCTGACTGAGCTCAGGGCAGCGTCTTATGGCAGCAAGGAGGGTCATCACTGGTCTTCTCTGCTCAGTGAAGGAGCCGGCGAGGCCTTGAAACACCTGGTACATCAAACACAGTAATAACTTACAGTCACTCAGCAATACTGGATATGCACACTTGTGACCAAATGTTTTCTTTTTAAGGCCTTGCTTTTCCTTACCTGATATTTTTCTGCATAACTTGATGTCTCTGAGGCTGTCCATGCTTCTGACAGTTCCTGATAGGCCTGCTGCAGCCAGCACGTCACTTCTTGTGCTCGCTCACTCTGAGAAACCTAAAATGTTCATTTCAAAGATGTCATTCATCAGTGTTAGAATGAGGTGAATAACAGAGCTGGAGCTCCTCAACTATGTCTCAACCCTACAATAATGATGTTAGACAGGGTTTATGTATCTAATAAACATCATTCCCACCCAGATGCATTGTTTTGCATTTAAAATGCAAACAATGAATTGAAATCACTGTGGAACAGAATGACATAAGGCAGAAGAGTGTGTACCTGGTGTAATGGTGAAACAGCAATTGCTGGAGTGAATTGAGCAGGCAAATTCTCAGGTAGGAAAATGGATGGCTGGACAAGAGGAAACAGCTACACCACCACCAGTTCAGAGTATGAAAACCAAAGTCAGAGGAAGAAGAAAGGAAAGGTGGTTGACAACCCCAGCTTTAATGGTGGAGATTTCAGAAGTTTAAGAAGGAAGCTGCAAGTTCTGAACGAGTATAAATTACTTAAATTAAACTGAAATGACGCTGCAAGGTCAGACAAAACCATAGATTTGTGTAGAAATAAACCAAAAGGTTTCCCTTCTAGACTTTCTTTAAACAAATAGACAAAAATCTGCATGAAATTTGATACTGATTAAGTGTAAACTGATTAATCTGTGGAGTAAATGTAATAATATGCTTACACATTCACAAACTTTTTGCAGGGAAAGAATAGATCAAAATGAAGGCCACTAAACTAGAGAAATCTGCTTTTAAAAATCTGCCCATGAAAAAAATCCATTGAAACATCATTAAGCCTGATTGGTTCAAGTGAATGTGACACTGACATTAAAACTGCTAATTTAGTCTCTAACCTGAAGGTGATCATCAGGTGCTGGCATGTCATTGGAGTACTGCAGGAACTGGGCCACATAAGTCATAATGGACTTTTCATCTGGATTTTTAACATCAACGTCTGAAGGGGAAAAACAAAACAAAACAAAACAAGGAGATGTTGTTTCTATTATTAGAATGTTGTTGTTCTACAATGTATATATAAAAAAAACATGCTACTGTAAAAACATTGGACATTTCATCAGCCTCAGCCTCACCTTGGGGCTCCAGCAAACGGGGGATGTGGAGCTCCCGTTCAGCCAGATGAAAAGCTTCCTCCAGGTTCTCCCGGTTGCTTCTGGACTGAACCAGTGAGAGATCAACCAGCTGTGGTCTGAGAGAACACAAGATGGCCAAAAAGGCTTCTCCACTTCTCCAGCTGGACTTAAAGTCCTTCACACTGACACAGCAATGAACCCTGGACAGAGAAACACACAATGAAAAGCAAATGCGAAAACTTGCACATGTATAATAATTACAGTAGAATACATGTGGGGAAAAAAAACGACAAAACTGCTCAAATGTAGAAAAAGTTGGGGCATATCCAAGCCTGTATTTGATAACAGACTGAAAGTCATAATAGACAGCTATCCAGTCCATTGCAAAGCACAAGCTATGAGTGTACCGAAGAGTGTCCGTTTGTTGCAAATGTGTTTGAATATTGAAAAGCCACAAGAAAAAAGGTATTTGGTCAATTTTTGTTGTAACCCAGCATTATTCTATTAAAAATAAGATACATTTTCCTTACATGTGTTAGAGAAAGCTTTACACCATCTCCCTTGAAAATAAATAGTGAAAAAAAAAGGTGTGGCATCCCTTTGTTTCAAAAATGAAAGTACAAGCATGTGTAAAACACCCACTTTTGGCATTGGTCCCTGACCCACATGAGCAGGGCCTTCTTGGCAGAAATGCGGAAGCGTCTGTGAAGAGGGGATGTCCGACCTGCAGGAACGGGACTAGCTGGGACAGGGCTGCTGGACCAGGAGTCCAGACTGGACAAAGAGTCGAGGGAGGAATGACGAGAGCTGAAGGAGAGAGCGCTGGCCAGCTCCTCAATCTAAAACATATAGAGATATAATGAACATAAAATTACCCCTATATGAGCATGAAAACTGACAAAAACTAGCATTTTTGAGCAATTATAATATATTTAAACATGCCGTCTTCTTTTTTTGTTTCTCCAACAGTTGCTTTAGCACAATAGCAGTAAACATAGAAGGTTTATGTGTGATGGCATCAGTACAGTGTTGTACTCACATGACAGTGGAGAATTATGGTCCATATAAGACCAAGGATGATGGACGGCCGCCCATCTATGATGTCTGGGATGTTTATGTTCACCAATTTGATCTACAGCAACAACCATGAGAAAATGATTAGACATGCAACAGGTCAACATGTTTTGTGGGACCACAAAACTACCTTCTTCTTTTTTAATCTTCCTCTTTCTTCTGCTGAAATCTTACTAATGGTAAAATAAGATATTGTTGGATTTTTTGGATGAATCCAAGATCAAAGTAACCTGTAATGAGAATGTCTACCACATCAAATTTAATAGACATAGCTTAAAACATTTTTTAAAGGCTAAAAAATAATTGTCCAGTTGTTCTAGGGATTATGTCATGTTTGATGACATAATCCCTAGAACAAGGTTAACAAAAGCGATCAAATCTTTACATATATTTGAAAGCATTTATCCATCACAAACAAGGAAGATAAACAGTGAAACAGCCAAGGAGCCATTTGCCAATGAGTAAATATGCATTTTGGAGGTTCCATGGCTGAGACCAGATGCATCTTTGATCAAAAAGGGTCTTTTTTCACCTAATCCTTACCAAAACTGGCACACACAGTCTTCCAAACAAATGTCAAAGAGTTGCCTGATGGATTTTACGTCACAAGACTGTTTAACATTTTTGCCAACTGAAACTAACAGTGAAGCTGCAAAACATTATGAATCAGCAATTTCTTCATGTTTAGACAAAAACTTTGGTTTAGCATCCATGGCAACATTTAACCTCGGGGACATGCAAACACTGAAACCACTTTTATACATGTGTTATAACCACACCCACATATATAATGCGTGATTCGGAGCTGCTTTGCCCACTCGGCACTGCCTGTGTGTTTTTGTGTGTAAACTTACAGATTTTTTCTTGAGAAAGTTCAGAGCGGTCTCGATGTTGGCCCTCTGCTGGAAAACCCCACGACCTCTTTGTCTTTTCTATGAAGAGTTAATAATGCACAGTTCGGAACATTTGTTTTTTTAATCTTCACAGCGCTTGAGTAATGATTCATAATAACAGGTATCTAGGAGGAATTTGGAATTGACTCAGTGATGTAAATTGAGTAACTCACCATTGACTGACCGCTCATCACCTCCAACAGGTCGAGTAGATGCGATCCGTCTCTGAAGTCCGAAAACAAGTCCGACACAAATGAAGGAGGGCATTTCTGAAACAATCCACAAATTAGATTATTGATTTCAGTCCAGTGACTCCATGTGCAATTTTAAATCCCTCATTGATTACATTGGTTAGGTCTGTCGGTAGAAACGTACATTAGGTCTGACCCAATACAGCCTGTTAAATTACAGTATTTACGACAGCTAGTCTCTTAGAAATCTATGAAAGCTACATGCACAACATATTGTTTACATTGCAGCTTTAGAATAGAATGCACAAGAATTTAAGTCCATTTCCTTTTAAATTAATCAGCAGAACAGAATAGAAATTCTATCAATGGGCTGCCTGGTAACAGTATTGAATACATAACTTTTACTTTCATGGTCCATGGGTTTTGTCATGCAGGCCTCTTTTTTTAGTTTGATCCTCGTAATCTAGATTTCCATGTTCCATATTGCAGTTTACATTAGTTGTGTTTATTGTGAGATTAGCTTGACTTCCTGTTTTATGGTGTAGCTTTTTTTTTTTACTTTGTTCAGTCCAGTTCATTTTGCTTCCTGCCATTTGCTTCACATCAGGTTTCAGATACTGACTGCCAAACATGTCTGGTCAGTCCTTAGTCCCCCCTCAGTATAAATAATACCAGTTTTCCTTTGTTCAGTGCCAAAGACTCATCTTTATTTGTTGTTATGCGTCTCATCCTCCAAGCCAAGTTTGTTCTGTTGCTGCCTTTCTCTGCTTCATGTTTTGAACTACCTGCTTGTGCAGAGCCTTCTCTGTTTTACTAAAGATGATTTCGTATTTAATAAATGTGTTTTGCCTGCATTTAGCCCCGGATCAAATTTGATGCTAGAATCAATGCTCAGGACAGGAAGTTGTCAGAGGCTTCTTTGTGTCAAGCGATAAAAGAAGTAACAGATTAATGGAAAAATACTTTTTGAACTTGAATAATCTCAAGTGCAACAGGAAGCAAAAAGTATTCATGAGAAGTGAAATTTGCTTTGTGGGAAATACTACATAAACATGATTTTTCCAAAAAGAACTTAATTTCTTCAAGTTAAAACAGGAAATATTGGCCTCTGGAAACATAAGAAAGTGTGTCCAGTTGGGGTTGTCAGTGGACTCAGATTGGTACAACAGATGGCAGGTTATAAACGAGGGATTTTGCCGCTGGAGCGTAGTCATTGGGACATGAGGTTATGAGGGGTTGGCTTGGTTCATATTACGTGTTGTTCTGCTCCACTGAAACCCTATTTATACTTCAGGTCAGAGTCAGCAGCTCAAGGTCCTTTCTGATGAGATCCAACATGAGCTGTTCCACTGCTCTCCGAGCACTGAGTCAGCATGTTGCGCTCTACGGGCCCCTCATACAATTCACAGATGAGCCACAGCATGACATCATGCACATCTGCACTTCCTTTGTTTTCCAAAATGTTTCATGTTACCACTCTTGCCTGAATATTACACGTTTGACACAATGCTAATATATAAACTATGTGTAGGGGAAAAAAGGCCCTGCTGATAGCTGTTCATTAGTCTTGCTTTAGATTTTTTACAGGCCAAAAATAAAAATATCATGCTTGTTATGAAACATGCATAAACATAAACAGAGGAAACAGTAAGAACACAGTTTTCTTTTTATGCTTAAAACTGGCGATGCTGCAGAAAAGAGGTCTGAAAACTTCATTGTTTAAACTTTTTTCTTTAGTTGTTTTTAGGTTATATTTTTCATTATGATCTAAAAAAAACCCTCCAATTTCCATACAATTTCTTTTTTATTTTACATGGTATTCATAAAGCCTCCATTCATATTTTATTTGATACTACACCCAGTAGAAATTCTGAAATTAAAATGCATGAAAGAGGTACAACTTGATAACCAATTATTACTTTACATCAAATTGGAATGCCTGCACTTTGTTGTTTCCTTTCCCAAACACATAAAAGTGTCACATAGCATGACATCCTCACATACCTTGGTTAGCTGAGCATTTATCCAGTTGGTGAATGTCCTCTTCTGAATCTGTTCATGCTCCACTATAAAAGAAAGAGATAACTTAATTGTAAATCACTGGCACAGAACATGCTTCCTCGTTTCCAGTATAGACACAGTACTGATGCATAAAAAATGCTAAATTTATGCAACATTTGATGCAACATTTGATGCACACTGTGAGGAATCAACTCGCAAGCTGTAGGAAATTGGTGAAGTCTTAAACCTAAAGCTATTCACCATTTATGTAAGCTATTATTTGTTTCTACAGCTGGATTTAATTCTATCAGCCAAATATATTACAGTACATTCCTCAATTCCCTTATATGCTCAAAGTTCATAATAGCTCTGAGTTTTTATCTGTAACTGCAATGGAAACATGATGTAAGTTGGAGGCACATGCAGATTTTTATTACTCACCCTCATCAGAAAAACAGACAACTTTTTGACCCTCCATTTTTATAGCAAAAGGTTAATGTACCCATTTATAATGACTAATGCCTGCATTCACTTCAAACAGCATAAAACTTCTTCCTTCTTTCCAGCTGAGCAACCCTGGAGTGTAAGGCTTCCTCTTCAAGCTAAAGTAAGGCTAAGGGCCCGGATCTGGCTTCTAGACGGGAAGGCTTCCAAGACAGTTACAGACATAGATACTGAGGCACACACACACACACACACACACACACACACACACACACACACTCACTACATGCATAGAGACACACTGACAGCTTTAATGAACTACCAGACAAACGTGCACACATAGACAGTGAGGAGATTTTGTACAAATACTAGACCACACCTAAAGTACCTGTTGCTAAAACGAGAACCTTTTTTGTTACAGGAATACAGTGAGACTGTTGAGAGTCCTGAATGGTTAAGTGTGGAATATTTCAGTGTGCTTCATATTTTGTCTGAGGCATTCGGATAGGCTCACACTCTGTGTACAAACAATTGGCCATGAATCTTAGGCTGCGGCTACACGAAAATTCTTGTGCTACACGCTGACTCTGCTGTTTGTTTAAGATCCTGTAAAGACAGGCAGCTGTGATTTTACTCCACCCTTTTCAACTGGCAAGTGAAGCCCAAACAGCAGTAAGAGGCGGCACCTCGTTAATAGCTTTCTTTGCTCATTCCATTGTAAAAATGTAACAGACAAATGTGCCATCTCAGGTCAAATTATGATAATTAGGCAACGGCAGAGATATACAAGCAATTAAACAAATAATCCTAATTCAATACACAATTTACAAAAACAGATGTAGAAACCTGAAGCTTGTGTCTTTGGGTCTCTCTGTGAAAAATTAGACCGCTCACATTTCAACTTTTGGAATGAAGACTATTTGTTCATTTATAGATTTGGATCTTTAATTGAAAAAAAAAGAGGCATAGATCATATCAACAACTTGGATAAACATACTGAACCTTTTTTATTGGAAAACTATATCAGACACATTACTATTCAAAGCAGAGCCATATATGTTATCCTCTAACATGCCTGGGGAAATCTTTCATATGGCAAAAGCCGGTTTTGTATGATTTTACAAGCAAAAAACGTTGAATCATCATGTGAACTACTTATGTATATCCTGTATGTGTTATCCTGACACACAGCTACCATCATTGTGTTGCTGCATTGTCAAACCTGTTTAAGACAGATATGCCCTGATGTACAGTAAAGTTCCTATTTAAAAATGTGTCCGAACATAATTGCCACAACCAATTAGATCACCAAAAAATAAATATTGTATATAATATACTGAATAAACAATGGAGTCAACTGTGCATCTGGTGGTCTATAAACAAGTGTTTTATGCATAACTGAATGTGTCACAATCTCTTCAAAATGATCCTAATCCTTTATAATTTCACTCAACTTTTTCTATTGTCTGTGACAATGATTTGCATTTGATGAATAGTTGATCCCAGACTGGTCACCATAGTGACTCTCCACTACAGCACATCATTTGTTACAACATCTATATAAGTACAGAAATAGTCTGACCTTGAAGGAGCATGTGAACATTGTCAATGTCCAATGGAATCCCTCCATCGTCTTCTTCTGCTCCACCTGAAGCCATGTTGCCTCCAACTGCAGCACAAAACGGATCTTGGGAAGGTCCAAGAGATAAAGATTAGTTAACCATCACTCTGGGGAAAATCTGCCACAAGAAACTGAAACATTAAGACAGTGAGTTGCCTCTACTGCCTGATTAGTCATGTCAGGAACACACCTATCCTCACACACGCCCCCTCACGTTACCACAAGCACAAAGAGATGCAAGCAGACACATGCAAACACTCAAATAAAGAGCTCAAAGAGGAGAAATAGCTGCTGTATAGAATGAGCCAGTAACACACTACCACAATGTCGATGTACAAAAATAGATGGCCTGGTCACACATCTTCAACATACCTGCAGCAGGGCAGCAGTCACTGCAGACAGCTTCTGTTGGGCATGTTACAATGAAGAACCCATTCGAGTGTGAACAGCGTGCTGTAAATCAGCTACTAAGTTCTTTGAAACTGGCACGAGTCCGCTTTGATTCGCAGTGTTGAGTGCCTCCAAATAGGACGTGGCCTTGATGTGCTCATGAATGAAAAAAGGTGCCTCTTGCCTATCAGAGCATGAGGACAGAAAAGAGTGGAAAGTCCCGCCCTCACCGACTTCAGCTTCAAATCACCGGTGACGGCTCTCACACAAACTTAATTCCCTTGGCTAAAAAAGTAATCACATACTGGGAAATCACTGACTTTTCTTTCAGGAAATAGGTCTCTTCTTGAGTGTGTGTTGGGGAGTTTCCCCCAGCAATGTTGATAATACGGAACAGTTGGGAAAAGGGAAACTTGGAGAGACTTTCAGTTTGATGCATTAAAGTGAAACAGTTTCAGTATTTGAAAGGTCATCTCCAAGTCTCTCAAAACTACATTACTTAATGATAATATATATTCTGCTTTCTCTAAATAGAAATTCTTATTTCTAAATCAGTTTCAAATTGAGCAACGGTGAAGTTTAAGTGATCATTGTGAGCAAGGATTCCCTTGTCACAGGATTTATCAGAAGCTAAAAGGTCTTATTATCAATATTCTTCTTTTGTTTGACCCAAGGAGAAAGAGGGTGCATCAACAGCACAGCATGTTACACAATGCTGTTTTTACCCTTGACAGCAGTGCCAGGGTTTTATTTATTCCTTCACTATGGTGAGCAGACAGAGCTGGTGGCCAGCCTATGTGCCATGTAGCAGCTGCACCCACACCACAGATTCCCACCTCTGTTATGGCAGTGGTAGAACCAGATACTGTAGATAACTCTAGGTCAGGCAGTAAGGTTGTTAATTTGTTCCTCCCAACTTAAAAGCTGTAGAAATTCACTTACTCTAGTGCATGTCCACATAACTTACTATACAGAGTACACATTATTTAATGAAAGGTCAGTGTTTGAAAATTTGAACAATGACAATCATCCTCAACAGCTCAAATGTGCCACTAGAGTAAAAGAAACATTTTTAGTGGTCAACCATTAGTTTGTTAAACACAGGAGCCAATGAGATAAAAACAGAACTTTAAATGGACAGTTATTGGCTTGTAACTCCTCACTGGCTCATCAATCCAAAATTCAACCCAGCCTGGACCTGCTTAGCAGACACCTATGCAAAAAATATCTATAATCATATAAATGTCCATCACATTGCACGTTCTTATCATCTAAATAAAATTAAAATGGATTCAATTCTGAGACATAGAACAAAGATTAGTTACATTCAATCCAGTCAATCTGTTAGATCATCACATATCATTAAAACAATTGACTGTATTTGATACATTTTCAATAATTTTTTTCACTAGTGAATATTAAAATGCTGATCATGTAAAAGAACTACTATCGACCCCCAACAGTTGTCTAAAAAACTGAAAACGACAGGTGGCAGTGTTTAGCAAATGTCCACAAAGTGGAGCTTGACTGTTATCAAGTTCAATGTCATGTACTTCCATTAGATGGCGCTATGGTCCGCACGCCAACTGCAGTACTACACAGTGTGTAGAAGAAGAAGCTTCCCCCTCCCACGACTTTGACGTTTTGGAAGAGCAGCAGTAGCTTCCTTGACCTTCCAACTACAGCGTGGCAAACTGAAATGTAAGTTTGAGGTTTACAGTTATATTTGCAGTGACTTTGGTTATAACCAAACAACACTCGTCACATCAAGACGCTGATTTGAAACGAGGAAATCGTTTCTTACCGTGCTTATATGTTCTATTGACTAAGTAATCAGTTAGCGTTTTGCTAATGCTAGTTAGCTGCTCTTGAGCAGTGAAGACACTTGTTCTAATTCATTAATTGAGGTACTTCGCTTTAAATCAAAATTATACAACATTTAAAATGCTTTTATATATCTCCCTGTAAATATGTCTTGTCTTTGATGACAGTCTTGCTTAATTTCAATGCTAACGCTCAATTGAATGAAGGTTAGCTAGAGTAGAGGTTGAATGCTAGCATTAGCATTATCTGCAGCGAATTGTTATTTTCAGGACAACCAATCGACTGGAGAAGCTGGTGAACTAACAGCGTCTGTGCCACCGTCACTGGAAGTCGGAAAGCAGTAATGCAACTCAGCATCTTGTCTCGACATCTTAATAGGTCAAAGTAATTAGATAAACCTGAAACAGCTGAGGGTCAAGGCACGGCTGCTAGTCTTGCAAGTTAGTTTATGTTAACTTGGTCTAAAGTGCAGCTTCAGTCAAAAATAACAGCTGCCTGACGTATTAAATGCGTTAAACTACAAATATGAACTCCCAAGTGATATAAAAACCTGAAGTTCGGAGGGAGCCATACATGAATAACTTTGTCAAATTTAATTACATTTTTAGACTGCATGGCACCACGGCTCCTTGCCAAAACTTTATGAGAGACCTGTTGAAGGCTTTTGTATCTGCTAACTGAATGTAAGACCTTTGTTCTGAGACAGTGCTGTGGTTTTCACTCGCAGATGGCCGGGCGCCTGTTTGCAAACTGGTGGAGCGTAGTGAGCCCTTACTACTCCAAGGCATACCATGAGATATGGGTTGGAGTTGGCATCATGGCAGGCCTGTACTACAAGGTTTCCTATGGGGGTCAGTTGAAATTTAATCGATTTGTGCTCTGTAATATGAACTAACTGGGTTGTAACCTCGTTTTATGGAACATGGTATACAAATGTGATGGAAGTTTGTAAGCTTTTATTGTACTTTATGTAACTGGTCTTTCCACTTTTCCAGTGTTTTGATAATTTGCCAATTTTACCTATAAATATTGGCACAAAGACAAGTGTCCTTAGTTTCTGTTCAATCTTCTGTATGTTAACTTTACAAGTGCCAAATAAATGCTTATTCAATGAACATGTACAATGTTTTTGGGGTTTTTTTGTATTGTGGAAAGTAACTGTCTTTTATTTTCTTTCTATTGTAGGCAAGAAGGCTGTGAAGGACAGTAAGTTGTCTAACATGTTTTAATCATACCTTATGATTACATGTGTGTTGATCACAACATTTTGAACACTACTCTGAAAGACCTCTGCTCTCTACATGCATTGATCATTGCTGGCAACGTTTTCAGCCAAAAAGGGCTGATTCATGAATAAATACATGTTTTGTTTTCTTTAAATTTACTTTCCATGAAAAGCAATCCACATATTTTCTAGATTAGCCCAGATGTAAGTCAAAACTCTTCTCATTTAGTATTTTAGAATCAGATAATAATCAAATTAGCCCTGCTTTTGTAGTAGGTTTACTGGATTGGTTCCTTTAGTTTGATTTGTTAAACAAAGAAAAAAAACCTGACACCTTAAAAACTGTGTTTTACATTTATTTGCTGAACTACCTTCATAGACACTTGTGGGTTTTATTAGACCGTTTTCTTTTTCACTGATACACGTTTGTATAACCATCACTTCACAAGAGACCAGATAAAATGTGACAGAAGAAGCAAAGAGGCCAGATTTTACAGTCACATCTGTTTACCTCTAGATGTCACTGACGGGTCACATGCACAGTCATTTATTATTAACGTATTAGTGTTTTCTCTTCTCTTGTATGCATCAATCATCTTATTTAACCTCTCTTTTTGCAGAGCCTGCACACTGAGTTTCCCACCATGCTGACCAACGTTTCACCTGCTGTGATATGCCCCATTTTTGTTAATATGGATCAAATAAAACAATTGTCCTTAACTTTGGTCATTTCATTGATTCATTTTTGTATTACAGTTGCTATAAAGTAATACCACAGGAGATTTGACTGCACAGAAAAGCTAAACAAAAGAATTTGGGGATAAACTTCAGCTAGGCCCTTCTCTTAACAAAGATTTACTGCTCCTTTTTTTCTGTCATACACCTTCAGGCTGATAAACCGCTTTTGATCGACAGTTATCAGTCATGATGTCCCAAATTGGCCTTAAATACAAAGGTAGGGGAGGCTAGAAAGTGTCCATGGAAAAATAAAATGTAGTTACTCATTTTGAGCAGAATCTGTCCTGATGTTTTAGTGTTTGGTCTGTCTGGGGAATGAGTGAGGTATTTATAGCCAATGAATCACAGTTTGGGGTTGCATTTTAACTAATTGAACAGGCAACAAGCCACAGCACAGCTGCGTGGGTGTTGGTGTGGTTAGTCATTCGGAGAAGCCAGGAAAACTTTTGAGGGGTCGAGGCAGCTTGATGATGTGGATGGACTGCAAGTGCACATTTGCCCCATTTATTTTTAAGGATGCTGATGCCGTTTGCTGCTTTGATCTACAATGATGGATTGAGCCGTTTACTCCGTTATATAACTGCTGAAGTGCTCACTCTGCATCATGCCACAATGAACCCTAGCATCACAACTGCTTTGTTGGCAAAAATCAATAGCAAATAAGTGGCTTTCTGTGTACAGTTTGGTTCAGTGAACTGAAAGCTGAGCAGAGTCCTGCCCAGGGCCACCGATTCAGTGCTGAGCTGTCTGCATGTGCTTATGATGAGACAAACATAAAGGTGTAGATGCTTTTTAAACTCCGGAATTACTGATGTATAGGAGATGGTACAGTAATTTAAGTGTCTTGTTCCGATATTTGTAGTCAAGCTACCAGGCGGTAATTAAACTAAAAATAACAGTGAAACAAGCTTTTGTGACTGGTCATATCGTTTTCTCTCTTGATGATGTCACAGATGCAGTCGCATTTTCGTAAAACTGCTCTCTTGGGACTGAGATGAGCTTACTGCTTTAGTCAGAAGCAATGAGGTACTAATTTGTTCCACTCTAAAGCTTCATCTTTTAAGAAGGTGAAAGAAAGGTGCGCACATGAAATCTCAATCTACAAAGTCACCAGCAGCTACGATGGAAAAAATTAATCTTAATGTGCGAACTATAAAATAGCATGGCAGTTTAAAACAAAAATGTGTCAAAATTATTCTTAAACACACTTTTATTAAGATGCCGCAGCTAAAACTAATCCCTTCTGATGTCACATTTCTGCACCTAATAGCAGCTCTGAACACAGCTGAACACATTTCTAAAACAGGAAAAATGGACAAACAGTTGTAAATGTAACTGAAAACTGCAAAAACAATTCATCACATGTTGTAGCTGACAACAGTTTTTGTAAATATATGCTTATGAAGAATTTGATGCAGGAGACAAAGTTGGTTCAGGATCAAGAAAACATGAGAAGTTGTAGCTTGCTGGTTAAACAAAATCAATAAGTTAAGCTTGGAAACAGGTCACCAGTATGAAGGGTATAAAAAGAGAGAAATTCATCACTATGTGAAAGTCAACCACTGTCAGTGAATGCATTTCATGGCTGCATAAATACAAGTTAAAACTCCACTACGCAAGTAAAAACACTCGAAACAAGATGTAATCAAGATCAAGCACCTCTGCTGCCTCCTGTGGCCTGTCCTGCTGTGTGAAAAGTCACATTTTTAAATTCTTTTGGAAATCATGGACCATCTGACTTGATATCAGCGTACAGTTCAAAAGCACATGGTAAGGGAAACAATATACAAATACCAGTTTTGGAGAAACATGCTGCAATCAAGATCATCATCTTTTTTCAAGGAAGGCCTTATTTATCAGAGCCCTTCTGCCTGTGAGTCAGATTACTGAACTGACCTGGTTGTTGTCCAGACCGGTGAACTACTCAAACCCTTTGGCTGATTATGAAGAACAAAAATGAAGGGCCAGACTGTTTGGCAGAATAAATCCTCTAGTATATCAAGCAAGAATGGGAAAACATTTAGCTTTTAGAGCTACAGCAGTTGGTCTCCTCAGTTTTGAAATGATTAAAGAGTTTTGTTACAAGAACGAATGCAGCACAATGATACACAAAAAACTGAGACATAGACATGTTTTTGGCATTAATTTCAAAACATAAAATTATGGTTACATTATTTGCAACTTACTGCATTTTGTTTTTCATTTTCATTTCGCACAGCTTCTTAACTACTTTGGGAAACTGTGTTTTAGTTATCATGACTACTTTCCAATAATAACTTTTATGAGGGGGATACTTTCAGCTAGATGCATTACTGCTAAAAACCATCTATCATTTAAATGAATGTGTACTTCACTCCATCTCTGCAGTGTTGGCCTCATTTCTTCCGTCGTGAAGCTTTTGGGGATCGGACAAGTGACTGGCAGCTTGCACAACAAAGTTAAGAAAATACAGCCTAACTGCTGCCAGAGGTTCATCTAAATACAAATGCCACCTGCTTACCTCGACCTCAGTCAAAGGTGATGCAAACTATGCGTGGAAACATTGCAGTGAAGGTGAGGACGTTTCTGCTATCTGCCCACTTCCTTTCTGCTCTCCATTACAGTTACCATTACGCACAGCTCTGGTGGGCCTTATTCAGTGTTTCACTTGATTTTCGAATCACTTGCATAGGGTGGTAGACGAAAACCGGGTGACACAGAGAAAGCCAACGAGATAGGGCTCGCACTCCCTCCCTCCGCTCGTGCGCACCGACTCTGACTACCTCCCTCTCCCCTACATTCAAATATGGCGAAACTCTTTGCCATTATACCATCACCTTCCCCCTTACCATCCTCCACTTCAGAGTCACCATCATATCTGGCACCACCACCTTCCCCTTCATCATCACCATTATCTCCGGTACCGTGATGACCCGGGATGATGGAGAAGTTGTCGGCGAGCCTGTCGGAGATCACTTGGAGCCCGTTGGCGCTGCCGCTGGACGCGGTGGTCAGCAAGTTCCGTCTGCCGACTCTGGTCCGTTTGGCCCACGGTAAGAGTCAACCTTTCCGAGGCGCTCCAGTCACCAGTAGGACTGCAAAGAAAAAGTTTTCGCCATTTGACAGCTGTTAGTTTACTCCGACGCTGCACTTCCACTTTAGTTGTGGGAAAAAAGTGACGATAAATAAGGATAATTCAGATTTTACAGTCAGGAGAAGAGAGAAAAGGAAGAGCACCGCGGGTCAAGTGTTTGCAGCACGTGCTGTCAGTGAAGCTTTGCAACGTTGTTAAAGTAAATTTATTTATTTAACTGAAGAATATGGTGGATTTTTTTTTTTTTTGTAACGGTATCAAAGTTGGCAGGGCGAAAAGGGCCACTTCCGGTTATTGGTTTCAAAATAATTGCGTTAACTTTTCAGCGCATTTAATTAACAATTCTTTGGATAAGAGTTAATAGTTTGGAAGAAACTGGCTCTCAGCACTTTAAAGAGTAATCTCACGTTGTCTTTGTAAAACAACATCCGTAAGACATCCTCAATTCTTGCAGGTCTATTTTAAAATGGCTGTTAAATTATACTTGACTTTTTCAACATGTTTACCAGTGATCTCTGATTAATCAGTAGTCATTATCCTGCTTTGGTATCCATTCATGATGAACTTTAAACATTCCTACCACAACTCGATCTGCTACACTTCATCTCTCTCATGGTTTGTTAGTTGATTTGTATTTTATTTGATCATCTATCTAAAAAATGAAATTTTTAATAATAATCCATAATAATAATAATCCATAAGAATATGGAATAATCCAGCGATTCAGTTTCCCTTTGTGAATTGATAAAGTATCATTTAACTTAACTGAACTGAACTGAATTGTCATCAAGTGATAAGAAAAACGGATTCCCACATTCCTTTAAGGTGAAGTCAAATTAATTGATTGATTAATTAAAGACAATTATTATATTTAATGACTTGGATATGATTTAAAACAATTCTGTGAATTTCAATTTACATGCTTTAGCTTCTCAAATGATGTGCTCAAATTAGCATGTTCTCAGAGGAGATGAACTCATGTTTGTATCACTGTCATAACATACTGTATTTAAGTATTATTTATGTGGTTTTAGCAAATGTGAGATTGAGTGGCCCAGACGCAAAAAACAAACAAACAAACAAGTTTCATACTTTCATTTTGAAACCAGCCTGACCGTATTTCCGGTATCATTCTGTTTAAATGTGTCCACCTTGTTGCTTCTGTTGACTCTACAAACCCGGGCGCAGATTTTACTATACTTTACATCATTCCACTGACTTAAGATGCTGCGTAAGATATTTCGATGTGATATTTTGTTTGCATTCACTGTTAATCTGTGATATATATTTTGCTGCCAACATGCTTCAGCACATTTGGTGTCTTTACTTTGGGAACCGGCGATGGGTGTCATGGCCAAAGTTGTTCCAGTCCAGGAGACCCAGAAAGCCACAAAGTGTCTGTTGTGCTGCTGAAGTGCTGCTCAATTCTTTTCATATGTAAATGCTGTAATCTGTCGGTGAATGTAGTGAATACTAACGAGCAGCGAGGAGGAGGCAAACCTCCAGCTTTCCTCGGTGGACAAAAGCGCGCACCCAATATTGGGTGACTTGTGACGCTCCCGGAAAATTACGCACCTCTCTTCTCTCCACGCGTGTTGTGTGGAGAAATCATCTGTAGGTGTTTATTAACTGCACTGTAGTTACCCCACAGATGCCTCCTTGTTTGCACAGCCAGCCAACCCAGATTGAGTTAGTTATTTACAACAGGGCACGATAACAGCGTGTACGCTTTCTTTTTCTTCTCCTTTTTATGTTAACGTCAACAAACAACTGTGATTATTTGTATGCAGAGGCTGCAGTTAAGTGGCATGTGTGTGAAAGGATGTCATTTGATGGGGACTTCCCTCCAACATTATGAATGCTTCATACTACATAATATTAAATTAGCTTACATTTGGCCCTTCAAAGGAAATTCTTATACACGTCATACATTAATTAGCCCCACAGCATGTAGAGTAAAGCGTGGGTGTAAAACTGTTGACATCTGAGTGTGGGAGTTCTAAAGAATAATCACAAAGCTGGTTTTGGAAAACAGTGTCTAGCTTTTGCTCTAAACCTTGGTTTTATGCATAAATGCATTTGTCACGCTGCAAAACCATTAACATCTTAGGCCAGAGAGATCTGACACTGAGATTAACATTTCAGTGACAAACCTAAAGTGATAGAAGGCTGTCCTGAGTATTATCATTTCCACTTGAAGCCCTTTTTCCCTGTCCTGTGTTTATATTCAGCCATCCATCAACATAATTATTACACTCAAACTGTGTGCGTGTTGTGTGATTGAATTGTACCGCGTGCTATCAGCAGAAATCGATGCCTCTGTATATTCAGCTCCTGTGAATGCAGGAGAGCTGAGTCTGTGTGTGTAGGAGGGCTGTGTAATAGTAGGCTGCCAGCTGCATAGCAGGGTCCTGATTAGTATAGCTTGGTGGTTGATGGTGGTAATTATGAACACTGAATCCTGAGAGCATGTGTGTGTGTGTGTGCATTTTCGTGTTCCATTACTGAGTGTGACCATAGTAGTAAGGATTAGTTGTTCTTTTTAGCACCCCTGAGGCTGCAGGCTGTTTGTTAACCCCTTTTGGTTTTGGTTTGTGTGTTGCAGGTGAATGTGTGGAGGGTCTGTCGGAGGAGGATGTGGTGCTGTTACACTCCTGCCGTCAGTGGACCACAGTGACGGCTCACAGCTTAGAGGAGGGACACTACGTAATCGGACCCAAGATTGACATTCCACTGCAGTACCAGGGTGAGCACACACACACGCACGCACGCACGCACGCACGCACGCACGCACGCACGCACGCACGCACGCACGCACGCATCACATCACATCACATCACATCACATCACATCACATCACATCACATCACATCACATCACATCACATCACATTACATTACATTACATTACATCACATCACATCACATCACATCACATCACATCACATCACATTACATCACATTGTCATTGTGCATGCAATCATACAAAAAAAAGAAAGGAAATCAGATAAAAATGACTTAGTAGCCAGTCCAAATTTTGTCCACGTTCTAAAAATACTTATTCTCCCTAAAATGTCAAATTCCCTCTGAGGGTAAAAATAAATACACTCTTTTTTTTTCTAAAGGTCAACATATTCCACTTGTTCTATTTTTGGTGGGGATTTTCTGTTTCTTTGAAAGAAGGCAAGACAACATCCCAAGCCAAGAAGCCAAGAGTAATGTTGTCTTTCATTTTGAAATGTCTTTCAGAATTACCAGTGATGTTTCATTAGATTTGTTCAACAAAGCTGATTTTATTTGATGATTTGGTGAAAAATGTGATCAACTGCTGGGTATTTGCAGGGCTGGTCACCGGAGACAGATTTTAGCTTCTGACTGTGTGTTGACGCTCAGTGGGCAGAACTCGGTACTTGCATGTGAACCAAGTGAATAACCGTGGCATAGAACATTCTAAAGTTTAGAGTCATTATGTCCGCCATGACTATGATTCAGTTCATGTTGATTATCATTTAAAAAAAAGTTAAAGAGTACGTATTCTGAGTTGTGCCCAGGAAATGATTGTGGGTTCTAACCCTATAAGATTTGATTGGAACTTTTCTCAATTTTATATTTTTTTCCATCCTATTTTCTTCTGGTTCCTTTCATCTAAAAGACACACGCATGTATTAATAGCCCTGTCGCCTATGTTCTTTATATCATTGGATTCAAAACAATGTTCCCAGAAAATACACAGTAGCATCCCCTGTGCTCCTAATTATATTGGATATTTCCCATTTAGAGCCTGTCGAGATAAATTAACCACTTCAATTTACAACTATTAGCTTGCTTATAAGCCAGGCTCTACTAATTCATTCTATTCAGACAAACTTTGTTTCAACTTACAGAAGTTTGGAATTCCACAAGTAATCAAAAGTGAATCTTTTGTAGTTTTGTTGTGAACAGCTTGGCCAAAGAAAAATCAAAACCTAGATTTAACTAAGTAGATAGAAAAGAGTTTTCCATTGGAAAAATACAGCAGTGCTTAATATAGTCGAGCTGGCAGCAAGCTATTTAACTCTAACTGAATCTAAGTGATGCTTCTCATTCCTTAAACGGCCATGTGAGAAGACACATCCTGTGGTCGTGGAAAAGATGTTTCTGTGTTTACGAAGGGTCAAACTATCAGTGCGCATCAAACAAACAAAACAACTAAGGAGACCGCTGAAACTGTCCAACACATGATTAAAACCTGGAAGGGTAGTGTTCCAGGTAGTGTTCAACCTTCTTCTTTGAAGAAAAAATGTATTTCAAAGAAAATCTTCAGCGATTGTGATTGGAAATCATTTTAATGTTTGGTTAAATCAAATCAAAGAAGATTAGCAAAAGAGCAGCAATGTTTAATCGTAAAAGTAAGAGTTTTTCCAAATGCACGATGCAAAGAGATGAGCAGCACATGAAGGCTTAGTGCCTACTGTGAAAAGCCTGTGGGGGGGACATTATTATCTGAGCTGCTTCAGTTGCTCTGATGGTACAGGCATATTCCACAATGACAATGCCAGGGCTCAAATTGTAAAAGACTGGTTATGGGAGTATGAGATATTTTCACACATGGATCGGCCACCGCAAAGTCCGGACTTTAAAATAGAAGTTTGGGTTTTTAAACCTGGACCTTATTTCTCACATAAAATACGCTCATCTACTCACCGATAACATTTTGGTGAAAGTCAGCGTCCTTCAGGTTATATTCAGATTACTGGAGATCCGGGTATATAAAGGGAGAGAACAGGGCAGAGACAATACAGACTCTAAATAAGGCATTATCTGTCTTTATTTCACCAATACATTAATACGAATGAATGAACAACAACGTGTTGTTGTTATTGGGGGCTATCGGGGACTTATAGGAAGCTTTCTACATACGCGTCTAGTGGGATGACGCTGCAGCACAGCTTATTTACTTCGTGCTCTGTGACGGTCGGCTAACTTCACACAGAGTTTGCTACTGCTAGTTTTGTGCAACATGGTAGGATATTTATTTTGATGACGTGGATGACGACTTTGAGTACGATGGACGTCCTTACCGGAGTGAATGAGCTGCAGCGGTGCGAATCAATGAAGTCATCCCACTAGACGCGTGTGTAGAAAGTTTCCTATAAGCCTCCGAAAGCCCCGGATAACAACAACATGGCAGGTCTGAACTATAAGTCAGTGGGGTTACATGGCACTGAAAGGATCGGATTATTGGCTAAATTACAATAAGACTGAGTTGCTCCTTATTTGAGTGAGGGTAATTCTCCTTGGATATATGGCGGTGAATGAATCGAATAAGAGGCACAAAGCATGTCATACTCCGATACGATAGATGGCGCTGTACCCATTTCAACTATTGCTATAGAGCCACTTCCTGTTGACCTCTTCACCACCAACAACAACAACAAAGTCAGGTATTCGAGAAAATGGCAAACGAAGAGCAAGTTTAAGCTACGTCCCTCTACATTTCGTTTGTGATGAGCTGCTTGTTGCACAAAAGCGATGCACAACGGAGCATTCTCCATCGAGTTGTTTGTTTCTTTCTGACGGCGACAACAACAGTTATATCGTCTCTTCCGACTTCCGGTTCACGACCCCGGGAAAGAATCTTGAGCATGCGCATAACGCAAAATCTAATTCACCACGTGCTTTAACGTCTACAAGCACGTTTAATTTGACTTTCAAATGAGTAATCTCGGGGTCTTAATCCAATCTTGAGTAACCCGATCCGATCCAAATTCTTTTCCGATTAAGGTGTCTACATGAACTTAATAACTCAGTCTTATTGTAATTTACCCAGTAATCCGATCCTTTTAGTGCCATGTAACCCCACTGAGTGCAATAGTATGCGTTCATTCATTCATTCATTCATCTTAAAGTATTGGTGAAATAAAGACAGATAATGCCTTATTTAGAGGCTGTATTGTCTCTGCTCTGTTCTCTCCCGTTATATGGATATATGCGGATCTTGAGTGATCTAAATATCTTCCGAAGTACGGCGACTTTTACCAAACTGTTATCAGTGAGAAGATGAACGTATTTTAGACCAGAAATAAGGTCCAGGTTTAAAAAAAAAAAAAAAAGAACTTCTCCTTTAACTCCACTGAGAATCTTTGGGATGTGCTGGAAAAGACTTTACCCAGTGGTGCAACTTATCAACTCTGGATGGAACATATGTTGTGTAAAGGGGTTAAAAACAGAAGACAATAATTATTTAAACCACTTATCCAATCGAACGTCTTTCAGAAGTAAAGATGAGGACAGCTTCACCACTCTGTGAAAGTCTGCCCAGTTAAATAGTTAAAAAGTGAAAGAATAACTTTTGTCAGTACGAAATTGCAAAGATTCTGGGGATATCATCATCTGCGGGACAGGAAATTAAAAGACTGAATCTAGAGAAATCTCTATATGCAAGTAACAAGGCTGAACACCAGTACTGAATTACTTCGACCTTCCTGTCCTCATTTTGCACGGCATTAAAAACAGATTCTGTTGTGAAAATGACAGTTTGAGTTCAGGCATACTTCTCAAAATGATTGTCAGTGAACACAGATTGTTGTCACATCCACAAATGGAGGTTAAGATAAAGAATAAAACTGAAGGAAAAAAAAAAAAGAGATCCAATTACATTACCATCTTCTTTTATCCTGTGATTTAAAGGGGAGTTATGTGAAGTGGGAAACGTTGTGATTATTCTTGGATGCTGAGTCAAATAAGATAAAGCGGAGTCCATCTACCATTCATAGCATAGATCAAAATCCAACATTTGAGATAGTATAAGAGTGCATGTGGCATGAGCAACTTACAAATCTATTCGAGCATCCTTAATGCTGAATGATGTAGGTGGAGCACCAAATGGCTTCCATTCACATTACTTCAGTTTTCACTGAAGGCCTTGTTTATTTTTGTAAGAGAATACCAAACCACATCCTGCGCGTCCGACAGCAGCATGACTTCAGTTGTCAAACTGACCCGCCTGCAGCCCCCACCTCTTACTCACTGACTAAAATAAGATGAAAAATACATTATGAACTCAGACCTTGGGAAGACAAACACTCTCACTAATGCCACCTCCATTCACACATCCAGCCTGCTACCATGTGACCTTCCCTGACTCCTCCTG
Organism: Odontesthes bonariensis; assembly: GCF_027942865.1. Taxonomy (NCBI): domain Eukaryota; kingdom Metazoa; phylum Chordata; class Actinopteri; order Atheriniformes; family Atherinopsidae; genus Odontesthes; species Odontesthes bonariensis. The sequence goes on along the minus strand of NC_134529.1, from coordinate 7,702,144 downwards.
CCCATTGACTCGTGGTCTTCCTGCTGAATGAATCTAGTTGGTATGACCTCACCGGAGCTCATCTGCACAATCCCATTGTTCAGTCTCAGTCCAGTCACATTATTCGCTGTGTAACTGGATCTTAATGCCTCCTATCTGATGCTTCCTCCACTGATGGAGCGCTGATGTCACCTCACACTGCTGCCGCCTCTCAGGCTCCTTTTCAGAAGAAAGAAAGAATATTTGGTTGGAAGGGGGAAGCTGAGATCATTGTAACTGCAGACGTTTCAGTTTAATGGTGGTAGCATATAACAGTCAGTATTGCACACGTTTGTCATTTTTTGATAATGGATAACACATATAAATAGAGCAGATATGTGCTTATTAAATATCATTTTCCAGCATTGGTAAGCTCTTTGAAAATTCACAATTAATAGAAAACTGTTGTTATACACTGTAAACCTCTACTAAACACAAACATTTCATCATCTTTTTACAAAGTAAGGTTGCTAACCCACACTCCAAATCTTTTCTAAAACCCAGCAAAACTCTTGAATTTTTATGTGATTGCCTAAATCATGAGCACATCTCAACGTTTTGTTGGCTGTGTTGAGGTTTCAACAGTTGCAAAGTGGTTTGCTACATGTCTGCTGTCAAAATAATCAGAGAATGCGTCTGCTGTGAACTGTGGAGAGCTTGTTTTATGTGAGCTCAAATGAAGTCTTCGACTTAGCTGTTGCAACACTTAAATTAAACCTTACACTGTCTGCCTCTTTCAGCCATCTGTGAATCTGTATTTTAATCTTGTCTTCTTGCTGTGAAACGAACACTTTTCTCTCTTTTTTACACTGAACTCACTCACAGTGAGAAAAACTAACTGGAGGTCCAGTGCTTTTATACAGTGGCACCCATGTTGTGGCCGCTCACATCATCCGTTCAGTGGGCGCATAAAAGCTCTGGTCATGTAGAAAAGCCGATTAAAGCATGTTGTGTGGGTTAACACAGAATATAAGGTTGACTGCTCAGATTTAAGGAGGAAAGAAGATGTTTTGTCATTTTGTCAACACACATAACGCTGATGCAACACGTAAAGCTGATGGGACAAAGTGCATTTCATTTTATGCACTTTAAAGACCACGTTTGTGTGTCTTTGAATACGAGGTATTTTGGCAACATAAGGCCAACGCCAGTGATGAGCTAACGTCTGTGTGATGACTTCATACAGGAAGTCTAAATAAGCTTAGGATGAGAGCAATATAGGTTTACCCCTGGGGATGGACCACAGGATGCCTCCCTCCTTCTCATCCTCTCTCTGTCTGCATCCTCCTCATGCCCATCAATGAGAGGCAGGGATGACAGAGGTGTAGAGGACAGAAAAGCTGAATGATCCGTTATGATGGATATGTTTCAGGGGAGGAAGTGGCAACACAGTCACCTTTGTAATATGGAAGAGGAGGCAAAAGCCTTAAACCTCAGTGTAATTATTTATATCATATCAAAGTAAAAGTGCTGTAGCTCGTTGTTATGGTGTGTCTTATATTTGTTCTGTTGTCTGTCAGCTACATTTAGACCTTCACTTCTATCTAAATAATCCCCTAAATTATACAGGATTGTATGTGTGCACAGGATTGAGTAGCAGTCTTTTTAGTTTGGTGGCAAACTCTGTTTCATTTCAACTCCTCTTCGGTTTGTCACTTCTTAGGGGGGAGGGAAGTGGTGAGTTGTGTTGAAAAGTAGCGCTTGCCTGTATTGTTTGGTGGGTTGAAGCTCTTTATCGTGGGGGCTCTGTATGAATTGAGAGAAGGAGGGAGGAGCTGGCATAGAGGAGGTTGGAGTTTGGTATTCTGCTCTGCCTCCCAATTAAAAAACTTTCTCATATAAAAAAGGAAAGGAGGATCCTCCAAGGGTTAGAGTTGTTCAACTGCAATCCAGTAAACTGTAAATAGCTATACCTATGGACAGTGTACAGTGGACGTTTTGGAGAATATTATGCATTTCATAAAACGGATAAGTGCTTCATCTTGTGTGATCAAAACCCAAAAAATAGCTTTAACAACACAACTCTGGATTGTGGGAGTTTGAAAGGTTTGCAGACAGAGGAGGGAATGAGAAAAGGAGAAAGAGTTGTATGTGTGAGTGTCTCCATGGTGATGTGTCTCTGCTCTGCGTGAGAATGGGGGTCCTTTATTGGTTGCCATGCCAACCCCGTCGGATGTCAGTTGGCTTAGAGCTGGTGCCAGGTCAAAGGTCAGCGAGGTGTCTTTATATTCTTCGGGTTCAAACAGTGTCCTCTGCAGGTGTGTTTGTTTCTATAGTGAGGCTACCGCCAGGCAGAAACAACTCTTCACCTATTCTTTCCTTTTTCCCACCTGCACTTTTCTCTTCTCACCTCTTTTCTACCCTCATCCCTTTCTCCTACCCTTCTCATCTGTTTTTCTTTTCTCCACCATCATCCTCATTTTCTCTGTAGGCAAGTTCAAGTTGTTGGATGAAGACAGAGACGTCAGGGATCCGATCCAGTATTTCTCCAGCGTGGAGGAAGTTGCTGGAGTCTTCCCTGATCGGGTCTTTGTCATGGAGACAATCACTTTCAGTGTCAAGGTTAGCATCTATCATCGCCGATAAAGATTAAATTAGTTTTGCTCTGCTCTGTTTAGCTTTAAATTGCTGAATTCTGTGACCACAACAGATCCTTTTATAGGTTCGCTAACTTTATATCATGCTGTGTACTTACATATTTACATGCATATGTGTGCTACAGGTGGTCTCAGGGGAATTCAGTGAGGACAGTGAGCCCTACAGCTTTACTCTGGAGGCTGGAGATGAGCTGTCACTCATGGGGAAGGCAGAGCTTCTCTGTGCCACGCCTCCAAAGGAAAAGACAGGACTGACCGCGCTCCTGAGACGCCTGGGAAAGACTCCTAGAAGTAAGCAAGTTCTAAGCGTTAGGTAATCCGGCACACATGAGAAGTAGATTTTCTCCTGTCAGAGGAATTACTGGGGTTCATTTGTTAATGTAAAGGCACATACTTTCTCTTTTGTACATCGTACGTTTGACTCTGAATTTAGAATTGTTGTGCAGCTTAAAGAATACCACCCATAGTGAATGCTGAAGTCATTTCAATTCAGTTTAATCAAATTTGATGACAGCAACAAGTTTATAAAAAGTTAGAGAAAGGGGTAAACAACTGTAAATGTTGAGATGAATGGGAAATAAAAAGAGTAAACACATGAGTGAATAGTTCATCAATTTAACTGCAAAAATTTGAGAAGAATCAAGATTGATCTTTGTATATAAAAGACAAGGTTGAAAATCCTTTTTGAATGGCTGCAATCCTTATGCCACCATGAGCACTTCATTAATGAGAAAATATTAAAACTCTTCCTTAAAAAGATTCACTTTGTATTTTTAAAAAGAAAAATAAAACTGTAAAATAGCACCATCTTGAAATAGTAATATGCTGTCTGTTAACTAATTCTTACTGATTATAGTCTGTAAATGATTTGCAAATTTTTGCAGTGTTTGTTTACATTTTGTAACATTTCAACTTTAAAAAAGGCTACTATAAGAACCTTTTAATTCCTAATTCCCTCGAACATTTGCTCCGTCTCCTAGGGATGTGTGCAGTATATAAGGATCATAGGTGAAAGATTAACGGCCTTATTCTGATGTATTTTTAACTTCATATGGATATGAAGCATAGGCAACACTAAGTGCATGAGTAAGTAACATATGGTTACATAAACTCTACTTATATTTGAACCTATATTTACAAAAATGCCTTACTTACTTTGAGAATTGTTAAACCCCTTCCATCTTAATCTGGTTACATTGGACTTAATGTAACCTTGGTTAATCTGTTTAATGTTTTAATCTTACTAAGTACAACCTGGACCATTAAAACATTCTGCTACTTATTTGTCTGTAACAGATGTTGGAACTATAATATCACACCTTTCTTTAGGCTGGACCTAAATTCTGTTGAATGAAAGCACAACATGATCATACCTGCACTCTGTTCCTTTCTTTCTCTGTCTCTCCAGGTAAAACTCCCTGCCTGGTCTGTATGAACCACCGCACCAATCAGAGTGTCAGCTTGCCCTTTGGCTGCCGTGGACGCTTTTGCACACGCTCCCCTCTGGAGCAAGGCATGCTGGGAGGGGAGCACACGGTACGCAGCATAATCGAGAGAGTTCGTCTCCCAGTCAATGTGTCTGTGCCGTCACGGCCGCCCCGGAACCCCTATGATCGCCATGCCGTGCGAGAGGGCCACCGCTATAAGCTGCTCAACATTGTCAGCAAGACGGTGGTGCTCTGCATGGTCCTCCGCAGACAGGAAGTCTCCCCGTCACACTTCTTGTTGCTGCGCTGCATGCCCCGGTTTAATGTGGCAGAGGCGTCTGTTCACACAGCGGCGCTGGAGAGCCTTCTGCTGCGATACGCCTTCGACCCGGACGCCTACTCTCGTGCTGTTAGAGAAACCCGGCCAGAGTTGGAGTGTATGACAGAGGAGTGCGTAAGCCCAAGGCGCTCTCGAATGTGCGGGTCGGGTCAGGACTCACTGGCACCGGCACTGCAGCGCCTCTCGATGTGCGGGTACGTTGGTGGGGTTTCAGACAGCCTGTCACAGCGATGCAGGGACTCTCTGGGAGAGCGGCTGGGGGAGGGACCAGGTGAGGAGAGGGAGTATGTGACTCCTGAGTGGACTGAGGATGAAATGAGGACCAGTGAGGAGATCCCTTATGAGGAACTCTGGACCAATCAGAATGCAGAGGGCTTGGGAAAGGAGCCAAACCTCATATCCTTCCATTCGTCTTCCTCATTGGACGGTTCTGTTGGTACCGTGGTGACTAGAGTGTCTACCCCTCCACCTGTACCTCCAAAATCTGATGCTGTGAGTTTCAGTCCTCACCTACTGTCCCCTCCTTGGTCCTTCTGTCTCTTATAGTTCTTATCTGTCCACAACAGCATCCAGCTTTTAAAAGTGAGAACTCATGGCTTGAATTATTCATAGAACACAGCTTTTAAACCTCACTGACACACACACACACACACACACACACAACACAAACACACAAGCATGTGCTGACTTCCTGGAAAGGCTGTTATACACACAAATGTATAGAGAAGGGTGACACATGAAAAGAAAAAACATCATTAAGTGTCTCAGTAAGACTTTGGGCCTCCATGTGCCATCAAAACAGCTGGATTCTGTTGTCTCTTGAATTCTTGTGAAGGGATGAAACACTAAGCTTCAAAGAAATTTTAAAAAAAAGGGTCTTTAGCTGGCTTAAGATTTGGTGACTACAAAGGCCTTAGCTCCATATCAATGTCATTCTTATTAACCCATTCACTGACCACCTGCCTTATAGGGGAAGGCATTATCATCCTGGAAGAGACCTCTCCCATCAGAGCATAAACAATTTGTTCTAGATAAATCAGGGTTGTTCAGGAAAATGTTTTGTCTTGCAGTGACCTTCTATTTAAGTGGATTTAAAATAACGTATCCCCTCACAGCTTTTCCTATAATATGTCACTCATCTGTATAAGCTGCATGGGTGCTGACAGGTGATGATGTTCCTCCTAGTCAAGGACTAGCTGCCAAAAGTAATTTGTCAATCAAATAGGATGTGCAGTTTATTTTGATATCATAAGGTTTGTATTATGAGTCAAGTTGTCTGAATATGACTTTTATTGCTTTTGTGGTAACCAAAACAGTCTTGTGTCATCGCCTGCTTAACAACACTGTTTCCAACTGCTTGACACATATTGCATACATGTATAAACACATATTTCTATTAGCTTTGAGGGTTGTATGAACAGAAGTTAAACATGGCAGATATGTGCACGGCAGAGGACAGGAGTGCAACAAGGCTGCATCATTCAAAAGCCACGAACTCTGTGACTTAGTCAAGGAGTGGAAAAAATGTGGAAACATGACAGTTTTGTTAGTTTCTTACCAAGCTGTTGTCAAACAGGTGAATAAAGACAATTATGACAGTTTTTTTCAACCATGATGCTGATGAAGGGGAAACTCGGCTGTTTAGCTGGGCTGAAAATGTGGGAAATGAAAAAACAATCAGAGTGTCAGGTGACAAAAAAACGTGCCCTTAATGTTTAAGTGACTGGACTGGATCTACATACAACAAAGACACTTCATTCGTTCTGTTGTTTTTTACTACCTGGTACGTCAGTTTTCATTTCCAAAAGTATAAATCCATCTGATGCACTTTAATATTTTGAGAGGACAGAAAAAGAGAAAAGGGGTTAGGATGTATAATCTGGTGCATAAAGTCCTTTTCTGTTGGATTTGGAACAAATATCTTTATCCAGAAAGTTGGAGCACAAAGAGAGAAGCCCCTTTAACCGGGGGCAGTTTTGAAGAAAATCTAGTTTAAAGTTGAAGTTATTCATGTTTGGTTTGGAACAGATTAATATCGTATTAAAACTACAAATATTTTCCACTGGTTGATCTTAGATCTTAACGGCACACTTTAACGAACACTTTATGAACATGCACTTGTAGGTTTCTGAACTACCCTTTTTTAGTGCATAATGGAAAGTATAATGATACGTATCACTACGTTTATTTACTCAAAGAGGTTATTTTTTTAAAGTAAAAAATAAAAAAAGGTTTCAAAGTTTTCCGATTTTAAATCTCACTTATGACATATTTTTTTAGTTGTGCGCTCAGGACTGTCAACGTGCTGCCAAAGCTCGTCTTTAGTTTATTCCTCCCTCTCTTGTTTAAGCCTCGCATTGGTAATATCATCTCAAACGCAAATTGCTTTCACAGGTGAAATAGAGTGTGAGGTTGATACTAAGGTTGCTTTTGTTGCTGAGCTCGTCACATTTGTATTGTTAAGTTGCTCTCCTCTGATTAGTTTCCATACGTTGGTGTGTATTGTGGCTGAAAGGGGTACCATTACCATTCTTTTGTTTTGTTTACTTAACTTTTTTCTTTCAGAGAGGTTTGTGTGGGTGTAGACATCTGCTTAGCAACTGGATTATACCCTGTTGCACAGCGTTCTTCATCCCCTGATATTTAGCCTGCCAAGAAACTGTGTTTCTGTGTGTGTGCGTGTGTGTTAAGCCGCTGTGTGCGAGGGAGTTTGTTTGAGGTGTAAAGGTCACTAAGTTTGACATTTACCAAACAGAACACACACACAGACTCGCATAAATCCTCCCGAGAAGTCGAGTTTTAAGTGTTAACTTTTTTGCTGATGCGTGTGTGTTATTGTTATGCTTGCACATGGGTGTGTTTGTGTAGGTGAGAGAGGAGTGTCGCTACTTGATTGCCCCTCCGGTTCCCCCTCGCTGCTCTAAAGGAGGCTCCATCTCCAGTCCGGTCCCCAGCCCTCCGGTTCCGCCTCGCTTCCCCAAAATCTCCACCTCCCCAAGACCAAACCTCTCCTTCTACTCCTCTGGACTGCATGGCAGGTACGGTGGCATTAGTTTTTACTCAAACAGCAACAAAACAACCTTAACATTTCATTTGCATTAAATTATTCATACAGTTACTGAGGGGATTGCTCTTTTTTTCTGGTCTCAATGCCAAATGTGATCAACAGTGCAAACAGGAAGAGGTTCAAACTACCGTTAAGTCTGGAAATATTTGGATAATTTAGTTACCGACATGTAAAACAGACTCAATTGTAATATCCAAACTGGAGGAAGGTGCTCTTCTGAGAATCCCCGCCGTATTCAGGGGGTCAAATTCCAATTAACTCAAAAGCTGTTTCATGAACAGCTTTCTTCATAAATTCAGCAGGCAAAGTGCCTCTAGTTCTTTCCAGCTGAGATATTCACATTTGGAAGCTAGCACAAATGAAACGGGCAATCCTTAGACTGCAAAAACCATCAGAGAGGTAGTGGTAGTATTAGAAGTAGCCAAATCAACAGTTTGGCACAAGTTCATGAACAGCATTCCTTCGACAGATAAAACTCAAATCATCCTGCTCCAAAATGGATTTATGGAATGGCTTCTGAGCATTTTATTACTTGAAACTGAAGCTTTTAAGCTTTTAAGTCAATATGGAGGGCAAAAACCACAAAGAACACAGAAAGAATGTGAATTTTTCTAAACATCCTCTCAGCAACTTTGTGTTATGATTGATTTGATGCTAAATCTGGTTGAGAGCAGCGTTTTTATGTCCTTTAAACACTCAAAATGATGCTTTATAAACAGTGTCAAGTCATTTGCTGATAATATTTGAATCACTACCCATAGGAAAAGGGTTCTAATGTCACTTTCTCCTGCTCTTTTGCAGCTGCTCACCATCCCCGGACGCCACCCTCTACTGTTACCCGTGCTCCTGGGCAGATTGTCCTGCTCCTAACCCAGCCAGTCCTGAGCCACTCTCTGCTCTCCCTGAGGACAGCACAGGCAACCCTCAGCCTGCACAGGCCACCTGGGCAGAGCCATGGGTTGAATCCTTCTCTTCCTCTGGACCCAGACTCAGGCCGCCGCCCCCACAGAGTCGATTTGCTCCCTTTGGTGCGTTGAACCCCTTTAATCGCCAGTCCCCTTGCCCCTCGCCTGAACCTGCACCCAATCCCACAACAGATTCCTCCAGAGGTGCAGAAGGTGGAGGAGCATCCACAGGGGTAACTGAGGGATTGTCCGCACCACCCGACCCTACCTGGCGACCTCCTGCCGACCTGTCTGCATTGTCTCTAGAGGAAGTGTCGGCATGCCTGCGGTTCATTGGCTTACCAGAAGCAGCGGTGGCCGTGTTCCAGAGGGAGCGGATCGACGGCAGCCTCCTGGTGCAGCTGACTGAGGACATTCTGTCACATGACTTCCACCTGAGTCGACTCCATGTGACCAAAATTTCACAGTTCATACAGGGCTGGAGGCCGAAAATCTAACTTGTCTTGATAATGTGCCTACTGGTTATTCAGCCTTCCTGAATGTGCCTTCCACTGTGACCTACTGGCTGCTGAGCCCCACTGACTGACGCTGAAGGAAATAACGCCACACTGTGGACAAAGTGTAGAATTGACTTTTGACTCCCTGACTGCATCACTTCTATCTGAACCACAGGCCGGAACTAGTTTACTAACAAAGGCTTCAACAAAGATCTTCATAATGAACGTGTCCCACTCCAACCCGAGCGCATCATCACGCAACAGACTGAGAGCAGAGAGGAGTTAGACACTATGTGGCCTTCATGCTGTGGTTCCACATCAAATCTGATATGAAGGGGAACCTTTCCTTCATTTTACAGAAACAAAGAATTTATGAAGTTTTTAAATACTGTGTTATTTACATCCCTGTAGGTCCTCAGTGAGTTACAATTAAAGGAACAATGAGGCCTTTATTGTTGACCAGTAGGACAAGTAACAACGCAGATGTAACACACTAAGCTTACCCCCTACACTGGTCTCTACAAACTTCTTACTCTCTCTCATTGAGCTTCAGCTGCACGTAAATGTCACAAATATCGAACTGAGAGGTTTTTAGGAGCTAAGAAAGAGCTAGTTCTTTGAATGAAAATAGAAATGCCAGCACTCAATGAATTAAAGACCGAGCTAAACCATCTCTGAATATACCATGTTGTGTATTTGGGGCATTTTTATCAACATTTCTTTTTATGGGTAGCACAAATCAGATACACTGATGTGTTGACATGAAATAAAAGGATGCCCCACTGCCTCAGAAATGGTTTTCTCTCAATGCACCTCAGATTGCTTGTGAAGATATGCTTTATGTAGCCATGCATAGGAATAATCACACCTGAAACGCTGTTTTCTTAGTTTCACAACCAAAAGAGTTTATGAAATTATAAAATTTTTAACTGAATTATGTGAAGAATGTTTTATATATAAAAGTTTCACGATTAGTTTGGACTTCGTGCACTAAATGATTGACTAATGGAATAAAGAAACGCTACCCAAAGGTCGTGAAATTGTTAAAAGATGAAAAAATGACCAGATGTTTTCCAGGACTAACAGTTATCCAGATACCTCTGAAAGTGAAGTTTATCTTGTTGTAAACTTGTTCATTAATACTTGTCATTCTCTTGTTGCTACGCAGGCTGCTGTTCGTGCATAATGTCACACAAAGTCCTCTTGAAAATTTCCACAAATTTATAAGTCGCAGTTTAGGAAGCTGCTTATTGAACTGTTTCGCGTGACATCTTAGAAATTCCCCACCCCGTGGTCTGCCATACCCCTGAAATATGGATGTACTCTCTGTGACCATGTAACTGCGGGACCACGCTCAGACGAGCAGTGAAGAAATACATGGGAGATTGCAAAATAAACTGAAACTAAACGAGCTCAGATATTTAATTTGTCCTTAAGTCACTGCTTTGGTTATGCTGTGCTGGAGTCAACAACACACAAACATCGAATCAGAAATATTCCAGCTCCAAATAAAACCGCACGCAAAGGAGAACAAGAAGAAGAATAGGAAGTTTACAACAGATGCAAAAAACCAGATGTAAATAATGTAATTTCTACAAAGGAAACATTACTTAATCATGATCTCTTTATCTCACGTTAACAGTGATTAAACTGAACGATATAAAGAGCCAGAGAAAAAGTTATACTGGATGGTCATTTCAAATTGAGAGGTTGGGCTCTTCCAAAGTGTAGAATTACAAAAATGAGGTGTTAGTTCCAAACAAAATGTTTTATCCTACATTTTTATGACTTTTTAAAAGAGACTTTAAACTTTAAAAGAGCACATGACAAAAACGTTATGGCTTTTATTTTGTAGTTCATTGAATTATAGCTTCATAGTGCCTCAAGCAAAGGAAAACATATCATGAGAGTTGAACTCCCTCCAACTTTCACCCAAAAGACTACAGGAGAAATAAAGCTCTGTATTTTTTAAGTCCAGCAATAAAGAAATGCCACACATACAACAGCACATACCCAGAGGGTGCACCAGCTGGTGCATGAGACCCATCTTCTTGACTTTATCAGGCTTAATGCCGGCATGACAAACTGATATCAACCCAAGTGAGTGTCTTGACCTTAATATACTCAAGAGTAAGTCAGTTGCCACTAGCACAAGACTGTGTGGCTTTCAAGCCTTCACTTGAGTAACTGTTTAATATGTAAGTGTGTATGTATACCATTTTTAGGCGGTCTCTGAGCGCCACCTGCTCCAGGCAGCCGTCCCACCAAGACCTCTGGTGCCCCCTGGATTATTTACATTTTTTTGTGCTATCACAAAATCAGATTTTAGAGCTTAAATCTTAACCGAAGCAAGCAGCATATTTCGCACAGGCTCCCTTTGTCTTTATACCTTGAGGGCCTGTTTCCAGGAATGAGCCTCAGATGACTGACAGAAGGGATTAGATATTTCCTCAACATCTTCTGACCTTCCTGAAAGAGACTGGTAAGTTCAGTTCAGTTCAGTTCAGTTAATTAATGAGAGGATGATTATCCAATCTTAACAAAATATCATCGATTCATCGATAAAAAGAGCTGTAGAACTTTTCATTACATTTTTTTTCCCATTGTCCTTATTGTTTTCCTTTTTCTTTACAGTTCCAAGCACACAAAAGCATCTGTGTGACAACACATGCAGGGATTGGGAATCATTCTTAAAATCCTGATATGTCCATTTGCTATATCTGACCCAGCGGTGAACCAGTCAGGCTTTATGAAGATGACAATTTTAGCAGATCCATTCGACCAGATGTCCCCTGTCACCTCAGACTTCCCCTGCAACACGTTCACCTACACGCACACAAACATGCACATATCCTGATTAATCGTGTCACATCTGTCAGCGTGAGAGTGAGACGCGGACAGGTAGTCAAGACTGTCACAAATGTAATCTCTCCCTGACACGTGTATGTACATTTGTCTCGTTCCACTCTCCTCCACAAACACACAACCACACACACTCTGGCTGTTGGATCAACGAGTCGAATAACTGCCACATCATCCTTGAGCTTGCCGCTGACGTGTGTTGGGGCTTGATGGAGAGAAGTGTATAAAAAGATGAGAGGCAGTCAGACAGAGGGCCACAACTATGGCATTATGCTAATGTCTGCAAGTTTCACACAATACCTGGTGAAAGGACGAGTCTTTTAAATGATACTTTCTTCACAGGATATGAGGAGACACAGTTGAAGCTTTGAATGGAGATTTATTCAGGTGCTTGGGTTGGCAAATACGTCTCATGCAATCATTCATATCCAATGTAAAACAAATCCAAACAGTTATATAGAGTTGTAAATTAATCATATCGTTTTCATAAATGGTTAAGGTTTATTCCTGACATGTTTACTTCCTGGCTTCAATCGCAGACCAAACTTCTAAATGACTTCTTTTCCCCAGTGCTGGCAACTTGTCGGCATCCTGCTCAAAATGACATGTATTACTTACTATACAATATATTGGCCAAGTACCTGTCATACATGTTTACAAGTTGGCACAAACTCTCTGCAGCTGTTGTAGCTGCTTTTTCTAATGATGCAGAGGCACTTAAACCTGCACATAACATATTACACGTGCACAGCAAAATGAGATATATACTATGTGTGGCCAGTAATCTAAATGACTTAATGTTGGAACTTTTCTATTAAGTTGACTCATTGTGTGGGGTAAGTAGGTGAGCCTATGTTTTTCACAAGTATGATAATGAAACATAACCAAGATTCGGCTAATGGATTTACACTATTCCGCTGATCTACAGGTGTGGTAGCCAATCAAATGACTAATGAGGCAAAAACAGGTATACAGGTGTTGTTCTTTTGCCTCATGGTTTTAAAACCTGATGTAAAGACTTTGTCTTTACTAATTTCAGACAAAAGGACAAACTGCTCATAAATGAAAGAAAATAAAGCCAGTAAGTATCTATTTAGAGTCATGCCAACACACTGCGCATATTAAATACTTTTTTTGACAGTTAGAGGGCGTAAGAGGGTAATATTAGTTGTTGTGCCAAGGCAAACCTAACGACTATTTAGTAATACTAAAAACTGCCTTAGTCTAAAGTGTCATTATCTGTAACTATTTATTTTAATATTTATCCTTTTTTATTAAGAAACACAATTTTGTAATAATCAAAATCAGAAATCAAATTATTTCTTGTGTACAAGCAGGAATGTCAATATTAATTTTGAAAATTTCTTTCAGGCACATTGTTAGTCACGTTAGTCACAGATATGGGTCCTTTGCAGCGGGTTTTGTAGTCCTTGAGAGCCTGACCGTTCTTCTGACAGGGAAGCAGTGGTGGCAAAGACATAGCACAAGTAAAGGTAAGCTGGAACGCTACTGAAACTTTTCAACATAAAGTTAAAGAGAGAAAATACATGTTACGTGCTCTGCAAACACGTTTTTGTAATCTCAAGTCTTGCTTCTAATTGAACTTAAGTGAACAGGCAGCTGTATCCATGTCTCCTAGCTTGCGTGAAGCCTTTAGCTTTAACGTTTTGTCTTTTAAATGGTATGTTTAAAGTTGTTTTTGATTTGGTTTAAATGTTTTTTTAGTCAATAAAATAGCTTATCAGTCTGTTGTTAATTATGATCCTGTTTGAGTCCCGTGATATTGTATTTCTGTGTCTGTCATTCTCCATGAGAGGAATCTAGGTGAAGGGTCAGAGCCGGTTTGGGGGGGTAGGGCAGGGTGACCGTCAGGAATATGTCATATTGACTCGCATAATAACACTTAAAATCATGTATATTTTAAGATATAAAAAGATCATTATTAGGGGCAAATAATCAGCAAAGTAATGTTAAAGATCCGTGAGTTTGTAATTAGTTAATGTACGTGTTTCTACGACATGTAAGCTAACATCGTGTTTGCATTTTTACACTACCTGCTCTGTTTTATTACATTGCAGGTACTATTTTAAGATGAATACAAGTAACCCATTGCATTGTTAATATGAATAAACCCATTTGCATTGTCATGTAGCAACGGATTGATGAAGAATCAAAAAAGCCCTGGAGCTCCAAGGTGGCAGTTCAGTGTGGTTCAGACTTTGGAGGCACAAGTGTGAAATACAACTGACCTTTTACCTACAGAGGCAGATCTTATTATTACCTGACAGTGTTGCCTTATAGTCATGACAACACGCGTTGTTCCCATGAGTTATTTAGTTTCAGGAGTGACATAGAAAAGTCCCTTTAAATAAATACACTCTCAGAAAGTCGAGATTTCCACATTTCCGAGCGTTCTTTGAAGAAGTCCTGGGATATTAAACATTGTAAAACAGGCCCCTGTACTGGAATATAGTAGCATATGGCTTAAACTTAAAAAAAAAAAAAAAATGTTATACATGATTCTTTTAAATGAAAACCTTAACGATAATTTTGCAGTAACAATTTCTTTCCATCTAGAACATAATGGCTTCCATGTTACTGAGCACAATGCGGAGCTGCACTGTCAGCCCTTCCTGGGCAGCACGGTTTGGTAAGTTTCCTGATTTCTCTGCAGCGTTTATTGTTCCTGCAAACCTGCACAACATATTTGCACAATATTCGTTGATGTTCAATCCTAGAATATGAGCATTTGCCCCACAGGCTTTCATCCTGCTACAACACTTTCATCTGTTTTGAGATGATAGGGGGAATAAAAATGTGGTGTTTTTTAACTGATGCCAATAAGCAAAAATGTTCTGTGTCTCACAGGTGCACGCTCTCTCAGTACGACAACACAGCTTCAGGCTCTGGGTAAGCTGCTGTAATACTTAGCCTTTGGTATATTACATTGTTTAAATTGTGAGCTGAACAACTTAAGCTCCCATTTTTAAATGAAAAAGTAATGATTAAAAGAGGCTTTCACCACTTGCTTGCTAAAAATATGAATTGCTTGGGTTTTCTCTAAGAAAGATGCCATGAGGTTACTTCTTGTTGTGAATTTGCGCTTCATAGATGACACTAAATTGAATCTATTAGACTAGACCAAAATAGAACGACTTCCTTTAGTAAATGTTAAGATTATGGATAAAACACTCTTACTGTCTGTCGGGGTTCACCAGCCCATCATGATGCTCATTTTCTTTCAGCTCAGACGAAGAGCAAGAAAACACTGTCTCGACCTGGCGTGAAGAATATTGTTCTGGTTGAAGGTGTTCGAACGCCTTTTCTGCTGTCTGGAACCACGTACGTTTTTACTGTCTTCTCATGGCTGAGTGTGTCTGCTGAAGCTTGTGGCCTCCATACAGTTCTGATGTTATGATGAGAACTCTGAGCACACTCAGGAAAATGAACTCTTTCAATATAGCTGTTGAATTGTCAATGAAAGCCTCTTGTCAAATGACTCTGAGGCTTGAATGTGAAATGTTTTTTTTGTTTTTTTAATACAGATATGCTGACCTAATGCCCCATGACCTGGCCAGAGCAGCTCTGCAGTAAGTGCGTGGTTGTGTTGTGTCTGTGTTGTAACACTGTTAAAGCCTTCATTCAGTTTGTTCTTAGAGAAAAGAAAGGAAAAGTTTGCGTGCATAGTGGGGAACAGCAATGACATGAGCATTTAATTGCACTGTATACTAACGCCAGTGGTGTCGGTGTCACTCGTTGTCATAACGACAGAGGTTATTGTCTATTTTCAGGAGACAGTTCGATACTTTTACATGTAAATTACAACATTTTCAGTGCAGCATTTAACTATTAGAAGTGTGAAGTAAGGAGAGACTGACATAAGTGAAAGTACAACAGTACAGTTACATGTGCAACTACAGTTCTGTGCAATATTAGATTTGGGAAATTTGTATTGAATCAGCTGAATAATGTCTGTTTAGGCAGAGGAGAGATAAGGCACCACTGGAGCCAATGACATGTCAGAGCTGTGAAGGATCATTCAAGTTTAGATCACTTTACTTGTGACCCTTCCAAATAATACATTTGCTTGGGAACCTCTTTAGTTCTTTATTTAATTCTGTTTCATCTTTTTTCTTAAAAAGCTCATCCAGAACGCTGCTGCTAGAGTTTTAACCCGGACTAAGAGATCTGAACACATCACACCAGTTTTAATATCTTTACACTGGCTTCCAGTCAGTCACAGAATAGATTTTAAAAGCCTGCTGATGGTTTATAAATCCCAGAACGGTTTAGGCCCAAAATACATCTGTGATATGTTCAGAGAATATAAACCCAGCAGAGCTCTTAGATCCAAGGACTCAGGTCAGCTGGTTCAGTCCAGAGTCCAGACTAAACATGGAGAAGCAGCATTTAGCTGTTATGCTGCTAACAAGTGGAACAAACTGCCAGTGGAGATTAAACTTTCAGCAAATGTAGACATTTTTAAATCCAGGTTAAAGACATTTCTGTTCTCATGTGTCTATGCATGAAATATCTTTTAACTTATCTAGACTGTTGCCTGTTTTTAAATTCATTTAAATGATTTTATTTGTTTCTTTTTATATTCTTTTATGTATTTTTAATGCTTCTTGCACTCCCTGCTGCAATGCTTTTATTTTATGTAAAGCACTTTGAACTGTTTGTACATGAAATGTGCTATATAAATAAATTTGATTTGATTTGATTTGATTAAAACCGTGTTTGTCTAGAGGACTACTGAACAGGACAAGTTTACCCAAAGATGTAGTAGACTACATCATATATGGAACAGTCATTCAGGAAGTCAAAACCAGCAATGTGGCCCGAGAGGTACGTGTCTACATAAACTTTACGTGCTGCCCTGTAATCTTAACCAAAGGGGCATTTTTCTTCTTATTATTATTATTATTATTATGCCAAACATGGTGACAGCAGATGACCTCTGAGTATAATATATCTCCACTTTTTTATGTTCAGGCATCATTAGGGGCAGGCTTCTCTGACAAGATTCCATCTCACACCGTCACCATGGCCTGCATCTCCTCCAACCAGGCCATGACCTCAGGTACGTCTGGCAGAAATTTCTCCACACGGTGGCTCCAGTAATACTTTTTCATGTATACTGGTGCTGCTGTGGAGGGTTTGTGAAATGAATGTGAAAAACAAAACAAGCATGCTAACTGAGTTTAGGACTGAAATATTAGATCAGAACAATATGGGCACAGTTTGGGGTTGAGTGATGAAAAGAAAACTATTAAAGATGTTTTAGGACAATGACACGGGAATAATGAAGGCCGATCTTGGCAGGAAACAAGGTCCATGTGTGTGCCCATCTAATTATAAGTGGCACCCACTCTGCATTAAGAACAGTACAGAAAAAAACAGAGTGGTATAACTTTAGCTATTTGTTGTCCCCGTCTTTGTTTGGCTTAATTTGTCTTACCCACTCTTTTGTCCAGCTGTTGGGCTGATTGCTGCAGGCCAGTGTGATTCCGTTGTGGCAGGTGGGGTGGAGTTCATGTCCGACGTTCCGATCCGTCACAGCCGTAAGATGAGGAAGACCATGCTGTCCCTCAACAAGGCAAAAACCGTCGGCCAGAAGCTCGGTTTGATTGGCAGCATCCGGCTAGCTCACCTCTCCCCAGAGGTACACACTCTCTTAAAGTGTGAAGTCAATTCACAGTTCTGTTCTGTTATCTGTGACATGATGCACGATGTTCTTCTCACGTGTGTAGCTTCCTGCTGTGGCTGAGTTCTCCACAGCAGAAACCATGGGCCACAGTGCGGATCGCCTGGCCGCTGCCTTTGGGGTCTCCAGAGTGGAGCAGGACGAGTTTGCTCTGCGATCGCACACTCTGGCCAAAAAGGCTCAGGACGATGGACTCCTGGAGGATGTCATTTCCTTTAAAGTGCCAGGTAAACACTTGATTTGTTTGGTGTTTCCATGTTTTTTTAACAATGGAAGATGGTACACTGGATATTGTTCCAATTTTAAATGTCAAACGAACAAAACAAGACGATTCAAAGCCTCGTTTTCAAACTATGAAGCTTTGACTTGTGTTTTTCTGACATTGTACAGCTCAAAATGAGTAGCGAAAGATTATTTGTAGATTTATTGATTGATCGGATTTAGATAGCACAATCTTTGATGCTATTATGAGCATAAAAATGTGTGCAAAGTGTGACCTTGGGTTAGTCCTAGTCATTTCTCTAACAAGCCATTTGTCCCAAATAATAGTTCAGACACAACAAACAGATTTTGATTCAGACTAGAAAAAAAAACTACAATTTGATGTAAATTGACAGGTAAAGGGCAAAGGTTATTGTTCTTTTTTTGTCATTGTTTAACTCATAAACCGTATGTATATTTCTTCCCCCAGGCCGTGATATTGTATCAAAGGACAATGGCATACGTCCCTCATCCATGGAGCAAATGGGCAAACTTAAGGCCGCCTTCGTTAAGCCGCATGGCACAGTCACTGCTGCCAACTCCTCTTTCCTGGTAAACACACACTTTCAGCTCTACAGTTACTCAGTGCCTTCTTGGATCAAAACCCTTTCAGCATGGATAGCACCTGTCTCTGAATGATGAACAAAGCAAAATAGTTAGAAATGAAATCCAGGGTGGCCTTTTTATTTGATCGGCTTTGTAGTTTTTTTCCAGCCATCTTAATCACTGACGTTATGGTTTAGAAGATAATTGTATGATTTTCTTAGATATTGTAGAAACTGTTGCTCGGCCCGACCTTAAACGTCCCTGACTGTAACTGAATTGCTTGTTTGTGGGTGTGTGTTCTCAGACCGACGGTGCCTCTGCAGTGCTTGTCATGTCTGAGGAGAAGGCTTTGGCCATGGGTTACAAGCCGAAAGCTTACCTCAGGTATCTGAACTTCCTCTGGGAGGAGGAACAGCCTTAATTTCCCCAATAATACTGTTTCAGATGATGTGCTCATCTCCATAATATTGTCACCCTTGCAGAGACTTTGTCTATGTGTCTCAGGACCCCAAAGATCAGCTGCTTTTGGGGTGAGTCCCTCGTTCTTACTCTCACAAATGTCCCAAAGAGAAGTGTTCCTTTGCAACATTTGGAGCTGTGTTTACCATTTGTTGTTGATGGGAATGGAAAAAATAAGCATTCTCTTGTTTTCAGGCCAACGTACGCTTCACCTAAAGTCCTGGAACGGGCCGGCTTGTCCATGAGTGACATTGACGTGTTTGAGTTTCACGAGGCATTTGCAGTAAGTTCTTACAATAGATTTTCGGAAAAGCTGTGTAAGCTTGATGGGTTTATCAATTTTCAGTCCGTCTCCAATGCGATTCTAGTCCTTCAGTTTCTGTGCCTGCCATACTGCCACAGTTTGCACTCATTTAGACACGTTACTCTCATGCTGCAGTAAAATTTGACAGATATACTGCATGTTCTGTTGCATCGGGGGGGAATCAATTTTCCGTCTGGTTTCTATGGTAACTTTATTTATATATGTTTGTGTGTGTTTTCCAGGGTCAGATAATGGCAAATCTTAAGGCTATGGACTCGGATTGGTTTGCGCAGACGTACATGGGAAGAAAATCAAAGGTAAAGAATGTCAATAGTCATTTGTTAGAGGAGTAGATCCATGCAGCACACATGGATTGTTGAAAGCAAAGCGTGCTGAGTACATTTTTGGTAAAGATTATTATATAATAAATATCTAAGCTTTTTTTTCCACTGGTCACAGGTCAGCTCTGTCCTGCATCAAATGACTCTAAAGTATTCATGGGGTTTGTTTTTATCTGATTTCGAGCGAGAGTGGGCACAGCTCACTTTCTGTGGAGAGCCACAAATCTACCGACTGTAACGTCTCATGTTAAGGCTCTGAAACTGAGGGCAACAACTAGCTGGAAAAAAGGGAGGAGATTGCATGCTAGCAAGACAGTTGGCAGCTCACTCTCACTCTCTCTGGACGTCCATAGTCCAGTCAAGAAGTCTAAACTAGTGTGATTACCTCAGAAAGTCTTTGTCTAACGCAGTTTGTGGAATGCAGTGTAATGCCACCCCTTCATGTTGGCGTATTTGCAGGCTTGTCTACTGGAAGTTAGTGACAGTTCCTGGACAGGTTGTGAATACAATGAGCATAAGCACTCTGCTACAGGCAGTGGGAAAGGATTTAATCTGCTTGTTTTTGGAGATATACCCACATTTGAAAAACTTGTAAAACACTCCACTTTTGGCCTTAAAAACAGCGTAACACATGCAGGACGCACATGCTTGACAGTGGCGAGGTCTAATGTTTGGAATTCTAGGGACACTCAGTCTCAAGATCAGATATCCGTCAGGCAATTTTGATAGGCTGGTGCCTGAAAAATTTTCTATTAAACTTTCCATCCCAGTTCAAGCTAACAAATTAAAGCAGCAGACCCAGAATTCAATGCAGCAACACAAGACGGCACCCCATAAGAATGGAACGAGAAAGGATCCTTTTGAAGCTTGAAACACGTACTTTTAACTCCTGCCTGATGTCTGAGTTTTGATTTCACCTTGAACATATAAGCCCTGACCTCATTGTTATTGTGTGTGCAGGTTGGGACTCCTCCCATGGAGAAGTTCAACCTGTGGGGAGGTTCCCTGTCTTTGGGCCACCCATTCGGTGCCACAGGCTGCAGGCTGGTGACCACAGTGGCACATCGGCTGAAGAAGGAGGGGGGGCAGTATGGACTGGTGGCAGCTTGTGCAGCAGGAGGACAGGTAAGAGTGGATTGACCTTTTCTCGTTTCAGTCATTTTTAATTTGACATATAGAAGTGCTTTGATACAACCGGCTCAGATCTTAAAACTTTTGGGAAATTGCTTCCTTTGTCACCAGGAAAATATTTCTTCCACGTTTCCCATTTTTCTCTTCTTCCCTTGTGTTTTCCAGGGTCATGCCATGGTGATTGAGGCCTATCCCCATTAACAGGGGCTCTTTAATTCAATCTTCATCTTGATTGTGACTGCTAACCACACACTCGCTAACATACAGAGACTGCAGTGTACATACTAGCACCACTTTGCCTTGATCCGACCGTGGTTGGACACAGTAAGTGAATGTGTTGAAGAGTCATGTGTAAATTAAACTTTGCTTGGAGGCTGTTGAATTACGCAGAATGTTGTGGAGGAACGTTTGCTTCGTTTTGTGGACTTTTGTGGTCAGCATTGTCTCTGAGTCTAATGTAACATAGCAAAGTTTAAACGCTCAAAGGAGCCACATTGATCCTGATGTTTATATATGCTGTAATATGTTTTTCTTACGAAAAGTTGGAATTAAATTGAGTTATGCTAAACACGGGTTTGTATCATCTGTTACTGTCACATTGCACATTGTGTTTTAAAAATGTTCTGGTATAAAAGTGAATGCTCCAAACCAGCAAAGTGACAAAACTTCTACTTTTATAGAGGTGCTCACACCAAATGGATCCCTGCATTCACTTGCAATGTTTGATGGTTATATTTCCAGTAATAAGACAAAGATTATTGTTTGTGTACATGCAGTAACATTGCAGCATACTATATCTTTACAGATGAAAGGGCTTGATGCATGGACATCTTCAAACAATGTTGATGATCCATGTTTTATTCAGCAGGGGTGGAAACTTCAGGAACATGTTCAACGAACAGAAGGCTTTGTGTTGTACATAAAAACACATTTTAGGGAGAGGGGGTATAGACTTGGCTTTTTAAAAGTCCAAACATCCTCCAAAATGTGCTTTGCCAAATTCTTGTTATTCATCTTTTTTTATCATTATTATTATTATTATTATTTTTTGCATTTGCATCCAGTCCCCATGCCGAGATGTGTCAGCAGCAGACCTGCTTTGCATTCTTCTGCGCTTAATTGATGTTGAATAATGCTGTCTGCATCTGACGAGACGACTGATGTTAATGAGGAGGTAAAGAGATGTGTTCGGGCTTCCTGGTGATTTAAAACAACATGAATATGGAAAATTGGGAGTATGACTGGCAGATGACTTAAAAGTTCAGGTTGCACTGGTGTCATCCTGATATCTGAGTGCTCTTACTGTGGAAAAAAAACGAACTTCTACGCCCGCTAAAAGGTTTGTCTAATTGACAGCAGATGGGTAAATTTATATCAACACATTGCCTCTTTCCTGCTTTGGTGTGTGAGATCCCCTCAGCGCTCACTGGGGAATCTCTGCTCTACATACACACCTCTCAGGTTGGCGGGCTTGTTAACATAACTTCAGTCAGACACATTCGTTTAAAATGTATTTAAAGATTTAATTCTTCCAGTTTAAGAAATCCTTGACTCCTTGCGGGAGGGGCTGATTAATGCAGCCAAACCTGTCACACGAGCTACAGGCAGAGGGAATAAAACCAATGTTTTACAGCCAAGGCAAAGCTGCAGCTCAAATGTAAATAGCAGGGAGATAGACAGAAAGGGTTTTGTGTTTATAAAGCTTCAAAAACCGCCTCAACCCTGCGAGACACCGGAGACGCGCAGACACACACCGATGCGAGCCGCCTCCCTGCCTCAGCGGGGCTTTGATCAGACGGAACCTTTTATGGGGAATGACTAGCGAATGCACCCGCTGCTGTCACTACAAATCTACCTCACCGAGGGGAGGGTGGAGGGAGTCGGAGAGAGACTGGGAGTGCAGCAGCGTCTTTCATCTCGTCCTAGCCGGCTCACGCGGGGCGGCACCTGCTGAAAGCTGCACTTGACTCACTACCGCTCAGTGCGTGTGTGCACGTGTGTGTGTGTTATGTTAAATAAGTTGTTAAAACTGCACCGTGCATTTCCACTGACTGTTGTAGAGCATCCCTTACTGTACTACAGCACTGAAACGAGTTCAGTTAATAGCCAGTGTTTATTCCCCCCCCCCCCCCCCATCAGAAAATAAAAAGTTGTAAATCTTTGTTTTTAAAGTTATGGCTGGGATAAGATGAATTTTAAAAAGGTGAAATGTACTGTACAGTAGGCAAAAGCCACCCCTTCTCTCTGCACATATAGCCAGGAAGACAACAAGAAGGTGCAGCAATTAACTGAAACGTGTGAAAACAAATATAAATACAGCATATAAGGCAAAACTCGAATTTGTGCATTAACACACAACCTGAGCTCTTTCAGACAAGCTTTCTGTCATTTAGTCTTCAGGAATAGTTCTCCAGGCTTCTTGAAGGACATCCCAAAGCTCTTCTTTGGATGTGGGCTGCCTTTTGTTGCGTTCTCTGCCAACATGATCCCACACTGCTTCAGTAATGTTGAGCTCCGGGCTCTGGGGAGGATTCATCCCTCCATCAGACCTGCTGCCACTGATTTTCAGCCCACTTCTTGTGTCCTTTGGCACAGCTCAGCCTTTTCTCCCTGTTTCCCTTCCTTAAGAACGGCTTCTTGACAGCCACCCTTCCATGGAGCCCATTTCTGATGAGGCTTGGGCCAACAGCAGATGGATCACCTGAAGGTCCAGATGCATCTCTCAGCTCCTGTGTCAGGTCTTTGCTGGATTTTTTCCTCTTTCTTAAGGACATCACTTTCAGATCCTGTTCATCTGCAGTAGATAGTTCTTTAGGCCTGACACTTCTTTTCCCATCTACTTGTCCAGTCGTGATTCATCTTGCACAAACATGGGCGTGTGATAATTTTGCCTCCAATATAACCCTTTTCAAGTGTTCATATTTGTCCTAATAGATATAGATTCAAACAACACCAGCAGATCTCATGCAGAGTGATGGCCAGTGCCTGCTCAGGCCTTCGGGGCTGTCCAGCAGAGCAGATTAAGCTTTTTTGGAGGATGCAACCTTCCCAGGCTCTATTTCACATGAATCATGTAAAATTCCAGCTGGGTTTATTTGAGCCATTTTGAAACGTCTCCAATGAATCGTTAAAGAGTTGGGACATCTTTGATTGTTGCTACGTCTTATGACTGGTCCAACAACTTGATCGCCTGCGACAAAGTGAATGACATGTATGCTGCTCCAAGCTACATCTACTAACCAACTAACAAAAATTGTAGGAAGAAATGATATGTCGAAACTCAAAACAAACACAAACAGAATGGATGCTAATCAGAATGTCTGGGATGTCCAAAATGAAGAAAATCTAGTTCATATGTGTCAGCAGCAGAGTTTTGTTTATTTATATTTATATTTCTTACAGTGGTTGTCATGTCTGTACCAAGGAGAATATACATGTTATAGAAATGGCTCAGGAATTTTTTTTCATTTTGCAGTAATATATCAAACATGATCTACTCAAATCTATAAGATCCTACAGCGTGGCCTGCATTAACCTTTGCTGTAATCTCAGTCTGCAGGAGCCTTATTACATTTCCATTACTCAAAGGGACCAATGCAGTCTCATTAGTCACATTATCCCAAACATCATAATCTAACTGTACGACATCTGAGGAAATAAGCTCATTGCTCAAAGTTAGATTAAAAGATCAAAACTGTATGAAGACTGTAGAAAGTTTAACTTAACAGAATCCTACCAGCCTGTCTGAACCTCACTGATTTACAACTTTTCTTGTTTAAACCTCTGTTTAAAGTGCTCTAACTTAAAGAAATCCGCATGCTCTCTGACAACCTCAAGGACATGACTAGGAAATTAAAATATTGAACTGCCATAAACCCTTATAGAACTCTGGCACAAAGTAAGTAAAACAATACACTGCATAACAGTCGGTTCAAGAGCAACTGTGATATCAAAAAGATGCAACAGCAACACATAAGCTTCAGACAGCTTGTATAATGCGGCGTTGTGGAAAGATCAATGATCAAAGATAAACAAATTTTAAAAAAAAATTTCAAATGAACCTTTACAAAACAGCCATAGCAAGACCTAAACCTATAACTGCTACAAGCACCAAGAAAAGATAAAAGACACATGTCAAAATTATATATATTTATATTTAGTCCAGTCAACGGTATCTGTTCAATTGTTCAGCCACTGAGCCAGCAGCACTCGCTCCAGCCACAGACTCACAACGACCGCTGGTGAAATTAGAATATTAAACAGCTGAAATTTGAAACTCTGTGAAATTATCAGCCTTGTTTCTCGCTTAATTTTGGGACTTTATGGCACAAATAAAGGGTGCAGGTATAGTTCATAATTCACATAAAAGCGTTCAGACAGAAACAAGTGGAGATAATTAAAACAACGATATTTCCCCAGTTCTTCTTTTGATTACTAACTTAATCACAAACAGAATGATGAATAAGGTTTTCTTTTTCATAGGGGGGCTGTTACCTAGCTTTTTTGGCAATACAAAAACAGAGAGAAGGGACACATTTGATTTTTTTTCCAGCTTATTTTAACCACCCTAACCACTTCAAGCATACAAAAGTAAATAACCGTGCTAATCTCACATAAGTCAAAATATTAAGGTAACTATTAAAGTACCTGTACATAAACAAAAGTAAACTAAATATTCATTCTTCCAGTCATCCATTTCCTCAACCTGCTTTATCCAATTAAGTGTGGGCTGGAGCCTGTCCCAGCTGTCATTGGGCGAGAGGCAGGGTACACCCTGGACAGCACAGAGAAAAACTACACAAACAATAATACATGGGGAGAACATGCAAACTTCACACAGAAAGAGCCCAGCTGGGACTTGAACCAGGAACCCTCTGGCTGTGATGTGAAGCTTAATATATATTATACACAAGCTGTATGTACATACATAAAAACAGAGCACAAAACACTTAATTATTGCATTGTAAAATACATAAGATGCATTCAAAAAACAGCTGTGATACCAGCAAGCAATAGATGTCTGTTGCTAGTGTTTAGCTCCAAAGAGGAGGTATTGTTAAGTTATGGTGTATGGAAGCATGTATGGTGTGTAAGGAATGTCTTCTTACACTTTTATATATCATATCTATCAGGACCAATCAGAAGTTATAGCAGTTCTAGTCACACTTAGTGCTTTAACCACAAAGTATTCATAAAATGAAGAACAAGTGTACTAGTGGACCTTGAGGGCCAGCTGGAATTTTCTAAAAGAGAAATCGACTTTCAAGGTCCAGTTGGATTTTGCTTAAAGTCTTGATATTTGTGTTAAAAGACCTTGTGGATGTTTTGGGAGTGGGGGCAGATTTTTATCAAGCTTCTAAAATGTTGGTGATCAGATGATCATTTTATTTTTTGGGAATACATGCAGTAATTCAAAGCAGCAAAGTGGAGCCCTTCCAAATTATTTTGATGAGCACTAATTCAGATAATGTGTCCATTAAAATCAGTATTTATGCCACTGCTGGTACTTTTTGTACAGTGTTAATTAACCATGTTTGGATCAGTTGCAACCAGGAAGAGGCAGTAAATTTGGAACCTCCTGAATGTTTCTTAGTAATAGCTCTGACACAGAAAACATGCTCCAGGGCCTCTGTCTGGCTCCTCGGGGTTCCTGGTTGTAACAGCATCTGTTTGTCCTTATCTGACATCAACTGCATTGTTTAATAAAGGGTTATTTTAATGCTGCATATTTCAGTTGAATTAATTAATAATGAATTAATAAAACCATTTTCTCCATAGCTATACCAGAATGTAACTGGCTTTGTGTTAGTGTGTTTAAACGATGTCACACCCCATGTATTAACTTAGAAAGAAATCCACATCAATATTGCACATATTGCTATGGCCATAATTAGGTAAAGCGTCATCTTTATCAACAGTGCAATTTAAATTGTGAAAATGTAGTTAGGAAATGAATGTAAGTCAGTGCAATAACATCTGAAATGTTTTTTTATTCACTCATGTGCAATGATTGGGCTAAATGTTTTTATAGACAAAATGCAGGAAATAATTAAATGTAATGCCAAATCTTTGGTTGCATGAAGGTGAACAGCTTGGACAACAAAAGAGGCGGAATGCATTGGCCAACAACCACTGGTAATTATCTTATATATGTCCAGTATGTGAAGCAGGGAACTGGATATGTCCTGGAAAATAGAAAAAAAGATCTGTTATTGGCTGGAGATAAGGTATGAGGGCTGCACGGTGGTGTGGTGGTTAGCACCGTCACCTCACAGCAAGAAGGTTCCAGGTTCAACTGGGGCCTTTCTGTGTGGAGTTTGCATGTTCTCACCATCCAATTGGTGTCTCTAAAAATGTGTGTGTGTGTGTGTGTGTGTGTGTGTGGTTGTTTGTCTCATTTGTCTCTGTGATGGACTGGCAGGGTGTACTCTGCCAATGACCGCTGGGATAGGCTCCAGCCCGATGGAGTCAGCGGGTAAAGAAAATGGATGGATAAGGTATAAGATGCTTTTCAACTGATCCTGATCCCCAAATAACTTTGATTACATCAATTTTACAAGCTGCTATGTTTCTTGTTCTCTCCTGTCAACTAAACAACTTTCTCCTAATTCAATCCAGAATAGACCTTTACTGATACGGACTAATCTTGCGCTTAAACAACCTAATAATTTAAGTAATAATCTATTAACATATTCTTCTGTTGATTGCATCAGTGTACATGGAAACGTTGATTTATCTTCTTCTACTCTAATTAACATTTTGAAACACAAAGATATTTAGTTTGAAATTAAGAAGAACATCCACATAATTTCAGAACAATGCTGGGCTTTATACAGTTTCTGCAAACAAGCGAGCTGAGTCTTCATTCACAGTTTGATGGACAACATAAACACTCCCTTTTTCCATCTTGCACAGATGCCGCTGTGTTCATCCATGCAGCTACGACTCAATAACACCATGAGACATTAAAGAGACTCTAACAGGTGAAGCTGGGGCTCCAAACTGTGGTAAACTACCAATGCTGATCAAATCAGGGGCTTGTGTGTTTAAGATGGTGTATCTTTGTGTATTCTAGGGGGAAGTTTGGCATCTTCAGCATCCAGCAAACACACATACACACTCACAAATACATCTCGGCGTCTGTCAGTTGTACACCAACGGTACACAGGTGGATGGCAGAGGCAGTGTGTGGAGCAAGTGGATTATGAGCAACGGTAATTGGCTGTCCAGAGAAGCTGCATATATGTATCTGTGTGTGTGTGTGTGTGTGTGTGTGTGTGTGCTCTGTTCGGAGTTCATCATGTTCTCATAACGGTCAGTTAGGGTTGTCCGCCAGGCTCGATCTCCTGTTGGGATTGTAAATGTTATTGATCAGACGAATATGCCGCATCCATAACGAGAGTTATGAGAGACTCGCACACACACACACACACACACACACACAAGTGCAACTCATTAGATGCCGTACACACTCAGAGACATATCCTCATTAACACTCCCAAGTCACACACACTAAACATCCATACACATCTAGTTGTCAGATAGCGCACACACACACATTGACTGATTTAGTTGAGTGAGATGGGGGGGGGAGTATTAAGGATGGGGAGGTGGGGGCAAAAATGTGGACTTGAATGGTGTGTGTGTGTGTGCATGGGCATGTGTTTGTGTCTATATTGTGAACCTGACATTTGTGTAATTGTGTAGCTGCGTGCTGCAGTGTGTGTGTGTGTGTGTGTGTGAGGGTGTGTGTGTGTGTGTGTGTGTGTGTGTGTGTGCGTGTGCAACCGAGTCTGTCAGCCCCAGCGTCTTGTGTCAGGGCGAGAGGCAAGACATTAACAACTTCTGTCATTCTGCTGACAAAATGGTGGCAGAAGATTTCCCATGGTGCCCTGATGACTGCTGGCGTTTGTCAACAAGCCCTGTCACTGCAGAGATGAGGGGAGGCAGGGGGGGTGAGGTGGTGGGGAAAAAGGAAGGAGGGAGGGTTAGTGACAGGTCCCGGACCCGTTCCCATGAGCACCAGGGGAAAGAGAGTGGTGTGTGTGAGTGTGTATACATGTCAGTGTGTGTATCAACGTGTCAGTGTGTGTGTGTGTGTGCTGTAAGAGGAGGGAGAAAGTTGGGATGCAGGAGAGAGGGAGGGTTAGTCTCTCAGCAGCTTTCATACAGAGAGTAAGAAAAAACCAAAATGAGCTGTCACTGCAATTCCCAGGATGCCTTGCTGTTTAGCATAGCAGCAACAGCAGCGGCCTGTGTGTGTGTGTGGGCTGGTAAGCTGATAAGCTAACTCTTTCTCTCTCTTACACACACTTACACAAACGCCCACAAACAGAGACTCACTTACACACACACACACACACGTGCAGACACACACACGCACACACACACACACACACACACACACACACCCACACACACACACACACACACACAGATAATTAAGCAGAGCAGAAGCTCCCCCTGACGCGAGGCAGTGCTCATCTGCATTTTGGCCTCCGGCGCGCAGTTAGGAGCAACGCCTGATGGAGGGAGACATAGAAGGCAAGAGAGGGAGAGATGGAGGGAGGTGGAGAAAGAGATGGAGAGGGAAGAGAAAGAAGGAGGGAGAGGGTAAGGAGCCAATTAACCAGCTGGATGGATGAGTGACTGACAGCACTCTTGACACGCTGCTATCTGGGCTTTTCTGTTCCACACACACACACTTCTTCCCATCTCTCCCTCCATCCATCCATCTCTACCTCCTCTGCAGCTTCCTTCACTCTCTATATCTGTCTCATGCTGTGTCGGTGTCTCTTGTTCTTGCTTGCATCCTGTGCTCTGCTCTGCATGAGGTGCACGCTCCAATCCCGTCCCCAACTCTACAAGACTCAAATGTCCCTTAACCTTGTCCAATGAGAGCACCCACTCAGCTGTAGGCCCAGCCTCTTCGGTGCTGAAATCTAAAGGAGTCAAAGGTTGTTTCCCTGCCATTTTGAATGAGAAAACTCCACACAGAGCCAAAGTCACATCAACACACCTCAGTTCTTCCAGCCAGTGTAGTGCAATCTTACATTAAAAAGTGTATTTTGTTTTCTTTTTTCCCCATTGATCTTCCACTGAAATAAAGCGAGTTTCTTGAGGTTACTTTTCATATTGTAAGACAAAATCACAATCCACTCTGGCGGAAAATAAAACCTTCGTGGATAAACTAAGTTAAGAATGCCTTTACATCTGTGCAAACAAAATAACTATAGCTGCATAAAGCATCTAAGACTAAAACAGCTCACATGTTCTCATTACCAAAGCCTCAGATGCAGGAGTTTTATCAAAGCTACCAAGGCCTGCTTATCACTGGAAACAAATGCTTCCTTTTCAGTGACTGAAAAAGTATGCATAAGGAGGTAGAATTGATAATGGTGGAATAACCATAGTTGCACTTCCTTGTTGTTTTATTAAGCTCACTTGTTTGTTCATTCTTGGACACAAAAATCCCCTTTAGCCAATAGAAAATGGCAGGTTCAGGCATCAAAGTCACCTTGTTAGGTTGGGTTAACTTCTCCAAAGTTTACCCCATGTGTTTGAGTCTGCCACAAAGAATAGGCAAATGTGACCTTTAGGTCATGAAACCAGGTTCATCCTGCTGGTCATCCCAACATGGCTCCATCCATATGCATAAACCTTCTTTTCTAATATTGCTAACTTATACTTGTTATTTTTCTATATTAATTCTCTGATGTCAAACAACATCCACATTTGTTCCTTTCTACTCTGCAGGTTTGAGCTAACCAACCCAGCAACTAGTTTGTCGAAGGTTTTTAAAATTGGGATTTTCCTTTGTAGGTTTACTGATTAACTGATTAGATTTTCAGCACTGTAGCCAAAGTTTCAATAGAGCTCGGCCCGATACTATATGGTGATGTGAAAACACAGGAGACCACTGACTGATCAGAAAGAACTGATTGATGTTACAATAACTCTGCAGCAGCACTAAATTCCTGTGTACTTTTACACACTTCTTTTTTGTTGTTGTTTTCAGATGTCAATTGAGAACCTGTGCATGGACTTTTCAAATTTTCGGCATGAATACCAAAGGTGAAACTCATATATGCATGCATGAATAGTTGATTCAAGAGTATCGATTTACAGATCTGCAGTTGTTAGTTCTTATGATAATTCACAAACAATATTCAAACACTTTCTGCACTAAAAGCTTGTCACAGATTCCATCAGTGCATTGACTACTCTACACACACTCATACACACAGAAGTTATGTGACCGGTCTCTGTGTCACTTTAGCTTAACAAAGCACGGCAATAATGATGAGCTAATCATGCCCACATAGATAGTGAACTATTGACAAGAGGCACGTCAAGTAAAGTCACGTTGAACTGCACTCTGCATCAAAACAAATACATGCATTTTAAAACATTTGTTAAAAGCTGTGAAGAATCTTAAATTAACAACATCAGTTCTTCTGAAAAGTATAATCTAAGCACACTGAACAAGGTCAAGAATTGAAGTTTTCAACACGATGACAACATTTTAAATTAGACTTTAATATCTAAGGCAAACCCTAGTAGGTTGTAGATCAGTGGTTACAATAAAGCTACCAAGACCAGGTCCTCCAAAGGATGTTTGTGAAGCTTATGCTTGGTTGGTTTAAATTCCTTTTTTAAGGTGAAACAAACCTAAATAAGATGGACAAAGCCCTTGCATTGTTCAGAAACACGTTAGCAAACAGAACTGCTGAAAGGGACAGGAGCTGTTGTGACGGATCGCTGATCAGGCACAAGTCAGGCACAGTTTTGTGTTGAATCCTATTATGTTTTTGTACAGATTATTATACAAGACTTCCGTAGAAGAACAGAAAACAATGCTCTTCATATAATGGCTGGATAACCATGACGCTCATTTAGATTTTCTGTAGAAATGATCACGCTAAAGTTCAAGGTGTGTTCAGGCTTCATGTTCAAGCTTCAAATCTGCTAAAGTGGAGATGAATCACTTTAATGAATTATCCAAAATCCCAGAGTAAGTGCCTTTTAAAGCTGGTAAACGTTCCTTTCAAAGCAGTTAAAAGTTACACAGTTTCACAAACAGCTGTGAGATGGTGTTGAACAGTTTGTCAAGAGAGATAGGTTCATCTCTTTTCTAATTGTTTTTTCTTCTTTTGTACAGGCATAAGGAGAGTAATCTGGTGGTTGAGCATTGCACCTTTATAAAGTTAAACCTAAGAGTGTGACACACAGACTTCTATTTTGACTGTAACTACGAGAGTTATAAAATGCTGGATGAGGCAGTGAGGTCACTAAAAAATATCAATTTGTTCCATATTGTATATACACACACACACACACACACACACACACACACACACACACACACACACACACACACAACACTGGCCTCTTTATTAGGTATATCTGTTCAATTGCTTGTTAACACTAACATCTAATCAGCCAATCGCATGGCAGCAACTCAATGCATTAAGGAATGTAGAGGTGGTCAAGACAACTTGCTGAAGTTCAAACCGAGTATCAGAATGGAGAAAAAAGGGGATTTAAGTGACTTTGAACGTGGCATGGTTGTTGGCGCCAGAAGGGCTGGTCTGAGTATTTATATCTATATCTATATCTATATCTATATCTATATATACATATATATGTGTGTGTTAGTGTATATATATATATATTCACAATTAATTCATTTTGACAGCTCTTGTATATACATATATATCCATCCCTTTATGAGCACAGTGTACCATCTGATGGCTACTGTCTCAGGATAATGCACAATGTCACAAAGCTCATATCATCTCAAACTGGTTTCTTAAACATGACAATGAGTTCACTGTACTCGCACGGCCTCCACAGTCATCAGA
The DNA here is from genome assembly GCF_027942865.1 of Odontesthes bonariensis. NCBI lineage: Eukaryota > Metazoa > Chordata > Actinopteri > Atheriniformes > Atherinopsidae > Odontesthes > Odontesthes bonariensis. The sequence continues at coordinate 7,669,818 of NC_134529.1, read as the reverse complement.
TCTCAATCCAATAGAGTACCTTTGGGATGCAGTGGAACGGGAGATTGACATCATAGATGTGCAGCCGTACAACTACGTGATGCTGTCATGTCAATATGGACCAAAATCTCTGAGGAATGTTTCCAACACCTTGTTGGAAGTATGCTGCGAAGAATTAAGGCAGTTCTGAAGGCAAAATGGGTCCAAACTTTTTACTAGCAAGGTGTACCTGATAAAGTGGCCGGTGAGTCTATATCAAAACACCAAATCCATGTTTTCAAAAACTGCGCTTGTAAACGAGTCATCAGGATTTTCACAAGTTTGTTATGTCATGACTATACAGATTTTGCCCTGAGCCATGCCTCTAGCATTGCTGCAAACTTAAAAACTTTCTTGCTACTTTTACCTACTTCTTTTCAAAAGAAGCACCCTTTGACAAAGTGACTTTTCGGACAAGCCTTGGCTCCTTTTTGCACAAGAGAGTCATTCGTTCTACCTAGTGAGCACAAAGTCTGGCATTCCTGCTGCAGGCACACCTCTGTCTCTCGTCTGTTTAGTGAGAAACAAAGAAGCAGCACATTCAGGTGACCGTATTGCAGGTGACATACAGATGAATTAGCTGCCTGTGTGCAAACGTGGGGTTTGTTACCCAGAGGCTGTGCAAACCGTAAGAATAAAAAAGAAAAGAAACTCTGTCCCCTATAACATTATCGCTGTGTGGTCATATTACATACATATATATATGAATATATACAACTCAGTCTCAACAGTGCAACTGTCAAGAAACATTATCTACTAATTCGTATCCTCAGACATGAAAAGGCAAAAAAAAAAAAGATTTTTTCAAAACAGAGCAGATGTGCGATTTGAGTGGGTGGAAACGAACATTTGGAAAAGGACGTAGGACACTGTTGGCAGAGCTGCAGCAGGAGGCCTTGTGTCAAGCTGCTGTAATTCCATGTTGGCCCATGATAGATGCCTGCAAAGTCAGACGCAGGAAAAACAGCTGGAGGAGTTAGAGCTGGAGTGCGTGAGCAGACCTGCACAGAGAACAGGAGATTGGTGTGGTGATGGAAGGAGGAGTGGAACCTGAGGCTGAAAAAGTTGGACAATAAATTTTGCTGAACACAAATCATTTCTGTATTTATTGTACAGAGTCACATTCATGTCTCAGTGATAGTTCCCCAACAGCTGTCAACAACTGTTTCATTTTGGTTGAATATTTGAGAATCAATAAAAAAAAAATCCATGTGGAATATTTGATATAAAAAGTAAACTCTTGAATTACTTGTTTAATACTAATTTGTCTTATCATTTTATCCTTGAATAGTGCATGGAGCATTATCGTATATGTAAATATATGTATATATATATTGACAAAAGAAAAATAATTGTTGTGCCACTGTACAGAATTAATTTATGATAATCCTCTGTCAAAATCTACAAGTAAAGGATAAAGAAAAGAAGATTCTTTTATGCCCACATTTTGCTGATAAATTCCCTTTTAATATAAACCTCTACGAGCATTTGTTTTATATGTAGGACTCTATTAAAGTGTTAGCCTTTCCCAAATGGTAAATATAACTTTATTCTCTCGTAACTTCAGATTGACAAGGCTATCAGGTGCACACACAAACACAATTTAAAGACATCAGTAGCCTCTTTAGAAGATATCTTTCAGACTGCAGTTTTAACCGTTTCATTTAACCTGTATTTCAATCAAGAGAAAAGGAGTCCTAAGTTTTAAAGTAGCCTTTGCAAGAGAGTTGTGGCCATGCAGCAGGTCATAAATATAAACATAGCAATGTCCACAATTATGTACAGTGATTGTAATTTGATAAAGCATATACACTAAAACACAATGTAAATATCAGAGATTTTTGAAAAAATTTAATAGAAGATACAGAGAACTCTGCTGATGGACCTCAAGCAGCAATCAGGCTCTTTCAGATTGCAGATGAAGTCAAAGCTTCAAAAGCTTTAAAAACAAACTGTAAAAAATTATAAATCAATTCTAAAACTAAAAGGTAGCCAGTGAGGAGCAGCAAGGATTGTTAGCAGTGTTTTTGTATCAGCCGCCGTCATATTGCCTGATGTTTTGCCAGCTTTTTTTTTTTAGAGTAAAGTGCTTTGCAGCAGCAATTTGAAATTTTCTTTAAATCATTTTGCAGCTCTTTAAAATATGGCAGAACCTTTTCCCCACAAGTCCCTTCAGGCTTAAAGAAAGGATGGAAGCAACGGGAAGACTGCCATAATATTCTGCGACCACTTGGACTCTGTTTGGGAAGTTGGGGTAAACCTTAGATCCATAAATTTTCTCTCTAAGATCGTACACGTCATTAAAGACAGGAAACAGGACTGAACAGAACATTTTTTGCCCCAGATGTCTGCACTTTAGAGAGCCAATGAACTGTTCCACAAAGACGCACCCTAAGAACGACTTAAGTCAAACCGGTCAACAACTTTTTGTTCAGCAGAGCACTTTACGCATCATTGTTGTGTGTTTGGCAGTATTTAGTCAACTGATTTTAATTAAGAGGATGAGGAATGGAATAGAAGAGGACTGAGAGGGGGGTGGACAGGAGATGAAGGAAGAGAAGAAGAGGAAGAAGAGGTGAGAGGCTGAGTGACGGGTAGAGCAGTGTGCCTTAGACGAAGATATGGAGGGTGTAAAGCCTTTTCTTCATCATTACCTCGTCTCTGCCACTGCCCTCACCTTAATTAGTCTCAGAGCAGCTCGCCCGGCCAGAAGTCTGCCTCATCCCTCCATCCACCCCCCACCCCCCACCCCTTCATCCCTTTCACCTCCTTGTCTTTCTTCCTCTGCTCTCTCTTTTTCCTCCAGCGATTTCCACACTTCCTCTGTCTCTCTCACGTTGTGCTTCATCTTTCGTCTCGGTGGAAATTGACTGAAATACCAAACCCCTAACCCCACAATATCAACAGCTGTGCAGCCTATGCACACACTCACACTCACACACACACGCACGCACACACACGCACACACACACAGCACAAAGAGCTCAGTGTTGGTAAATACCGCAGACATACATACACACACTACAACATACGTGGCTGCTCCAGGCTTGGCAGCTATAAATACAGAGGATTGCGAAGAGGAGGAAACTCGGTTAAAAAGTTAAGTGGGGAAAAAAGAAGCACACAGAGATTGACACCCCGACGTCTCAGCTCTCTAGAGGCTAAATTAGGAGATCCACAGCTCCACACACACACACACACACACACTGACAGATACCTTGACTGAATGCATGCTCACACAAACTCACACATAGTTTTGAGTTGCATGCACACACACGTCAGTCTCTATGGTACCTGGCTCCGACAGACACTGAAGGCCTCTCCAGTGTCCCTGTTTTCCCTTCACCAGCTGAATGTTGATGGCCACCGGGACATTGCAAAGGTGGGAGGTTGCTGCACATTTCTATATGAGACTCTTTCCTATTATTCTCTTACACTGTGTGACAAAAGTGTTGACAAAAGTATTTTTCCCCTTTTTTCATCAGGCCCTTTTATCCAATACGAATCCATCACATTTATGTCTACTGTTTGTTTTTGAATTCGGCGAAGTGGAATTTTTTCATCCACAGAAAAAATAGCCAAAGCAGTTTGAACAGACTAAAAAGAACTAAAGTTGTGTTACAGCAATGCAAACTCCAAGAATTAAAGATAGAGCCAAACCACCAAGAATTGAACCACTTTGGTGCATCTTTACCCAGGCTCCCCCGACCAATCAGGCAGTGTTCTGTCACTGTGAACCTATTTAAGCTGTTTTACAAGTATTTTTGTGTTATTTGTTTGCTTTTGTTATGTCTGCCTAACATCCTGTTTGCTCATTTCTTATGTGCAAAGCAATTGTTTGCTAAACACATAATCTGCACGTGTTTGCTTTAAAAGACCTATATACCCAACTAAGATCCAAGGAGTCAAACCAGTTTCTTACTCTTCAGAATCTTTGTTTTCATTCATTGTTTTAAATTTAGCAGAATATGCAAAATATAATACAAACAAATAAACTGAAGTGTGCTGGAATGCAGCTCAACACTTGAGACTCGGTCGAATCAGGCTGCAGTATGTGGAAAGAAGAGGGAAAAAGGTCAGTCATGACTGATGATGTTAAACCTCTCAAAACAGTGCATGGTTTCAGATTTTAGTCAACACAGTGAGGACAGTGCCAACACAAAGCTACTGGAGTCACACTGCAGCCACTTGAACTGATCCCAGCTGTTTTAACGTCCCCCTGCAGGGGGTGCTGTTGACATGGGAGTTGCTCCATTTGTGACCTCTGCTCCTGCTTCTGAATCCGCTCTTTTTTTGGTGGCCTGTTGCCGCAGCCACTAGATGGCATTCGGGCTCTTTTAAGAGCGAAACCACAGCAAACCAGATGATGTCTCCCTGCTTGTCTGTATCATTTAGATGTTGAATTAAATTTGCCAGTCTGTGGCCTCAGTTTGCACTCACTCAGTGGGACAGTTCTATCTTCTGGTTTTAGTGTTTTACAGTAGGTGGTAAACTTTTTGTCCGTACAAGGGAATGCAGTTTAGTTGATCGCATGAAGATAAGTCTTATGAAGTAAAATAAATAGATCAATAAATAAAAATTCTTGCTTTGTGCAGGATGGTGCTTGTGGTACATCTTTCAAAGGCAAAGTGACATGACAAACAATAAAAAAAAAAAGCCAAATTACTAAAATAGCTTAAAGGAAAGACAGACATTCATTTTTTTCTGGCAATGTGATAGATTTGTTTTTTATACAGGAGGTAATGGTGGCTTAAAAGATAGAACTGGTCATTTTTAATGAGTGCAGTAAGTCTGTAGAAGGAATTATAAGAAGACATCACCTATTTCCATGTCTATATGGGAGGGGATATTACAGTTTTGTATGGAAGTATCCCTTTTAAATACTTAAGCGCTCCCTCACACACACATACACACACACACATGCATGCACATTTACACACACTCATGCAGAAAGAGACAGAAAGTATTCAGCCCATTCTTGCGTAAATCACTTGGCCTCAGGGCTCTCTTAACCCTTTCTCTGTGTGAGTGGGTGTGCGGTTTTGTGTGTGTGATTGTGTATGTGTGTGTCTCAGATGTCCCTTTGAAAACAGTAATGTCGGTGGACAGTGTAACTGGTTGATGTGATGAAGCTCCACAGAAGCCTCCACTGAATCTACATAGCAGCTAATGCTCCGTTTACACTGCAGAAATGCAAAAGACAGCTAACACTGGAGTGAACACACATTTCACAACGTCAGTCCATACGTTTGCCATCAAAGTCATAAAAGTTTGGCTAAAAAAGACAATTTGTTCCGTAAAACTCTATATTCAAAGCTGAATTTTTCATTCCTTATGTACCTACAATTAGTTTCTGTGTATGTGTGTGAACAGTTTGTTGTGTGCGTTATTTTTGCTGTAAAGCATGTTAGATCTATTTAGGGTTTATTTCCCTTTTTGTTACTGCTAAGATCAGGTTTGTGTGTTTATGTGTTTGTTTGTCTGTTTATGAATTAATGTATCCTATATGCACTGTTTTCTCGTGTTTTCTCTTAAGTACATCGAGGTGACATCAACTTAAATTAGCTATATAAGTAAAATTGCCATCAGTAAATAACATTATTTTCTAATTAGATTTATCAAAATAGCAGGACCTCATTGTGTACAACAATGTATATGTATGTATATACAATATTTAGATACATCAGTATGTTTTGAGCAAAGTACATATTTCCTGAAAGTGAACTATAAAGGAACAAGGTGTTGTATACTTAGAGGGAATTAACAAAAAGTTTTCTTTTTGGGCGCACAGTTTTGTCTGAAGCGGATAACAAACAAACGTCTAGATGTCATCGCAGACTGAAAGAGTAAATAAACAGTGGAAAGCAAGTTTTTTTTTTAAATAAAACATAAAAAAAATATCTAAGCGTAACTATCAGAGTGCCTTTGCCTTGATGATAAATGCCTTTTACAACAAAATAACTGCAAAGCTTTTCCTTTACTTATCAAGAAAATGTTTAAAGTGTGTCATGATAAATGCAATTTTATGGGCTTGTGCTCATCATTTGAAATAAAAAACTTTTATTTTGATAAACTGTCGGCACTGAAATTTGTTTAGCTAAAAGTAGTTTTACTCTCGTGTTGTGTACAAATCAAATGTGTGTGAAACATTCTAACAGAACGTCTATGTCATGCCTCTTATTAATGAAAAAATATTGTAATGTATGTTTAACTTTTTTCATCTATTCACATATAAAGTTTTTCTTACAGATAGAACTAGAACTAATAACTGACGTCTATCTGTTGAAATAGCTTTACATACTGCATGTTTTTTCTGCCACAATTTAACTATAGTTTACTCTATTTATTATTTATTGACATCCTTCAGTTACTATGGATATATCAAGGCTGCATTTATTCATATGTATAGCAACTTATCGATTATTATCATTGCATGTCCGTTATGTAAATCTAAGTTTATCTTTAATGCACTTTTCTTTCAGTCTTTTGTTCTGAATCCTAATGACAAGTTTAATGTACTCTCCTCCAGTTTAATTATGTTTTCTAATGCTGATGCTACGCAAAACTAAAAATATTCCAAAGAGGCTCCATTATAATAAAGATTTTGAACATTTGAAGCACTCTTATTTGATATAAACTGACACTTTAGACTCTTGTGGGTAATTGATATCTGGGACACTGCAACAGGTTTTTTGACTGGTGCAGGGGGAAAACAGAGGTCTGCCTTGACCCCGTCGAGGTGGAGTCGGTCATCATATATTGGCAGCAGCAGATCTTATAGAAAGGAAAGCAAATTCATATGCCGGTGTTGGTAGCACACATACACATAAAACTTCAGGATCGGCAAGTTGTCTCAGGCTTGCTGAACCCCCGTAATGCTCCTATTAGCAGCTTCAGTTAAAATGGCATTTCATCAGGCGGCTGACAAGTGAATTATCCCTCTCTTTTTCCTCCCTATTTCCCTGCCCCCCCTCTCTCTCTCTCTCCCTCTGTCTGCCTGCCTCGGTCTCCCACTCTCCCCCCGGCTCAGTGACAGTAGCCTTAGGCCTGAGATAAAGAGGCGGTGCGGCGCTCTGCGCTCTCACACACACTCTGTAGAACTGAAGTGACATCCTGTCAAAACAATAGTTTACTAAAACAGTAACTTGTGTGTTCTGTCAGACAGAGGCTGAACTCCAACTTTGGGACATATAGATTCCTCTTTCATATCGATCCCCCTCCTCACTTCAGGTGTGTGCATGTGAGTGTGTGTGAGCATGTGTTTCATTTGGGCCAGCGCCCAGAATCAGAGAGTTTGTGTGCAGATAAAAACTCAGAGAACAGTTTAGATACTGTTCATCATAGAAGCGCCTGTAGTGCTCCAGGGAGGAATTGCAACAGTTGACTAATCTCATCCACATCTCACTCGTGCTGGTGCAGATTTCTGTCGCTTCCTTTCTCATTTTAAAAAACATGACTTTCCATTTATGTAGTGTAGCTGATGCATGTGTGTGGAGCAGAGAGGTGGATCCTGAACCTGCTTAGTTTATGACACTTTTAACTTTTTGTCACTTGTTGCATATGAGATTAGAGGTCTAAAGTCCCACCATCTAAATGAAAACAAGAAAAATAACACAGGGGAACTGATTTGCAGAAGAATTTTTTTTACTTTCGTAAATGAGATCCGAACAAGGATCCTTTTGAGCGAGAAGTAAGTTCATAAATTTGAGAAAAGGGTACGAATGTTTTGATTTCTAATGTTTCTATTGTTTTTCTTTATTCCTACATGAGTCATGACAGTTTTTCTTACAGAGCCTTAAACTCCATTCAGCTTGCCATTTCTTTACTAGAATAAAGTGTTCCTTCCTCCCTTCTTGTCTAAAAAGAAAAAAAAATCTACTTTTAAGTTGTATTAAGAGCGGAAACATGCTTACACTTGGAGATTAAACTTTCACCAAATGTAGACATTCTTAAATCCAGGGTTAAAAACATTTCTTTTCTCATGTGTCTATGCATGAAATCTGCATTTTAATTCATTTTAACTATTTTATTTGTTTCTCTTTATATTATTTTATGTATTTTAAATGCTTCTTCCACTCCCCGCTGTAATGCTTTTATTTTATGTAAAGCACTTTGAATTGTTCTGAACATGAAATGTGCTATACAAATAAACTTGACTTGACTACAATGAGAATCAGCTGTTTTCCCCTGTTGAATTTTTCAGAAAGTTGCCTTCCTGTCCCAAAATGTCAGAAAATCTGGTTGCATCCACCAGGGGCCACTACAGAGCGGGATGCAAAAGAGTGTCAACACCTTGGTTAACACTCCCTGCCTGTTCAAGGCGGGAAAGAAGGACATAAAGAGTATGACCTAAAATATGACCTCTTGCTTGTCCATCAACAGATTTCGATTTAAGAGAATAGCAAACCTTTATAAGTATAACATCACCTCACTGTTTGGTATTCTGTGACATTTTAACAGGACTTTTCAGGTGCTACCCTGCTGCACTGCTCTCATTAGAACCAGCTGTACCTGTAGTAATGGTTCACAGAGACCAGTAAGTTTTAGATATCATCTTATGCCATAAACGCCAAGAGTAAAATGACAAGTTTCTTATTTCTAAGCCCCCAACATAAGGTTTTAACAGCTTCGCAGTGATAAAGCTTCAGCTGCAGCAACATTGAGATAAACCATTTTTCTCTACCTATTCGGCAGTGACTGCTCCACCTTCTTCCTGCTCTTTATTGTGTTTGGACGTAAAGAAGGTGGCAGACTGATAGTTAAACTGAAATTCACAACACGCGGACTGGATTTGGGCAGCTTTTTATTCACAAAAATAGGCTGATGAAGGCACGTTTGCTGGTTTGTATGTGCAGTACTGTGTAATTCAGAGTGTATAATTACGTGATATGATGAAACCACACATACACGCACAAAAATCGAGCACAAAGAAAGACCCCCACACATGGACAGACAGAAACAGACAGAGAGACGGACACATGGATCCATATATAATATATTCCTGTGTGTGTGTGTTAGTGTGTGTACGTGCAGACCCAAAAATGTGATGTGTGTATATGTGGAGTGTGTTATGTGTGTTACGTGTGTGCGATACCTGGCCAGCAGTGGTAACAGGCTCTGAGGCCTTTAATGGGATTTAGCCTGAGGCTGTTTTATTAAGATGTCGGCTTTCCCTGCTGCCTCTGCAGCTGACACCATTCCCCACTGATACCCCCCTCCCAACCAACCCTCACCCCCACTGCACACCAGCCTCCAAGCTGCACCCTTCCTCGTCCTCCCCCCCCGCATCACAAACTTCACCCCACGCAAATCCTCTCAATCGTCACCCCCACCGTCTCCCCTCGCCGCCCTGATGCCCCCTCTTCCAAACTGTTCCACACCCTTAAAACGACCCTGCCACCACCAAATACCCCTATCTCTATCCCCCCTCTCCTCACCCCATCCCTATGCTCTCCTGGGTCACTGCTGTTTTATTCATTTTATATTTGATGTGGGAGCTAATTATCTGTAATTGTCATGAAAAGATTCCATCCTGAAAAAACAGAAACAGAAAGATCCAACCCACATTTTCTCAGTTGAAGCTTTGAAGCTTTTATTTATTTGTTTACTTGTCGGTTTCTCTGCTCGCTGACATGATGTAATAAAAAGTGAGTGAAAACTCCTGTCTAGATCTATAAGAGGGTCAACAACCAAGTGGGACCCAGAGGCAAATCGAAGAGCGATGGAGTCGACTTCTCAAGCGAGCTCGGGAGTCTCCTCTCTCTAATCCTCTGTCAGTGAGCTCCACCTGAGCTGTGGTCTGATGATGTGACTCGGATAGCGCTCATGGATTCACAAATTTGCAGTTTCCCAGACTGATGTTGTTACAATTTGTTAATGCTTCCAGAAAGAAGCTCACACACTTAACCATCCAGTGGTTCTGGCCCTTTTCTCATCTCTGGAGTATGTGACTGGCAGCATTTCATACGTTTTGAATGGGTCTCTGAGTTCATGCATAAGTAGGAGGGTTTAGACAAAATTTCCTCTTTTTGATTGAATTGTAATACCAAAATGTCCTCTCTTAACTTCAATGCAATACATTAGTTTTGAATGTACAATATATAGAGGAGGTTGAAGTAAAAAAGTTGCTTGTTCCTAACAGTAGGTGATGTATAGCAGAATGTTTTATATGTTAAAAAATACAATATTTCATAACTTTGATGAATAAAACTGAAATAATGAAGTATTTGTTTCAAATCAGACAAAATGCAGTTTGGTATAATAAGGGTGGCCATAGACTGTTGATATTTCATAGACTAAAGAATTTTCTTGTACTACCAATAAGTTTCAATAAGTTTCTCTCATATAATTTCCATCTGTGTGTTATTTTCAATGTATTGGAGCTTAAATCAGTCTAAATTAAGGGGAACACTTTTGTCCCCTTTTTGTAAAACAACAAATTTAAAAGAAATACCTATTTTTTTTCAGTTTTATTGCTGTATTGACCCTTGTTCATTGTAGGCTACCATAATTGTAGAGAATTAATGTGAAATATACTGTTTGTAGAGGTGTTTATGGCACATTTTCAATGACAAAAAAAAGAGAGTACATTTTGAGACTTTAACTGACAATGACAATAACCGCCCAGAAGCTTATTCTAAGAATAAGGTCAGGAAATGGCTCATGAAAAAAAGTGAAATTCTTACACTGATTTCTGTTCACTCTCTTCAAAAACATACATGGTTTCATCCTTGTAACAACATTTCTTCTGCTACTACACTTCCTCTGGAAACATTTAGCCCGGATCCTTCCCCCTAAACGGAGCCGATAGCAGTGAACGTGTCTTACCCTGGACCTCTAGGCGCTTCCCCTGACTGCAGCCCCCGCAGGTGCTTACTTCCTGTGCTCCATACCCCCCAGCGCCCACCCTAAGGTCCCACCCCTGCAGACACTGGTGCAACTCTAAGAACATCGATGACAGTGTTTTGGCTTTGTACTCACGTTCTGCTGATAGTTGACATAGATTCTGCAAAGATATTCAAGGTGCTAATATGCTGGCCATTGATAGCAATTTTGTTTGATGCTGACTGCGTTCAACACGGTCTTTGGGTGCATATCTGCTAAAGCAATTCTTTGTCTGACTGGATGGTTGCTTGGAGGGAGATTTGATGCATACTGGAGAAGAGCGAGTGTGTGTTTTGATGGTTTTCATGCCTGTTAGTGTGTGTCTGTGTTGGTGTGTAACAAGAGTGTGTTTTCTTCCGGCCAGTCTTGAGTGCTTTTGCTGTTTTTCCCTGGCAGGCTGTTCTGATTGGCTGGCCCTGGGGAAAGGAGATATCATGTTTAGCCCCAAACCAACATGCATCCCTCATCCACCATCCTCTGCCGCCACGATTGTGAGTGTATGTGTTGTGTGTGTGTCTGTGTGAAAAAGAAAGCAAGAGAGAGTGTCAGAGGGAGGTCTGTGCGTTCAGGCGATCACACACTCTGCTCTTTCTGCTAAAGTGCTTCTCGTCTCCTTGGCAAAGACTGATGAGGTATGACATCACAGCACTTTGTTTTATCTTTAAAAGATGAGCAGGGAGCCCTTCACTTCCCCTTAATGAGGCCGAGGTGCCCACAAAATATATGGAAAGAGTGTGTGTGCATGTGTGCATGTCCACGCTCGCTCACATTCCGGCTCCTCATTTCTTTGCATGCAAGAGATGTGCATAGGTGTGAGTTTGCTTCTGGTTTTCTGCACACTCTCGCTAACACCCATTTTACCCATAACCCCTGGCGTTTCCTGTCCTGAAGCCATGTGTCAGACCTCATTGGCTACTGCATCAATAACACCGCACTCACTCAGCTCCCAACATCACATCCTACTGGCAACACTTACCGCAGATTCAACCGTTCATCTAGCTCTTTTCAACTCTGCAGCAGTGGTGATTGGGTCTGATTTTGGTTTTGTTTACACATCTGCCCCAGGTGTTAAACCACATGGACTGTGCCGCACTTCTCATGCGGATGATTTAAGCAGGCTTTCAGGATGAATTAAGATGACATTATTACTCCTGTTCTTTTATTAGTCTGTATTGTTTGCAGATATTAAGTTTCAACACACTTACACCCATTTCCCTCACCTGAATATACACTGACAGCTATTTATAAAAAAAAGCCCAAACAAAGACCATGAGTGGCAAAACACTGACAACTGAGTCCACTGTAAGATCAACAGTAAAACTGGGACTGAGACAGATGTGTGATGGTATTTTTCACATTTCAAGCACATTTAAATGCCTGAAACTTGCTAAATAATTGGTAAAAAGGTTTTCTAAGTAATAGGAATATTTTAAAGAAGTCCCAAATGTGACGCTGTGATCTATAGTGACACTTAGGACAAACTACAACACAAAAAAAGTGTCTTTTGTGGTTACTTAAATGATATTTACAGTTTTTTTCTTATGTTTTTGGAATGTTTTAGTTAATTTAATTGTATTTTATTCTCTGTTTCTGTGTTCTCTAAAATATTGTGTTGATTTAAATCTTGTTGTGTTGTCCTCCTTGTTGCTTTGTTTATTTAGAAATATTATTGTTTCTGTGAAATGTTGCCGTTCCTCCTGTAATGTGCTTGTTTTTGATGAAAATTAGATGTGTGCTTCGTGTGTTTCACAGCTCAGTGTCGGTATTTTATTTCATCATGATTGACATACAGTTCTTTGGCTGTGTTTTGTGACCTTTCACGTTATAATATTCCTATCTGAAAAAAACAACAACAAAAAAAAAACAAGCACAAAATAAATAATTAAAATATGATCAGCTGAGGACCACAACCCTGCACTGGTTTATTTTCCTGATAGAAGATTAATGCTGTGATGAATTCATGGGTCACACAAACACCGTCAGTTTTCATTAATACAAACAGCATTTACAGCACAATAAGATGAGTGAATCTGAGTGTTGTTTGAAGATACATTTTTCAAACTCAGTAAATAGATATTATTTATTAATTAATGTTTATTTGATAAGTACAGATACAATATGCATTGATTAACTGAAAATGCCGCAAAATATATATATATGTAATACAATAAAACAACATCTGATTTAAGCATCATAGACCGCAAATACTGATGTGCCACAGACGACTGAAGAATGAACACATCCATATTTTTTTTTATTTATTCATCAGAATAACATAATCAAGAAGCAGGGGGCGGTTAGTCTATTAGCGCGCATAAATTCAAACTGTGTCAACGACTTTTGGTGAAACACGCGCTGATTGAACATGCAGTTTATTCATGGAGACCTTGCAAGACTCAATTTTCAACTTCCTTACACCTCTAGAAATAAATTTGACTTTATAGCTTTGGTTTGGTGGGTGAAAAAAATGTGAAAAGTTTCTTTTCCTCCGCATGCCACTCTTCTTGTTTAAGCAGGATATAATCACACGCTAAGATTGACTGACTCACACATCACAGAGGGGGTTGTAAATAAGCCCCAGAAAACCCTGTAAAACACTGAAGGTTTTCTCTGCAGGTATGCTCAGATAACAACCGGAGAGAAACTGTTGCCCTTCGAGTATTTGTAGAATTAATTTTTATATCCTTGGATTCACACCTGCAGCCTTTTTGCGTCTGTAACATGTAACGTTGAACATGTAAGTATAAGCCCCCTCTTTAATGATTCTGGCTACCTCAATTGAAGAAACAGTTTAGTCAAATGTTTTACTAATCATGAGAAAAGGTAGCATAAATTGGCCAAAAAAAAAAATAGACAGCCTTGTCAAAAAAAAGAGAAGAAGTTGGCAGAGATGTGTGGTCCAAACACATCTTGCTACTAATCCTCATGGGAAGCTGGTGCACGCTGCTTTCCCTGATGTGTGTGCCATGTTGCCAGACGTGGCAGTAGCTGGCTAACGCGGCTGTGTGTGCGATTAACTAGCGTTAGCCGTCATTAGCCTCTGCGCACCAACGCAGCAGCAGACTGCAATTAACCCTCTAATCCGGGTAATCCGGCTAATCCACTAATGGAGCTAATCTGATAGACTGGAGAGAGGCTTTTCAATAGGCTTTCTCTGGGAGCACACACACATGTATACGCATGCGTGCACACAGCGGCACTGATTCTCTGTCTCCAGCTCTCAGACACATTTACACACAGTTTCTAACACACAGTTACAGCCAGTCCGGGTTAAATCCAGTGTGTCCACCACCAGTGAATTAAAGGAGTAGATCCATCCCCTAGACATCTCGCCCACAGCCATTAGTCAGCCCGGGGCCTCTGTCACACACTGACCAGGAGAACAGGAAGAAGTGGGGAATGGGCAAATAACAGGGAGGCTGATGGAGGGGAAACACAAGCCTCAAACTGATGTAATTTTAGTTCGAAGCCTGGTTCTGAGGTGGAGAAGTCAACTCCATCGCTCCTCATTTCGCCTCCGGGTCCCACTTGGTTGTTGACACATGCCATAACCTCATTTTGAGATCCTCAATGTATAATGTGTAGGCTACTTATGAGCAACATGCACTTGGTGCAGCCAAGAAGGGTTTTAGAATGTTGCGTTTGAAAGTGTGCAGCACAAATGAAAAGGTCTTATTGTTTAACTAACAACAAAATAATAAACATGGGATTAACCCGGGCATCTCGGCCCTTGCAAGGTGTCAAAAAGTAATTCAGAAGGGTCACAAAAAAAGTCAAATGTATTCCTGTAACAAAATTGTGCTTCTTTCTCCTGACTTTTCTGAAGGTTTAGCCCTGTTTTAACTGTTAATATAGGCTGGTTTCCGTTCACCACCTAAGAGGGAAACCACACCATTAGTTTCAAAGCTTACAGCCACACTAAAACCGTAAACCTCCTTTCTTTATTAGTCTTATTGCAACCATGATGGGGAGACTTGAATTTACCATGTTACTTTGCGTCCATCTTTGTATTTTTCTTATCATTATTCATTCAGTGAATTCATAAATCATATTTTTACGAGTGGTTCTTTTGCATTAGACTTTTGTCTCAAGGCTGCTGTATGTAGATGTTAACCATAACTATGAGCAGCTCTGTGTGCTTTCATGGTCCCCAGAGGGGAAAATACAGGTCATCATATTCCAGTCAACTTCTAATCAGGGGCCACAACTACTAATGTACAACATCAAAATAGAAAGAACAGTATCAGGAAAAGTGGTTTGTGTAACTCCACTGTCCTTTGCAACCACCATAGATGCTGTTAAAAACCCAAGTGGGGCAAATTCCTTCATGAACTCAATCACAGAACATGTAAGTGCAGTTATAGGTAGGAATAAATTTCAGTATAGCATCTGTTTGAAACTTTGATTACCACTAAGTGTCATTCTAAAGCAACAGAAACAGTTCAAAACAATTAGAAGTGAGACATAATTTGCAGCCTCTCAAGAAGCTTGTAGACGTTTCTGTTTCAGAAAGATCTTTTCTCTTTATGAAAAAACTTTTGGTAAAAAAAAAACAAAAAAAACTTGGTTTATGGAGGATCATCTGGAAGTTTACGTTTTCCATACTGAACAGAAGTGACTTACATCCACAACCGTCTGCTACGACAGAAATTCAAAGCTTAGATTAGGACACGCACAACAGGAAAGTTAAATGTGCTCTCTTGAAAGAACATCATTACATTACATATACACTAATAGTTGGTTCAGCATGATAATTAAAAATATTGTACATTTAACCATGAAATAGTTAGAGCTCAGAACTACAGTGGCCAGGACATGTAAAAAACAAAACTATAAACACAACAACATTTCGGAAACTGTTCAGAGAACACAAGAGCAAGGGGTGTAAAGATTACTCGATATGAATCTGGACCTGATTTTTAAAGGATTTAGCTGGTTTAGTTTTCTGAAATGTTTGTTTCTCACTTGTCTGCATGTTTTCTGCTCTTGTTGTGTCAGAAATTAGTTGGTCAAACAAATATGTTCACCATAACAGTCCTACAGCTGGGTTTGACATTGAGATGCGTTGCCGTCTTAAGATAAACTGAGAGCTGAATATTCAAGGAAAGGGTGACATCTTTTTGTGGAAAGTCACAAGAACTATTTTTCTCTTTGCATAAAAAAAAATGATGAGAACACCAGCAGTTTTAAGTCTTGAAAGCTAAAGGGCGGATCGGGCAAACTATTTTTTTTTCTCTTGACAGAGCTGAATTTTTCAGTTTGCTTTTCCTGTCCTAACCTCCCTCTGCATCACTTCCCAGTTTTCCTTTACTCTCCTCTCTCTTTTCCTTTGCTCTAATTGTGAAGATGTAACTTCGGAGCTGTTGAAGGAGCCAAGAGACATTTTGAAAGGCTGGTTGAAGGAAGATGGAGGTCGCCAGTCTGCCTCTGGCTTCAAACACTGACCTTGGCAGCTAATGATGCTAATCATGCTAACTGGACTAATGACATCTCTATAAATGTGTGTGTGAGTGTGTGTGTGTGCAAGTGTGTGAAAGCAAAACAAGAAGTAACGTCAACGAGTGAGTGCGTATGTACATGGGGATAAGAGTGTGTGAGGGGAGCATGTGAAAGTGTCATAATCAGAGCTGCTAACGCTAATGAGCTGGCCCTTTGAAGAGAACCGCCCGGCGAGGGCTCCACTCCTACTAACTCATTAGCTGACCTGAGGAGTGCCTGATTAGAATGCTTTTGATGAAAATTTCAAGGATTTTCCTTTAAAAAAAATAAAGAAAAAAAAGCGAAAAACTCCAAAATTTTGTGATGTGAGATAAATATTGCACTAGACTTTTTTCAGAGGGTGTGGGGGGTGGTTGCTGTTGATGGTAAAAGTGGGAGGTCATTTACTAAGAAGACTTCAAAGAGCCCTCTGAAGAGCTGTGGATGAGATTGATTTGCTGTTTTTATTGCAGATGAAATGTACAAATATGTTTAATGGGAGGAGAGAGCAGAAGAATGTTTCCTTTCCCTCTTCAAACACCCTCGCGTCAAACACACAAGCGCACACACTTACTGATCATGTGCACACCTTCATGCCCCTGTGGAAGTCAGCAGCTCCTTGTAAAAGTTCCACTGACATGAGAGGCAGCATTGGTAAATTAGTTTTCAGGAGAAAGCGAACAGGACAGGTTGCTCGGTGCCGAAACGCTGCTTTAAAGCTCAGACAGACTAGAAACATGGCGTGCAACGGCACAGCCACATCATCTTTGATTTCACAGCACAAGGAAGGAGTCTGGATCAAAGTAAGAAGATGCCATGCCTTCATGAGAGTGAAGGGAAATTATCTGCTGTACAACACAGTGACAGTAAAGTATTACAGCCTTTGGTATGTTGACCAAAGGAATCTGTTAACATCACGTTGTAATGTTCACTTTACGTTTAATTACATGAGCAAAAGCTGCAGCTTTTATCATCCTTAAGTACCTGTTAACACACCTGGTGAAGATGTAATGTGCCTCCATGTGGTATATTTTATACACACACATGATAATATATATTTATATATTATCATGTGTGTATTAGATCAAACCACAATCTTTTCCCAGCATTAACCAGGATGCTTTGGTGTTTAAAGCAAAGCAGAAAGTGAGCGATTATGAAAATTCAGCCCTTTTTTCTCCTGCCACTTCTGTAACAGTCAAATGTGGGCTTTTCTAAAGGTTGAAAAGCTGCACACACATGTATGTTACTGAAATATTGAGCTGTTCAGCATTTGTGGTTTCTACAAAGGATAAACAACAACATGGAAGGTACTGAGATTTTACACATCTATGGTTTGACATTGTCAGCTTGTGGTTTTTTTAAGATTATTAAAAGTGTTATCATGGCTATCATTAATGAAAGAAATGCCACTTCTGTCAGTTACAGTTTTGTTTGTGCACTCAGCTCAGCTCGAGTTGTTTGCCTGGGGATAGGCTCCAGCACCATGACCCTGAACTGGATTAAGGAGATATAGAAAACTGGTGGATGGAACTAAGCTTAAGAATGTGCTGTTTAATATGTAGTCTTAAGAGATGTACTTAAAACAAGTTCAGATAAATTTTTCAGTGACATTGGATTGTTGTATTGATCACACCATGCGGCGTGCTTAACTTATGATCAGGAGTTTGTCACATCATGTCAGAGGTCATAGTGGGTTCATGCTACACAGGTGATCTTCAGCAGGAGTCAAACACTACACGACTATAGAAAAGTAGCTCAGTGTGATTCAGTCTGTTTTTCTCACCTTGTTGTTGGAGGGAATTGGCAGTTCCTGTACACCGCTTGCTCAGTTTCCTGAGCAGACCATAGATTCTTCACCATGCTTTCCGTCATGTTTGTCATATGTTCTTTTCCTGGCTTCCCCGTCGTGTCTCCTGACCCGTCTCTTGCTCTCTCATTGGCTGAAGCTTCTCACTCACCAACTCCTCCCCCTTGACTGCCAGAGAATGTTAATTAAACTCGAAATTCATCTGAAGGCTGGAATGTCTCCGCAAACCTCACAAATCCTTTCTTCGTAGCATTTGCACATATCAATTGGTGCCCACCAACCTAACGTCTGAGTAATTTGTCTGCAACATGAAAATTAAGACTTGTGGTATGAGCTTAAGTTTGGAATTAAAAGCCTGTTAACCTACTTTTGTCGTATACCCACTTGTCTAGCTGTTCCTTTATTTGCCTTTGACTTACAAAAAAATATTTACCTCGTTGACCTTAAGAGATTCAGAATTTCGGGAAATGGAAGAAACAAAAATATTAGCTATTACCTAGCTATGAAAGCCTGTTTCATTCTGTTTGCATCCATTTTGACACAAGAGAAATGAGTAACACACAGATGAAGCTTTGGCAAAAGTTAAAAAAGTTTGATCCGATCCATCTAATTCTCTCTCTATCTTGCCACTTCTTTTTATGCTGTGGAATATGACATCACTCGTATGGTCAGATGATCTTTCTACTTCCTCTCTCACCAAGCAAATCAGTCCCTTTCTGTTCTTTTTTTATCTCACCTCTGTTATCACTCACTTCTGTCATTCCCCTTCCAGACCACGTGTCATTCATCCCACTTCCTCCCCAACGTCACCTTCTCCACTTGCCAAAAATGGCGGCTCAACAGAAACCCACCACCAGCATCTCTCTTATTATCTATCACTTCACGTCATTTGGAGCCTAACCACCATACTTTATTCAAACTTTTTCACAATAAACTTTGTTCTGATTATTTGTACACAAAAGGTTTTCTAATTATTGCACACAACAAAAAATTGTGTCAACCTGTCATTTAATCTCTTCTTATTGAAATGTTGCCCAACCTGCAAACCTAGTTTAACTATGTGTAAAGACTTGGCTGCCAAATGAGTTTTGTATTTACTTCGCATCTTAAGTTTCAGGTAAATTTTTTGGACGCTTGACTCCAGTTAGAAACCAAGACTAACTTCCCAAGAACTTTTGCGGACTGAATCTAGGGTTCTGTGATGTGAGGTGTATTCACATCTTTTTCTTGTGTGTGTGTGTTTTTGTCTGTCTTTGGCCTGTGCATGTGTTTCTTCTTTCTTTGTGTGTGTTTGAACTGGAGTAGTTTAGGCAGGCAGAGAGCTGGATCTCTCATAGTGAATTTGGACAGACTGGAGTCTGAGAGGCAGTTCAAAGACCACAGGCCCACAGGCGATAACCAACACTGAAACCACTCTGTGTGTGTGTTTTTGTATGCGTAAGGGTAAGTGAATGTCTGTTTGGTCTATGAGTGCCTGTTTTTGTCCTGACATGAGCGTTTTATTTGCTTGTATTTCAGTGAATGTGTGTGGTTTTGCCTAAATGGTGCATATCCTAATACGTGTTTATTTTAGAAGTATTTTTCTCCATATCCTTATATACATGTGAAAAAGAAATGAATAACATTAAAAATAAAAAACTATCTACACACACACACCCATGCAAGCACATATTGCATTGGCATGAGTATGCCATGTTTTACAGACACCCTCAACAGCTGTCCTGGGCTCTGACCCTGCTGTAAGTTATGCAGGAACACTGGCACCAAAAAAACACTAGATAATTAATTATAAAAATACTTCCTGCTAATTGTTGGGCTTTAATTAATGAGATAACCTTTGGAGAGTGGGAGAGGAAGGTGGAGGGGGAAATTATTCATGTCGTGTTTGCATATATGAATATGCAAAAGATAATTATCCCCTCTGAGGAGGGACAAAAAATGGCCCAATGTCTCTATCTGAAGCTCACTTACTGCCATGAACACGCACACACAAACACACACTTTCTCTTTACTCTTCTATCATCTGCAGTTGCTTTCTCTTTGTCTGTCACTCTCTGTCTATTTTTCTTTATCTCTTCAGCACGATCTGGTCTGATGATAGGTGGCTCTGAGCAATTCACAATATTAAATGGATAAGAGTTTTACTTTTGATGAATATCACGAATAGGGATATGACCTGTGGCTAATTCCGATCGGAAACGGCTCTGTTTTTTCAAGACTTCATCCCAAAAGTGTGGAGGCTGACATCTGTTACACGCAGACACACAGGTCAGTGTCAGACTGCCGTGTGTGTGTGACTTTGATGAACAGTTTTTGCTCTAAAGTTGTCAGTTAAAAAGCTACGAGAGGGAGGAGGTTTTAATAAATAACATTGTTTAAGGAAGGTAAAAGTGTGTAGAAGATTGTTCTGTTGTTAGGTTTTTTTTATACACAAAAATGTCAAGAGGTGCATTCAAATTTCCTGAGTATAGTCTTTTTTTTTTGTAATATCTGGACCATTCATATTCATCTGCTGAGCCTTGTTTTCTTTACTATGTAAACAGAAAAAGTAGGCCTAGTCCTTTCGGGCTTCAAACAGCAACTTATCATTACCATGCAGCTCATGCGAGGCTTTTATACTTTCATAATACTCACCGTGTCTCTTTATGGATATTTCAACTTTTTATTTTCACAGTTTTGAGATTATTTAAATCTTAATACCTTTGAAATTTTCCTTACTTTTACAAGAATATATAACACTCGCACCTTACAATCACAACCCAACCGATGTGACTCATTTGTGCAGTATGTGTTGTAAAATGTGACACCTGCTTGGAAATAACTGGACAAATTATTTGATTAACATACCTACAGTGGCGCAAAAAGTGGGTATGCACTATATGCGGCGCATAGGGGCGCTGCACTAGAGGGGGCGCCAAAGCGATGGGAGAAAAATAATTTTGAGTTGGCATTGATCATGATCATTAACAGAGGCACGTAACAGCAGCAGAAGACCACACCGGGTGCCGCTCCTGTCAGCTAACAACAGGAAACTGAGACTACAATTTACACAGGCTCGCCAGTACTGGGCAATAGAAGATTAGAAAAACTCTGCCTGGTGTGACGAGTCTCGATTTCAGTCGCAGTCGAATTAAATTAAATTTTGGGTAGTGCAGCTACCGGGTTAATTTGAATAACTGAAATTTACCCTTAAATTGACTCTTTTTACACAAAATGAGCTGCGCAAGCGCAGAAAATTGAATGCGCGTGGCGCTAATTGTTGAGGATGTGCACAAGGGATGCCCAAAACAAAATGGCAGCCGGGATAAACACATGTATCCATAATCAAAAGCAAGTGTATTTTTGCCCTAAAAATGAATTAATAGAATCATTGGACAGCAAGCAACACTTTGCATCCCTTTTTCTAGGTTTACATGAAGCTTTGTGACACAGTGAATCCTACAATGTTAAAAGTTATTTAGACCTAGTGTAGGACTGTCTAAGGGCTCAATGCTGGGACCACTGCTATTCATCACATGTATTCATTATACACTCACCGGCCACTTTAATAGGTACACCTGTTGAGTTGGTCGTTAACACAAACAGCTAATTGCTATTGGTGTTATATATAGTCGGTCATGCCGGTCTACATATCCCTCAGAAAGTAGGTAGTTGTGTCCCTGCATACCTGCAAATAGAAAAGTATAATAAAAAGTCACCCTAAATTTTTTAGATTAGCATTTTGATCAATGCCGTCTTACTTATTGAACATCATCAAATCAAATCAAATTTATTTATATAGCACATTTCATGTACAAACAATTCAAAGTGCTTTACATAAAATAAAAGCATTGCAGCAGGGAGTGTAAGAAGCATTAAAAATACATAAAAGAATATAAAAAGAAACAAATAAAATCATTTAAATGAATTTAAAAACAAGCAACAGTCTAGATAAGTTAAAAGATATTTCATGCATAGACACATGAGAACAGAAATGTCTTTAACCTGGATTTAAAAATGTCTACATTTGGTGAAAGTTTAATCTCCACTGGCAGTTTGTTCCACTTGTTTGCAGCATAACAGCTAAATGCTGCTTCTCCATGTTTAGTCTGGACTCTGGACTGGACCAGCTGACCTGAGTCCTTGGATCTAAGAGCTCTGCTGGGTTTATATTCTCTGAACATATCACAGATGTATTTTGGGCCTAAACCGTTCTGGGATTTGTAAACCATCAGCAGGCTTTTAAAATCTATTCTATGACTGACTGGAAGCCAGTGTAAAGATTTTAAAACTGGTGTGATGTGTTCAGATCTCTTAGTCCGAGTTAAAACTCCAGCAGCAGCGTTCTGGATGAGTTGCAGATGTTTAATGCTCTTTTTGGGAAGACCAGTCAAAGGAGCGTTACAGTAATGGAGTCTACTGGAGATGAATGCATGGATGAGTTTCTCTTGGTCTTTTTGGGAGAGGAAACCTTTAATTCTGTTGATGTTTCTGAGATGGTAAAAAGCTGCCTTGGTGTCAGCTTTGATGTGGCTGCTGAAAGTCAGATCTGAGTCTATCAACACTCCGAGGTTACCAACTTGGTCAGTGATTGTAAGGTCCCGAGTCTCAAGATATTTACCAACGCTGACCCTCTTCTCTTTGCTCCCAAACAGAATGATCTCAGTTTTGTCTTCATTTAATTGTAGAAAATTCTCTCTCATCCAGGTGTTTACTTCCTCCAGACACTGACACAGTACGTCTGCTGGGCTGCAGTCGTCCGGTGACAGAGACACATAAAGTTGTGTATCGTCTGCATAACTGTGATAATTGATGTTAAAATTCTGCAATATCTGACCCAAAGGGAGCATATACAAGTTAAACAGAAGAGGTCCAAGAATTGACCCCTGGGGGACTCCACAAGTCATGGCCACTCGCTCAGATTCATAGCTGCCAATTGTAACAAAATAACTCCGGCCTTCTAAGTAGGACCTGAACCAGTTAAGGACCGCTCCAGAAAGTCCAACCCAGTTTTCCAGCCTGTGCAACAGGATTCTGTGATCTACAGTACCAAACGCAGCGCTGAGGTCCAACAGAACCAGGACTGAAACATTACCAGAATCAGTATTCAACCTAATGTCGTTTAACACTTTGACCAGAGCTGTTTCAGTGCTGTGATGACGTCTGAAGCCTGATTGAAAGTTATCAAGACTTCCACTTTCATTCAGAAAGTCGTTGAGCTGGTTAAATACAACTTTCTCAATAATCTTAGATATAAAAGAGAGATTAGAGACAGGTCTGTAGTTGTTCATCATGCTCTATTGAAATCATGAATTTAGTGATGAAGAATATAAACGTATTAAGAAGTTTTTCACTGAGGTAAAAATAAAGGGAGAATTGTAGATACTTTTTCACAGACCTTTTCAAAATCTGACATCTTTTCACAGCTGCAAGAGCTAACCCTGGTCATTAGTCTGAGTTTATGTTTGACAGCCAATGAAATTCAAGATGCAATAAAAGTTGTATCATTTATATAATTTCATTACTTTATTCCTTATTTGATGATGTCCACTTTACATATCTTGTCATAATTTGCTCATTCGGCCACAAACCCATATGGTAATAGCTTTTGCATTTTTATGTTCATCTATCGTGCTTCTGGTTGTGTCACCTGCTCAGGCTTTACAACCATGAAATGTGGAAAAAAAAAAAACATTCTGGACAAACAGACTAGCGCAGCTCTTATGTGTTTTTCTGGCAACACTTGATTGTGCTTGTCATCTTTTGCTTGTCTCCCCCTGAGTTCCTATCAGCTCTGTTTTCTTTCCAAATGAATAAAGCCACCCTGCTATCATCCTAAAATATGTATTTCAGATCAGTTTCAATCTGTGGTAATTAGAGGAAGCAGAACATGTGAAAATGTGTATGTCAATTCTAGTTTTAAACTAGATTTTTATTAGTTTTCTTTATAAGATATGAACATACAAACATGATTTTTATTTTTGTTACTGCAGTTTACCCTGCGTGCTGGTATAATGTTTAAGAAAATAATAGGAACTCTTTCATAGTTCAGTCATGACTTAAACAAATGTCAGTCTGATGTCAGTTGATTCTACACAAACAGCTCCACTGCTGACACATCTCTCATAAAGTTACTTCAGAGTGAAATTCAAACAGTGGAGTCGGTTTCTGAGAAAGTCGCAAAAAGACTTTCTGTATACGCACCTATGTCGTTAATTTTTTCTGAGAACTGACTGATCCCTAAAGTTGATCCCTTATCTCAAAACCTAACTAGCAGCAGCATTAAATAAGTAAGAAGTGACCCAGCTTCATGATACTTTACAAGTCCAGAGCTGAACCAGAAGTCACTTCGCTAAGTCGCAAAACCTGCTTCATTGTACAGGCAACAGCTTTTATGCAAATGTTTGGCATGGTGATATTGTGGAATAGAGGTAGAAAAGTGTGAACTACAAATGAGGTGCCATCTGTGGCTTCTGTGGGTGGGAGAGCATAACTCTTTTCACTATGGATTTTGGTTTGATTAGTTACTCTGCACACCTTTCACCAGCACAAAAATCTATATGGCACACTGAAGGTAAGGAAAAGAAATCTAAAAGGAACAATATGTACCCCGTAACCTGATCCAAGTTAATGCCACAGACATCCTGAAATGTTACATTTCCAAGTTTTTCATTGACTGCATAGGTAACAAGGCCTTTTTTGTCTTAAAATAAATCATTTAACTGAAAAGATGTAATGTATGCAGTGGAGAATGTGCATTTTGGTCAACAGAGGACTTAACTATATTTTCAAACATCTCAATGTAATTAAGAAAATATAGTATACAATATAATATCTTAGTCATCACAGTATAACACAACTTTATGGGTGTATAAATCTACTGAGGAGTCGGTGACCCTGAAACATCTTTATGGCTTATTGGGTTTACAATTAGACCCTTCCCCTCTCTGAATGTGTGCAAGTCTTTGTTAGCGCAGCTACAGTATGTGTGTAAGCTGGTGTGCCATCGCTGCTAGCTTCTGGGCTGGAGTTTCCATTATGAATTCTGATCACAGACCGACTGACCTCTCCCAATGTGTGTTTGTGCGCGTGTATCAGACAACGTACCATGCATATCATATCCAGTGGCCACATTGATTCTTTAGGTTGGATGAGGAGAATAGTAGCTAATTGAATAGATGAATAATATATTTCTGAATAATAAATGAATGTTTTGTTCTGGTGCCTCTCAGCTAGAGATAGAAATTACCTCTCAGGTGGGAAGAACTGTGTGTGTGTGTTTGTGTGTGTGGACTCATTAACTTCAATACATTACCATACAGAACAGATAAGGTGCTATGTGATCAATGTCTATTGATACAGCAGACCATCGGACACTGAATGTATCGATCTCTGCAGGATAACTTACACATTGTTTTAAGGAGGCACACACACACACTGACAAACCACACTGACCTGCAGCTACTGTGGTGGTTTTGCATGCAGCACAAAGTTGGCATATTTAGATTAAAGCTCTCATGCCTTTGGGCATGCTAACCGATCTGAATGAGTGCATATGGTCCTAAGGATGCCTTCATCTCTTGATTTGCTTTTCTTCCTCTTCTGTTGTGTTGCCACCAAACCACAAACCCCGCCCATTGACTGGCAGCCACTCATCAATAAGACATAGACCAGTGTACCTCACTGACCTCGCCTCCCAGCTTCTCCATGCATGAACATTTCACACACACACAGATGCAGGCGTTGTTATAGAGGCTCCCATCCCAGGTGGGATTGATTAAGTTTTCATAGATGTCCTCAGGGCGAAACACTTAAGGGTTAACCAGCTTCCTCCAGCAGAATTAAAAGAGTTAAAAGTCTGCCCTATCTTTCCACACGTCCCTTTATTCTGGACTCACTTCAGTCTTTTTGTGTATTTGCCCAATGGCTAGCTGGAGAATCTACACTCTGAAGAGGAAAATGTAAAATCAAGCTTAGAACATGTGACAGTGTATGATTTCATACCATGATCAGATTTTGCTGGTAAGAAATGCAATGTTTTCA
Organism: Odontesthes bonariensis; assembly: GCF_027942865.1. Taxonomy (NCBI): domain Eukaryota; kingdom Metazoa; phylum Chordata; class Actinopteri; order Atheriniformes; family Atherinopsidae; genus Odontesthes; species Odontesthes bonariensis. The sequence goes on along the minus strand of NC_134529.1, from coordinate 7,643,606 downwards.
AATAATATTTTTGTGAAGATACATTTATTTTTTCTTTCCCGAGAGACTAAAATGAGACAGTGGAGGTGAATGGTGGTTATACAAAATGTGGGACAAAAACAGCAGATTTTTATACGGGTGCATTGTGATGCAAAATCAATACAGCCAGGCTTTCTTTTGGGATAAATATTTCTACCAAACCTAAAGCCTCATTCAGAAATTATTGATAGTACAATGGTGTATTGTAGTCTGTCCACAGATTCTGTGCGCGCTCTCATAAAATGCTGCATTTGAGGCATCTTTTGACTCTTCTTTAACAAGAAATGCACCAGTCGTGTGCCACCCTGGAGAACTATGATGAAAACGTAAAATAATTATGGTAAAAGCAATGTGCTTTGCTGCTGCAAATAAGACAAGGGAGGCTGCTTTGCAGCAATGTGTTAATAGTGTAAATTCAGAGGTTAATATATTCATTTTTCAGAATGCACTCTTCCGTTGGGTTTAAACATGAAAGCTGCATGTTAAAGCTCTTACACACTAGACTTAAATTATACAGTTAGATCTAATGCTACCACATTCTGAAAAAATATGTGAAAAACTTAATCTTTTGACCAAAGCTGAATTAAATAAATTTTAGCAGTTAAATATGCTCTTTGAAAAATAATACTCTAATGGGTTTTCCTATCAGGACCAAGCATTAACGCTGTAGCTTCATTACATTGTTTGGCATCATTTCTCATGTACAGCTCAACGGGTTTGCATCCCTCCGCTGAGAATCTGTATTGCTTGTTGGGAGAAGAAAAAATGAAAAAGTGGCCCTTCTTACAGCTGGTTTAAATCCTAAACTTTAATCATCATCTCCTTTGGAAAAGGTCATGTGTGCAGCGGGAGATACTACAGAGATCAGGCCACGTTATGATACAGCAACCAAATCACCAGAAAATATAGTGCCAATTTATGATTCTAAAAAATTAAATATGGATGGATGGATCATACAAATGCATCTAAATTGTCAAACCAGTGTTGGACTCAAGCAGGACAAAGTTATTTTCTTCTTGTTTTTCCAGTGATATCAACTCATTGGCATTTTTTTTTGTTCACATCTTTTAAAAAACCCTAAACGACCTGAATATTGAGCATACACATATTCTGATTAAATATGTCTGATGTACCTTCTTCAAGAGCAGATTGAGACCTTGAGATTTAATAAATATGCTATGATTTATTCAAGTCACTGTGGAGTACTTTAATAAATCAAGATTTCCTGTTATTTCCTCAACCTTGACCAAAACAACACCCTATGTCATTTGTGTAAACTGCTCTTACAACCTATGTTTATGTTTTAAAAAACTCAGCTTCCAAGGGTTATATGTGTGTGTGAAACCTCTGGCTGATGCACCACCCAGGCAGAATAGAAAAGGGTGTATTCTCACGCGCCAGAGATGTTTAAATGTTGTGAAAGATTGTAGTTTAACACAAAAAATGACTTTTTCACGAGTTAACCAGATACTTTTTAATGCCTGATATTTAACTTTGGTCCCCTGGAAATTATTTTACCAGGACAGAATGTTTTTAGAAACACATGTATTGGTTGTATTTTTTCATATGGACAAACAACCTTAAGGGATGTTTAAACAGGACAATTTGTTGACTTATAGAGGTCTACTGCTACAGTAGTCACTATCTGGATTTCAATGGCTGTTTTCGATTCACATTTGGAAAATGTGAATGAGACAAGTGAATGGAAATGGTAAAAATGAAAAATAGTAACACTAATGTGCAGAAAAGTGTATATGCTCACTTGAAGTTGTTTTTACCCATATAAAGAATATGCACATTAGGTAAAATTAAAACAACTTTATATTAAGTTAAAATTCATCAGATATGTTAAATGTTATATATTCTCAGATATAACATAATATCCCAAATTTTCTAAAAGATCAAAAGAATTCCTATAGAAGAAGTATCTTCATTTTCCTCTTGTGGAACTCCACTGTTATTGTTGTTTTTTCCTCCATGAGACACAAATGCGACTTAATTGTCAGACCAGTGTTGGAGTCAAGCAGGGCAGAGTTCTTTACTTTTTATTTAACCAGTGATATAACTGTATCAACTCACTGGCAACTACTTCTTCTCCTGAACTGCAACCAAAGATCAGTTCAGATTAGCTGTGCTACATTTTCACAACTGTGACCTATGTTTGTGATTTATGTGGAAATTTGTTGCAAACATAAAAGAAATTCTGTCCACTGTTCAATGATAATTTCAATGTGAGCATTTTTGTTTAGAACTTTTCCTTTTTATGTTAAAAGAACAAATATGTATTTTGCACGAGATTATGTTTCCATCGGGGTTAATTGTGTTGTGTCCACACTTAAACCTGCACAAAGGCAGCGTGATCTGATGCACAACACTTCCTGACAAACATGAATAAAAAATGTACTGACTTCAAAGGAAGCTGGCACACTTAAGGAGTGACAGAGATCCAGTGCAGATGTTATAATACTACCTCATGCTGCAGCATCTGCAGACTGCCTGACATCTTATTTAAAGCTTCCACAGCAAACAGGTTTACAATATGATCCTCTTTCATGTGAATTAGAATGCACTTGTAGATATATTTTTATATGGGATGCATTGTCCCATTGTTTCCATTCTTCTCACATTAAGGCTTGTGTAGTAAACAGCTGTTCTGTTCAGTTTTTGTAGAAATATAAATACATAATTGGTGAAGTAATAATGGCTGATATAACATGAATTCTTGTAGGTGAGTGAGGCAGATCATTGCTTCATACATGTTTAGAGGCTGTAAAGTGCTTTGTTTTGATTTGCAACAACGTATGAGTGCTTTCATTGTTTCCAGTCAAATCTGCAGATATCTAAAGTTGTATCCTGAACATGAGGTTGTAAAGCAGTGTCATTAAATCACTCAAATGATTTTGTGCTTTGATAACACAACAAATCCAATATTAGTCTTTCTGCTCATCACAGAATATGAATGTTCAACAATAACATTTAAAACCGATTCAGAGACTGAGAGTTTCTTCTGAGACATTTCACTCCCACAGCTTGTCAGGGGGAAGCTGACAGCGGCGTGTCGGAGGTGACAGGGTTGGGTTTCGAGAGGCCGATTCGGCGTTAACACATCTGTCAGTTGTGGGAAACCTCGTCGCACTGCTTTGACGGGCTGAATCCAGCCAGACATCCCAGACAGATGGCAGCAGACACACAGCTGGAACCTCACATCAGTCATCTGATACTTTTACTGACGATAAAAACAGGCCAGTGTCTGTCAGTGTGGTAATATCTCTAATTCAAGCTGTCCAGATAAACACATTAGTCCACAGAGCCCCAGTTTATTATTTGTTTTGGTCCTTAAAAAATAATGTGATAAATGATGTGAGTATTTACTATTGTGTACAATAAACTAATATTTGCTTTTACTATAATAGACCTAATATTTAACTATCTGTACTGTACATGGGCTTATCTTCACACCTGCTGTAGTTAAAGTTAATAACAGGGAATGATATATAAAAAGGATTGCAAAAGATTTGAGAGTTCTATGTCTATTACAGATGGTTCATATTGGTGTGTCATATGTATGATTGTTTATTTATTTTTTCAGTTTATTATTGATTACATTTTAGAGAGATCTAGAGTATAAAATTACTGTTTTAGCTTGCTGATAGAGCTCTTCCTGAGGATAGAAGGTGCTGTAAAACTAGATTTACTTATGTTGACATGAATCATTACAGTATAAAAGCGAAACTGTCTGCAAAACTTCATTTGTAGGCTCTGCATAACTACATGGCTGCTTCAATTCATTCCAAGGTTGAAGACCAAACTAATATATATAAAGAGGATTTGAGGGCGTCCTCTGGTACATATTAGTAGTGCTACAGGGCATTGATTTGTGCACTTTTAGAGAGACACATGCTAAGGTAGAGGGCATAAAACAAAGTAGCAGGGGGTTCACACCACTTATCAATCAACAACATTGCTTTAGAATTACATAAAAGAGAGAAGTAAGAGATAAGCTTGATTCAATCACATTTTGAGAAACTCGTAAATAATAGAGAAAAAAATATTACTGAAAATGTGTGCGCTGAAGCTGAGCTTTTCATACCTTTCTATGTAAAAGGTCCTCCTCTATGCAAACGTTTCATTACTAAGGTTAAAACATTCTAAACTAAAATTCCATCATAATTTTATATAAGTTTATAGCCTTATTTTTAGACATCTTCCTAAACTTTACTCCTTTAACTGATTTATACAGTATTTGTCTGTGTCCTTACTCTTGTTATATGAGACCATTTTTGATGAATTCATGTTGAATAATCTCAGAATAGTTTGTACATTATCTAAAAAACATTCAGATCTAAAGGTATTAGAATTTCAATGCATTTAATTTCATATTATTGTAACACTTGTTGAAGCTAAAACTGAAATATATATTTATTTTTCTTTTTAAATATTTTCAAATATCACATCTTCTAATGATCCATCAGTTAATCATGCCAGCATTAAACTATAGTACTAGTACTTCTATATATACTGTTCTGAATCCCTTCATTTGGGGCAGATTAGGTACAACTCAAATACATGTGCATTCCAAAAGTGAAATGATATGCACTAAGCCTGTTAGTGTCTGCTAAAATTAATATTCTGTAGTTGAGTTTGCTTGCATCATAATCCTCATGATACTTGTTTGCCAAACCCAAATGACACAGTAACCACAGCTAACTATAAAATGCAGTACTAATTCATGAATGTCACTGCTGCTTTTATTTTTGACATGCAGAAAAAAAGACACTCATGTCATGTTAGGAGACATATTTGAGTGTCAAGATCAGCATGTATAGATAGACAATATCTGACAGCCAAGTGATGAGTAAACCTCCCTCAAAGTGACCGAAGAATGGATATTTATTCTGTCCCGAGGTAGAGCACAAAATGTTCAAACAAAACAAACAAATGTATTGCACAGAGATCAGTATGTGGGAGCGGAATTAGGAAAATGAGTTTTTAAAACACATTGAACTGCATTACCACGTTCTACCCAACGAAATGGCCAATCAGGCCCGGCTGAGCAGGAGAGGGAAACGCAGAGACACAATGTGGCCTGGCAGCTTTTAGCAGCTGACACAGAGCGGGACTGACACACACAAACACACACACACAAACGGAAATGCAAAGAAACACAGGTGTGCACATGTACAATGCACATTCACATTAACACTGGGACACACACGGAATGACGCAGATGCGTAGTGACAGCCTCTCTCCTCTGGCTGGGAGTGGCAGGGCTGAAGCCCCCCAGGCAATGCTGCTGCTACTGGTATTAAAAAAAAAGAAAAAATAAGGATGCACATAACAATCCTTCCCATCAGCAAACCTTCCTCTATCTCTTCACTGACCTCCTACCTTTCCTCACTCACCTCTGCCCCTTGATGTTTAATATGTGTGTGCCTGGTTTCTGTTCGTACGATGCTAAATGGACGATGACTTCTGCCTCTGAGGATGCATGTGTCTGGTGTCAGCTGTAGTTCTGCAGCTTATGCGTGTGCGTATGTGTGTGTCGGTGTAGCTGGGGGAGCTGGTCGAAGGCCTGAGGCAAACGTCCCCAACGCTTGCTGGAGGGAAGTCAATAATCATTAGTTTTCCAGGTGAGAGATGCTCAGAGCGTGAACCATTGAGCTCTTTCAAAGCCTTCATGTCCGACAGCCAACTGTGTCACTATTTGTGTGCATAATATGTCTGTGTTTACAAAGCTATAATTGTATAACTTAATCAAACATGCCAACTCTTTCACAACTCTGGCCAGCACGTTAGTTTATATAGAAACATTTCTTTCTTCCTAATATCGAAACACTTTTCATGTGCAGCAGTTTTACAAGAAATAAGGTTTCAAGTACACAGGTAAAACACTTAAAAACTGTCCCATGTCAACACCTCAAGAGGTACTGTATGTGTGAGAATAAAAAGCACATATCATTTAACGGAATGAAACTAGCACTGGAAAAATACCCCGTGCATTTTAAAGCCAAATTTCCAACAAACTGTTAAAGCAAGATCAAAAAGACAAATTTCACGTTATCTAGTTTACTGTAGATCATGCAATAGAAGCTTGCAGAATTACATGTCTCTCGTACGTCGCTAAAAACAACTCAAATGACACTAACACTGGTGTCCTAGGTGTGTTTGAGTATCCTTGTAAGAGAAAATGCTTATATATGTCATTTTAGGAGTTTTATTTATAAAGTATTACAACAAATGTCATCTCAAGGCACTTCAAAGATGCAGTAAAATTCAAGCCCATTAAAATCCAATACTTTTTAATCCAATCATAATCCAATCAAATCTAATGAATTCAATTCCAATTAATCCAATTCATTCAAAGCCAAATAAAGAAAAAAAAATAGCTTAGCTAAGGAAACCAACAGAGTGCATTGAAACGTCTCTTTATTTCCAATCCCCCATCCTGATTATGCACGAGGTGACGGTGGAAAGAAAAAACTCAGGAACAGGAAGAAACCTCTGGCAGAACCAGACTCAGAAAGCCATGTGCCTCGACCGGCTGGGGGTTCAGAGGACAGCTTCCTGGATATATCCTTGCAGCTGGTTCCACAGAGAGGGGCCTGATAACTGAAGGCTCTGCCTCCCATTCTACTTTCAGAAACTCTTGCAAACAAAATAACTTGAAGTTGATCTAAATTTAACAGGGAGCCAGTTGAGAAAAGTTAAAACTGGAGAAACATGATCTCTCCACAGTCAAAACATTATATTATTGATATTAAAAACTAGGCTTCTATTACAATCTAATCACTTTACAAAGGTAATTATGTTTTAATTGCCTAAGAATGGCCCAATACTATGTCTTTGTGCATCAGGTCTTTATAAAAAGAAGAACGGTCATGTTACTACCACAAAAGGCACAAAGAAGAACAGTAATGTTCAGAGGGTGACAAAAAGGAAGAAAGTGGAGGAATAAGTGGCTGTAGGTACTATTTTGTGAGAAGTTTGCGGCTACACATTTGAGAAGCAGAGGATCATACTTATGCTATTCAAGAAACGGCGAGTGAGTCTGCCTCATCAAAGAAGCAGCGACAGGAAGAGGAGAATCGAATTCAGGAGAGGTGAAGGCAGAAAACAAAAATAAACATTGGTGTTGCTTTTCCCAGATGGAAATTGCTGGTGCTGAACAAAAGTCTTCGGAATGACACGAATATTTCTTGTTTTCTTCTTGACAGGTGATTTAGCCAACCGATGTAGAAGCAGGTTGCTGCTACAGTGGGTGGGTGCCTTTCCCATCTCTAACTTTGCTGCTCAGTGTCAGTAATTGTTACACACTGCTCCTTTAATGAACAACTGCTGAAAACAAACGTATTGCACTCACTGACATGGAGGGCAGCATTTTTCCTCAGATGTTTACAATTCCAAAAGTCGTTTGCTGGATGCTCGAGAACAATTTTACAACAGTAGGTATTCTCTATTAATGCAGTGACCATCAGTCCTTGCTAGTCTTGTTCTGATTTCAAGGAAGAAGTTAGTGAAATGTCTCACTTTGTAATATTTAATGCATTTTCAATGATATATAAAACTTTTTAATTTGCATTGTGTCCTAACTTTGTGTTTCAACTATCAAACATGAAAATCCTACTCTGATATAATGGCTATCGTTGTATACTGTTATTTGGACAGTAATATCAGCCTTGATGCAGCCGTGTAAACAGACACGTTGAAGTACGGAGGTAGCCAGATTTTCTTGTTCTCAGAACAGAATGACAGCCTTCAGCTCTTGCTCACTAAACCCTCTTTTAAGATGTTGTCAGAAGAACGTGAGTAAAAACCTGACTCATTAAGATGTAGGACGAAGCTACAGAGACGTGGAAATTATGCCCAACTTTAAAGGATATCTTTTGAGTTTCACTTTTAAAAAGCTTCAAGGCTGAGAACTGACTCATCCTTGGATAAATAACAACTTGGGGAAAACTTTCCGAACAGGACTTGCTTGATAATATTCGAGTCAATACAGCAATTAAGACATATTTCTTCTGAAGACAGTGTGTGATTCAGTTTGATCAACATAAGGTTTAGAATGAAACATTTTAAGAGTACATGGATGATGTTAAATTGTTGTGTGCAGTCGCATATCTAGCTGTGTTTAAGAGATAATATGAACTTATGTGGTATGAACTGATTTTCTTTTAACTGTTTAGCCGATTTGCAGATTCATCAAGAGTCTGTGGATGCTTGTGTGTATGGATCAAAAATGCTAAGTCTATGCAGCATCTCTATGACTCCCAGTGTACTTAGCTGCAGGTTAGTGGCTAGTACATGCCTTTATTACTCACAATACTTCCTTATGGCAGCCTCAAGGATCTCTGGCTATGTGCCCTGAGGCTACTTTTACATCCACAGCTCAAGCAACTATCTGGTGGAAACTTACTGATTTTTCAACAAACTGAGGCAACTCTTCGGATCTGAAAAAAGGTTGTCTAATTTACTGATTGTTTCTTCATTTGTGTCTGTCTGAGGTGAATTTTAGGTTAATATTGTATTGCAAAAGCTGTGTAAATATACCGTAGGTTGAACCCAAGTTTATCTTTCTCTTATGGAAAAAAAATGACTACTTTGCTTAGCTTAGTTGACCTCAGTCATCATAAAGAATATTGTTTTCGATCGTGATTTTCTTTTCAGGACGTCTGAAGATTCAGCATGTTTTCATCAATACTGTGTTCACCATGTTCTTGATGTAAGCAATGCATTACAATGGGCTTTTATTTATTCACTGAATCGCCTGAAAGCCACAGTGAGTGATAAAGAAGCTGGCTTTCACAAGTTTAACGTGTGTCCGTCTGCAACTGTTGATCTTTCTCTTTTCTTTGTCTTCTCTCCATATTGCTGATTTCCCCCCCCCCCCCCCCCCCCCCACACACACACACTTTATTTACATATTTCAAAACATACACAAATTTCGATTAAATATCTGTGACATTATGCAGAAAAACAGCAATTAAGTGGATGTCAACCAGCTATTGTACAATTTGTATGAACTTTTCTGAAAATTGGTCAATCGATTATGTATGTTTCCATCAACTACTGTTACACCAGTCAAACCAGCAGGAAAACAAGAAATGAACATGATGAGAAGCCTGATGACAAGAGGAACAGAGAACAGTGAAAATTGAGACTTTTGAACAACTAATGTGCCAATTATTACCCATTAGAAGAGTTCTGGTATGCCCTGAGTGCATTCACAGTCATAAAGTATCCACTGGACTCTTCTTTGACTAATTATTTCACACAAACACAGGATTTTGGTGAAGTATGGCATTACTGTATGTTGTTGGTGCAAGCGAATAGGCAAATCGCTCTGGGATTGATAAATCACTTACATATCAATCTATGCTAGAGGTTGTGTACCTGAAGGAACCACCAGGGGTTTAGATATAAAAACAGGGTGTATCAATGTACAGGTTTGTATTTTGTTTTTGCATGAGAGCTACAATAAGCTTTCAGTAAGCAAAGCACATTATTACCAAAGTAAGTAAAGGTTTAAAGGGATCATTTCCATACTGTGTCACCTATAAGACATCATGGACCAGAACTCGTGCTTTAAAATACCATAATTGAGTCAGTGTAAAGTACATCAAGTAGCCAGTCCGGTGTTCTGTAAGGAGAAATCTTTCATATATTCTTTGCACACTTAAGAAGCTCCTCCTTTGTTGTTTGTTCTCTCCCCTCCAAGAAAGTGCCTATAGTATCACATCACTGTTGGTAAAATAATTTTCATAGAAGTTCGCCTAATATTGAACTTGTGAAATGACTCATTTAAGGATATCAACGTTTCTCTGCATTGCTTTTATGGCTATGATTATAGACTTACCAAGTGGGTGATTGGTTCATTTAACCACAGGCAGGCACATTGATTTTTTCTCTTGACAAATGTATGATGTACAGTTAAAAAGCTTAAAGGGTCGCATTGAATCATCTCTGCATACTTCTTAATTCCCGAAGCGAGTCAGTCTTGTTGTTTATTTGGTCATGTTCAAGGTTTAATTTGCTCTTCACCACAGTCCCCACATTTAATCAGACTTTAACCACCATGACTCTGCATTCATGTTCTGTTTGGAGAATTAACAAGCTGAGTGTGTCTCAGTGTGTGAGCTTAAGTGCAGCTTGCATGCGTGTGGACCTCTGTCTGTGTGGTTGTGTGTGTGTGTGTGTGGGTAAGTGTCCATGAGAGTATGAGGTTGATTAGTCCAGGTTTTAATGTGGTGTGGTCGGCATAGCCTCAGGTCATGCAACAGGCCTATTGTGGGAGGCAGATCAGGAGAAAGAGGATGAAGCAAGAGACTTAAGAAGCGTGTGTGTGTGCGTGTATGTTAATGTGTCTAATTAAAAGCGTAGGGGATCATGCTCCAGCACTGAGCTCCAGCAGCCGCCTGACGCAGATATGACCTCAGGCCATGGTCTAACTCACACACACACACATACTCATAGTTACACTTACAAACCAACTAGAATACATGCATGCAAAGCAATGTACCGTCCCATATTAGACACAAATTAATACACAGGTGTTTCCGTGCACACCTCCACACTAACTCATATACCCATAACAACAAAAACACATGCACACCGGCACAAAACACACATCCACAGACCTGCTCAGATATAAAGAACTCTCACGCACGTGAACACAAACACAAAAATTTCTCAAAACTATTTAGTTCCTTTTCCTCCCCAAATGTTTTCACTCAGCATCCTTGAGCTGGAGTGTGACCAATGAATAGACAGAGCAAGGGCCGGAGGAAAATCCACTGGAAGGTTGTTTGAACTGAATAAATCTCTCAGTCGATATGTCATACCCACAGATTTGTGAGTACTGTTCGGAGACGCAGCAGTTCGTGTTGCTCTGACCGCTCTTGGAGTCACATTTCCCAAATTGCCTCATTTGAGGAGGCAGAGTTGAAAAGACAAGTGTAAAGCAGCTTAGTGCCGCAGACTTGGCAGATATTGGAGCTCATCCAAGCTTTATTGGGATATCACTAACATAAAATTCTCCCTACCCTATGTCAGCATTACATAATCTGATCTGGTCCGTACCTACTGTCGATAAAAACCGTCAGCCTGTTACCATATACATAAGAGTTGTTTATTTAACAACTGGCTGCTGGGAAACCTCCTATTCTTGATGCAACCAATCAGTCCTCATTATTTATTGTTAAAAAAGGAGTCCCCACCACTGTCAACAAGTTCTTTTTAAGGAGATATTGTTAAGTTTCTCTCAGCTACATAGTAAACTATTAGTCATACAATGTTGAAAATGTAAAAGCTGTTTCAAAATGTGCCTTCAAAACCGTTAGCAGCAACTTAACAGTGGCTTAAAAAAGGTTTAATAAAATGCGTTTCTGTTGCTTTTGTATATAAGAGTTGAGGTATTGAGGGACTTCAATTCTTATAATGTACCCATATTTGGGCTTTGATACATGTTTAAATGATACTCAAATTAGTGTACAATACGCTGGTCCATACAGAAATGATTATTGATCTGCATGATGACCTAATTGACCTAACCTGATAAGCTACATTATTAATGCTTACTTTGGGCCCTCCCGTCCTCTGCATTTCTTGTTTCTGGATATGATGTGCAAGGGAGGGGAAAGTGCAGCAATAATAACTCCTAAAGAACTTGCCTCCTTGCCATGCATCTCTCAAATAATCGCTTGTCAAGAGCTTCAGCCATCTATGCCTTTACTTTTAAATTTTCTAACCACATAACTTTCTTGTTAACACGATTAAAAAATAGGTTGTTATCGAATGCTACTTTTAAACGTTACGGCTCAGCCTTAATCGACCTTCCATCAGGGTTAGGGTTCTTCTATTATAATAATCCAATATAAGAGAAGAATGGGACAACATTCCTTTCTCAAAGATCCAGCAACTGGATGTCAAGACGTTTATTAGTGATATTAAAAGAAGAGGGGATGTCACACAGTGGTAAACATGGGCGAGTCACAGCTTTTTGAGATGTCAAATTCAAGATGAGGTTATATTTTTCAGTGAAGAGCTAAATGTGTCACTTTCACATTAAATGTTTTCTATGTTCTATTGTGAATAAAATTCTGATGTATGTGCTTTGCAAATCATTGTATTATATTTCCATTAATATTTCACACAGTGTCCCATCCTTTTTGGAACAGGGATTGCATGTCATAGTTCATCTCAATCTATCATAATATCCTCATCAGTGCACATGTGCCAAAATAGAAGCATTACAATAGTGAGGTTTGACTGAGAAAAATACAAGTTTGGGCCCAGAGTGCAGTAGCAGACATTATTATTTGAGATGTATTGCTGAGACCCTACATATCTGTGGTAGAAGAACTTTACTGTGGCACCTGCATTTTGAACAGCAGGAATAGGAGGATTCAAGCCTCGCTGCTGGGTCCACTGTCTGCCTCCAACACTTTGACAATCTTAGTGAGGGTGCAAATTCACACATAGATCTCCTTTGGCACCAAAGTTGTTGTGGAAAAACTTAAATAAAGTGGCACTGGGTATCCAACAATGGACTTTTGTGCATTTATTCCAGCAAAGTCTTACTAGCAGACATTCAACAATGTGAATGCCACAGAGGTAACTGCAACACAGATTTTCAGGATCACATTTAGCACAACAGTCAGAATGATTTCTGCAAAGTCACCGGAGATTTTATGCGTTTTCCCACTCCTAACACTGTTACTAAATCTTCTAATCAGACTATGAGTACGTGTATATGGAAGCAACACAGGTGACATGAATGCAATTTAGAACTTGTTTGGAACTTGATCAGCTTCAATTTTTGCACTCAATTTGAATACAGTGTAATCACCAGCAGAAAGGATGACGGCAACAAAGTCAGGATATGCTCAAACGAAGTAAACGTGTGGCGTCCTCTCTCACATTCTTTTCTCTGACCTGCAGTGGGAAAAGCCCTAATTTTCTGAGATGGAGTAATTAAAAACACACAGACTGAGTAGGAGTTTGGAGCAAGATACGCCATGACAATCTACATTAGAGTGTGTGTTTCTGTGTGTTCACTGCAAGGAAGAGGAAGACGGTGTTGTAGTAGGCGAGCGGGCTGGCGAGGGGAGGGTGGGGTGAGGTGGCAGAGAGGAGAGGGGAGGAGGGAGTAATATGGGTGTCAGGGTGCTAGCAGTCTGTCGCCCAAGGCTGTGACATTACTGCACTTCTGCTCTGCTTCAAAAGAACCAAATCTAACTGACGACTGCTGTGATGGCTCAGTGTGTGTGTGTATGTGTGTGTACGTGTGTATGAGCAGTACATACTGTATGTGTGTGTCTAAATCACACTTACTGTGATCTGAAATTGGGATAATGTGCTGTGACACATTGCCAAGTGGAAGACTTGAGACTGTATTACTCTACTAAACCAGCACCCAGGGCTGTGTGTGTGTGTGTGTGTGTGTGAGCCCTAACACAGACTGATGGATTGATTGACAGATAAACAGGTTGTGTATAGAAACCATGAGTGGATTCTGTATCGAGTTTCCAGTCTGTGTAAGCTGAGCAGTTTTTAGTGTCAATTGACAGGCTGAGTGTTATTGAGCTTTCAAAATCAGTTAGCAGCTCAGCTGATGGAAAACCTATAGAGCCTGAGTTAACTGGTTGGAGAGTTGCCAGAAAGGATAATGTAGTGGCTTTCATGATATTAGATAAACACAACAGTACCACAGAAGATCAAGGAGGCACAAGTTGACCACAAATTCTAACTTTTCTGGACATGGTTAAATGAAAACGAATTCAATTTTGAGCTTTTAGATTAAAAGAAATAACCATTTCGTCTTTTTGGGGCAATGAAAACATAAAGTAAGAGGGCTAAAATAAAAAATAAAAACCAAGTGAGTAAGATTATCCTTTAATCATAGAGTGAATCACGTTCACATATTGATTCTATTAAAGTATTAAAGATGTTACATGATGACTGCAGGATGTAAGGAAATCTTTATGAAGTGCAATAAAATGAGCACATGGTGGTGGGTGGATAGGCTCCAATTTTGAAATCTTTTAGCTGGGACTCTTGTTTGTCTCAAATATACGAGTAGTCATATATTTTACAAGACAATTTCCAGGAGCAGAGAAGCTACTGTATGTAAAATGCAAAGAATTGTTAAATATTCCTACTCGAACTGAAAGTAGCAAAAAAATATAATTTATCAAACGGTGGAACTGAGAAAAGTGTTTTTTAAAACTTGTTCATTCAGTTTTTTAAATTTAGTTGTCATTGAATGTTGCAAATATGTTGAAGCAGAGGCCCGTGTACCAGTGTGTTGCATCATTGCTGCTTTTCAGAACACTTTATGGAAACTGAGGAGAGCAATTACTGCAGTTTGAAAGATGAATGTTTTTTCCTTCTTGCTTCAAAAAGGAATCCAGCAATAGTTCAGATCCTTCTTTGTTCCATTTCTGTCCATATTGAGCCAAAGAATGTTCAGTGGGTAACAGCTCTGGACTGCAGGCGGTCTAGTTAAGCACCTGTTATAAAAGGTAAACATCAGTATTGATCATATTCAACTTCATGACAATCGCTCTCAGCAAAGCGGATAACATCACCTGATGGCAGAGGCCAATACTGAACTGCCGTCTCCTTGCTTTGTTCCATTGACTTCACCCTGTAACTGACAAGATTTATTCACACTAAAGTTTAGTGGGCATGCACCATGATAACATTGTTTGGGCCATGTATCGAGCTGACAATGGTTTAACAGGTTACAAATATTTTGTACCTTTTATTTTTATCATCTAAGGTGGAAATTCTTTAAAACTGTTCACTGTTACATTTTAGCCTGGCATTAAAGGGAATGATAAATGATCAAAATGATCAAAATAATCGATATTGGTAATATCTTTCATCGTTATCTTCGAATCAATTCATCATTAGTTTAGCATTGTTGTCCTGACAAAACCAAGAGCTTCTCTGAAGATGATTTCATGTGTCATACTTAAAAGGTAGTGAAGGAGAAATAAAACATATGCTCACTCAGGTTGGAGAAAAAAAACAGTCCTGAGAAGTGCTGATGACAGTTTACTCAAACTTAATACAGCATTAACCAAAATGTATCAAGTGGTCAGCCTAGTTGAACAGACTGCAGTCTGTGTGACCATTATTGTGCATTGCTGGACCTCTGTGTGAGCACAATCCTTGGCTATATAATCCAAAGTTTGTGAACCGCTGCCGTTACCCCCACAGACAGTACTTGATCCTATTTAGCCAGTATGAATCATATTTTTCACTCAACAGCTTTACCTGCAGCAATGTGTCCCAGAATCCCCCAGTGTTCCCTTTCTTGACTGTGAGCTCCAGAATATAGCTTCTGGACAGCTTCCCTCTGGCCTGTCTGAATGTTAAGTCATAGATATATGACTGAGTAACTTTATTCTTCAAGCATGTACTGTAAAGTCTTTTATCGTCCCTTTTGTGTTTTAGCATTTTATACATGTTGCTTGGTAACAGAAAAGTTTTGTCCTGCCCACAAAGATATTGCGCTGGTAAAAACTGATTTGACACACACAAACACACACACAGGGAGGCACTGGCAGGGTTATTAGCACTTCTAAGACACTTCCATGTCACTTTGCCATGATGCAGCTAACAGCCATGACGTGCTCTCTGCACATGCTTTTATCATATGAGTGTTTGCTTGTCTGCTACAGGGGTGCAGACGCAGCACTGTTGTAACTCGGGGTACAATTTTGTAGGTGTGTGTCAAAGTGTGTGTGCTTTTTGCACTCATGAAAGGGTGGTAATTTCACGCGTGGTCAGATGGTTGCATTTCAGCTTTAGCCTGGAGTGTAGCAGGAACTCCTTAACTGTTCAATGACTTTAGCTTGAGGCAAGGTCCGCCTACACACACACGCAAGCACACACACTTATAAAATTACACCCATCTACTTGTTCTGCTTCCATACCCACACACACGCACACAGGCTTTTGTTGCTGTAAGGTGTATGTAGTTGTTTTATGCCGGAAGGGAAGATCACTGCGTTGTCGGTTTGATAAAGCTACAACGTCCATCTCCTTCAAAGCGCACCGTGCTGATCTGATGTGAGGTGAGCGTGTTGATGGATTTGACGATTATGCTGCCCAGGGCACTGAGCAAGAAACACTTATGTTGCCACACTGTAAACCAGGAAAAAAGAAAGGAACTTGAATAACTTGATTAAAGAAGTTAAAAGGTGTGGGGTCTCCTGTCAGGGAAATCCAGACCTGCTGATATGAATTCTCCACTGGCCTCTTACGTGAAGCCATGACAGTGATTTCATCCAGTTTTAGTCAGTTATAGATGTTATTTTATGTGAAAAGATGAAAGGAAATTAAAAAGATATTGTTGTTCATATAAAAAACTGTTTCAGAGAACAAAACGCAGGGCAAAATCACCAGAAACCAGTAAGTTTTAACGAAAGAAGCGTGTTTGATGTGTTGTTCTTCACCTGAACTTCAATCAACAAATCTCAGCAAAATAACGCTTGTGGTCATAAGATGGAAAAGCAAAAATGTTTAATAAAGACCAGTTAGACGCTTATAATCCAGAAATAAATGCTGTCATAGAAAAATATGGTACTCAGCTGCTTTTGTGCATGAAATACAGAAGCTCTCTTCATCCAAAAAGGGAGTAAACATCCATGCTGCTAAACTTCAGCTCATAGATTTTTGTTAAAGATATAGAAAGTAAAGTAAACCTTTGATTACTTTAGTGCTGGTTTGCACCTTTGAGCAGAAGTGGAAATTGACTAGCACTTTATAGTAGCTACAGAAAATATGACAAATTATAGAGGCATACACACACATATATATACATATAGAAGAGTTTAGAAAAGTTTAATAAAAAGAGGATAGAAATAGGACTATGCATAAGTTTTATTTAAGTCTTGCCCATTCAGTTCGACACCTCCACAGCTGTTATCCTACCAGTCAACTAATGATATTCACCTGCTGTCCCAGCTGTAAATCCATCCCTTCAATCACCGCCGCTTCACTTGTCACTCACGTTGAAGGGCTGTGTAAAGAACTCTGTGGCATAATCCCTGACGTCGCCAGACAAAAGTGGAAACGTGAACCACTCACTTTTTTTATTTAAGAACAGGCAGCGACGAAAATACCTCTGGATGCAATTGCACAAGCCTACAACTAATCGGAGCAAATAACCTGAACCTGCGCTTATTTGAGAAACAGTGTTGGCACCGTCATTCAAAGCAGTTTGATTGTAAATAGATGGAAAAGCCAGACGCGTTTCATCAGAGCAAATTAGACTTGAGCCCTCAGAGTTTTTGGATTTGCTGGTTATCACCAATATGGAGGACCCGGCAACCTGACAGCATCTGACCTGTCATTCGGCTTTTCTTGATTGTTGTCACGATGACTATTTTGGCACAACGAAGGCCAGATTCACGTGGACACCATGCACCGTTCTGGAACCTATTTAGATTCAGACTGAGGGGATTAATGTCCACATTGGAAAGGTTAGATTACACGAGATTCAAGAGAGTAAGAACGCATTGTAAAAATGTTGTGGCATAAACTACTTAAAGTGTCAAGGAAGATGGTAAATTGGCAGACTTAAACTTCTCATTGATTAATATTTATTCATGGATTTCTCGATTCCAAGCAGAAAAATTCGGAAAATCAGCAGAATCTAAAACACGTTAATTGACTAAATAAACTGTTTAATGTATGAAAAGTGCTTTATAAATAAAGTTTGATTTGATTTGATTTATCAAAGCAACTAAAAGGCACTTCTGGAAGCACCACCTCCTATGACCTCAGGGCCCAAAATCCAACTGACTTTATACAGGACTGAATGCACACCTGATCTGCTTTTATCTATACCATAATAACATAAGTCAATCTACAGGCTACTCTCAACACAAACAAGTCAAATAGTTTGAAACTAGCCTAAATTCTAAGTTTTTTGTTGCGGTTTTGCTGTTGATTGCAAGCCGACAGAGTTGCATATTTAAATGTCCTTCTTCCCAGTCAGCCCAGCTTTTTTTTCTTCAACACGGGAAGAAACTCTGCACAGTTCCTGTATTTTCTTGTTTTAAAGCTGCATGTCTGTATGTAAAATGAGAATAGTCCGAGAAGAACTTAATAGAATTGCAGAACAAAGAAGACTATCCAATCAGTAAACCCATATTGCATAAAACATGCAATGGTGAGTGAGGGTTTCAAGGTTTTTGATTAACCTTGGTGCTCATCGGTAAACAGTATTCAAGTTGCATGCAGATGACATCGGCAGAATCCGGCGCTTACATAAAAATGATCCATTTGGTCTTCAAGGAAAGACTTAATTCCATACAGAAATATACAATTTCAAATGAATTTATTTCACCAATGTCCACCGTTGTTCTTGAAATAGGTGCAGAGGCCTTTTATATACTTCTGTATCTCAAATGGGTTTTGCAGTGTTGGTATTCACATCAAACTATGTTAAGTTAAATGGGGTAGGAGCATGTTTCTTTTCTAGTAATAAATCGGGTTCATCAGGTTGGAATGTTTTCAACTATTCTTTTCAGTTTGTAAATGGCTGATCTTTCTAAAAAAAAAAAAAAAATGCATGTAGGACTGGATTTATGATGGGAGATTGTCTCATCAATCATTTGAAATACACCAACGACTTGGTCATTCTGTCTCCTTATAGTGCTGGTTTACAACAGTTTCTCAGATTATGGCGAGCAGTACGTCATTCCATTGATATTGAAAATAATCTTGTCATGATCGCTAGAACTGACAAGGACCAGGCACGAAAACGTGCTTCGTTTTTTTTAGCAGACAAAGTGTTTGAAGTGGTGAACAAAGTAAGATATCTGGGTCATATAATGAGGAATGATTTATGCGAAGATGATGACATCTGTCAGTGTTATAGTAAATCAAAAATGAGAAAGTTACAGGTGGCCGTCTACCTCACAAGAGTGCAAACAAACTTGTGTAATCCACATGTTCAATTCAGATAATGTTCCTACTTTCCAGGCAGTATTGAGGAACTTTACATACAAATCATTATTAAATTATAATGGCCTTGACTGATCCAACTAGCGACACAAGGTATTTGTCTTGTATCTGGATTCACTGGAACAAGTGATTTAAGGACCTATATCACTGAGGAGTTTAGGATATGTGATGCTGTTTTTTTTTGTTATTTTATTGTTGTTCTTTTTATTTTGCCTATATGAACCTTGGTGTCTGAAATTAAAGTTGATGATGATGACTTTTCATGTTTTGCTTCAATGCCTACCTTAAAAAGTTCAACTTTTTCAGTGGAGAGAGACCACACAGTGTGCCAGAAAGTTAATTAAACAAATTAGCAAACGCTTCAATGAACTATTGGCTTGACAAAGTGGTGATACACACTTTACACTAAATTTTGTTGGATAGAAACACCTTGCAGATGGATATGAAGAGAGTTTTTTTTTGTCTCTGGTATGCACATTGCATTTACAGGTATCTCTCCTGTAAATGCAAGTCTCCCTCCCTGGCCAGGATTACAGGTCCGGCTCTATCAGTTTGTGTCAACTGCACCCCCAGCTGTTATAAGAGGCCTGGCTTTTTAATTAATCACGTTTTTATCAGAAGAAATGGGGTAAATACAAGTGAACTGACCACTTGTAAGGCAAAAAAGAATTGATTAGATTTATTACGTGACACTTACTTAGTGTCAAAGCCCTGATATAAAGGGCTGATGATTCAGTACCTTTTTTTGTTCCATTTTTAAAACATGTTGGAAGCTGAACAAGTTGGAGCCGAATGACACATTAACATAAAGGATCGAAACATATCTTCCACCACAGGTTGCATGGGGACAGAGCTAAAGAAAAAACTGCAGTTTTGAAACCATTTGAAAATTAGATGCATCTTGTGTTATGGGTTTGACACAAGAAGAGACACTGCAGATTCCTCCATATTTCTAAAGTCCATGTTTAAGTTAATTCTGTCCACTTCCTGTGCTTGACAAGCTGCTGTACATTTGCTAAGCTGGAGAGATGTCAGCGAGTCTGTAGATGGGCCCAACACTACTTAGCTGGAGGAAGAGGAGCCCTTCTGATCTCCAAGGATTACGATTTGTGTATATGTGTGGGTGTGTATGTGAGTTCAGGCCCTGGATGGCTTAAGATGGACTGTATATTAGAGTTGAATGTTAAGAGTCTCCGGAGTTTCACACCTTCCACCCCTCTAAAACGCAGCCAGCTAATGAGAGAGGGAGAGATGTGAAGAGGGCGAAAGAGAACGAGATGGAAAACACAGACAGCCTGTCTCCCCATCTCTGACGTATTGACATGCAGGCCATGTATGTATGTGTGTGTATGTGTGCGAGTTTGAGTGCATTTGTGCAGCAGTAGGCTGCTGGGTTAGAGGATAATTGCCAAACCGTTGGGACCTGAGCTCTGCCCGGCCTGTCAAAGCAGGCGTGACAAAACCTCCAATCAACCCTGCAGCAACCAGAGAAGGAGAGACAGAGAGAGATCATGATAAAAAGAGAAAAAGAAAGATGGAGGAAGAGATGGAGAAAGACAGGCAAACGAAGGAAGGCTAATTTTACCATTCTTCTTTTTTGAAAATAATACAATCCACATTCCCTGCATATATTTAGCAGCATGTTACTTTGTATGCAGATGCAGGAAACATCTCACACCTGTACTCTGGTTCTTGCTGTCTGTCTGCCTGTCTCTCTGTCTGACCTTGTCCAGTGGCTTTGGACCTTTCGACCAATTTCTGCCAAGGCTGGACAGACAAGGCTGAAGATCTGAGCCGTGATTGGACTACAGGGGTCGAAATGAGCCACTGTACAGACACCCATAACGGAATGCATGCTGTACATACACTAACGCATCTTTTTATGTAAAGGGAAAATGTGCAGCGATTTCGGAGAGCTCTTGTAGAAATGATATGAAAGAAAGAAAAAGGATTGTGCACATCCACAACTAGATCGATACAGTCATGAACTCACAAACTCACATTTACAGACCTACAATATGTGCACGCACTTACACAGACCCACACACACACACACACACACACACACATATTGCCTGTGGTAGAGAATGAATATTGTGGTTATTACTGTACTGCCGCTAGGCTGATGGTTTAGGGCTAGCCACAGCTTTCTCCATCCCTCAAACAAGCACATACACACACGTTCATGCAGAGGCACTTTCACACTTGTGTGCACGTACTCAAGTGCAGTGTAGACACACACAGGGTATGAATGTCACCCACTCTCTGGGGATGCGGGCGGTTTGCCTGACTCTGGGTTTCTTTTCAAAGTGCTGCAGGGGCAACCTAAAGACAGAGAAGAACTACTGGTATTGGTGGTTTTGTACAAAGAAATGTATTCAGTTACTTTCAGCTAAGTTGAATTTACAAGCTGCTGAATTTGAGTGTTTCAACAAGTTGAAGTGCCAACACTTCTGTAGTTCTGCTGCTTTTTTCAAATTAGTTGTTCGTTTGAGAAAATAATTTTAGGTTCAATTTGTGTCCAAAGGAAGCATTCACTTAATGTAGCAAACCAGAGAGAAAAGAATGAAGATGGATGGATACATTTCCTTTTTGTAAATATCTTCTGCCCTGAAATTAGAATTTTCCACAAAGATAAGAACCAGTCAGGCTCACTTTGACTTTACCCAGAGGTAAAGGGCTCCAGGTTTCACTCTCAATTTTAGCACCATTTGTTTTGGTCTGAGACTTTGTTGATCTAGTGTGCCATCCCATGATTTTCTAAGGTTTTATCTTTCTGATATATTGCGTAATATCTCATTCATATTAAAGAGCTGGAGATAAATTATATAGGAGCTGGAGAGTGTCCCTGATTGTTTAGCTTTTACATACACTTATCACTTGACTATGTTTCCCATGACTGTGACTGTGGATTGGCTCTCAGAGTGCCCGTAGACCATGGGCCAGACACATAAAACTGTGTGTAGATTCATGCCAAAAACTGTGTGTACACACAAAGGCAGTAATGTGCATATCTTTTGTGTGCACTCTTTTCATAAGGTTGGTAAAACCATGGGTACATATGGTTCTCTTTGAAAAATCTCAGTTATTATTAAACTATACGTGCATGCTTGAACCTGATTTCATCCTCCACTTTTAACCACAAATCAATGCAGACACTCCCCTACTACAATAACTAAATATACATAGACAGATAACAAAAGCAACAGGAAAGAGACACACACATCAGTGAATTATAGTAAAAGGAAATCTATCTTATTTGATAATCCAAGTTCTGTTAACAGAAAAAAAACCTCTTGAATTAAAAAATTAACAAGCGATCATCTCTGTAGGTTCAGAGCAAAGGACCCTGCAGAAATGAAATTACTGAATTATTACCAAAACTAATCAGCTTGCACATCACATCAGGGTTACGGCAGAGGACTGACAACTCCTGTTTAATCTGCAGTGGCTGAATGCACAATCTGTGCAGTACACAGTTTTACTTGGATATGATCGGGGGAAGACACAGATGGAGCATGATAATTATGTTTGTTGCTTACTCAAAGAGCCTATGAGACAAGCTTGTCCCAGAAAATCAGAAAAATGTTGGAATATTTGTTTTCTTGGTTAAATCTCATTAGAAAAGTTTCCCACAGCCGTTCCAGACAACATAGGGCTGCAGTAGTGCCCACAGTTACTGTGAACATGAGTATGTTGTGAAAACTGATGATTTAAATAACCCAAATAAAAAATATTTATTGCTATCAAACTGAGCAAAATCTTTATTTCATGACAAATAATGTGGCCTCTTTTAAAGTTTCCACCTCACTCCACGGTTATGTCACCTTAAAAACATTTAAGAGCGGCATTAGAATTGTATGCATGGTCTGAACAATGTGTGAGGTACACACACTTTCACCACACATTCTTCTTTTATACATACCAGTTTGTGTACAGGAAAAGATGTACACATGCTTTTTGTATGTACGCATCATTTGTGCTTCCAACCACAAAGGAGAGCAGAATGACATGTACTTGATTTCCCGGTCAGATTGGAACTGATTAGTGCATCAGACCAGTTGCAAATGCACAATAGATGTACGTTATCACAATATTAATGTGTTTTCAATATAATTCTTAGTAATTTGACAAAAACAACACTTTTACTGGCAAATAATTCATTGTGAATTTAAGAGTAGTGATTAGAACAGCTTTATAAGACAATCAAGTGTGGGATTTGTTTAAGCAAGAAAAACAGGAAGTCAAGTTTTTGTCTCCATGAGACCAGACAAACTTTCATAGCTGATTACATATTTGGATTTGTACTGCTTTAGTGAAACACCTATCTATATTTTGTAGCTAGGGTGCAGTCCAAGAAATCATAAACTGGATATTGCCAGTAAAGTTAGTTTGTACATCCAATTTATTTAGCTTTGTTGCTTTTAAAAGCTGTTAAAACCTGGCTTGTGGGCCACAAAATAAAATGGAAACTATAGTTCATAAAGATCTGGGTTTTATTGGAGTTTTTAAAAAAGTGTGAATCTAAAAGATTCAATGCAAAGTAAAGCATGGTGATCTCTATTTGAAAAAAGTATTGAACCCACCTTAAGCCTTGGCAGTATGCTTTCAACCAGCACCTTTACAGGGGCAGACAGTTATACTCATTAGAATAACGAAGCCCATGGATCCAAAGACTCCAGGATTAGCACTGCGAGGCCAGCAGGTAGAGAGCATAGAAAGAATATAAGGAACATATTCAGTGTGAGCACAAAAATACAAAAAGTCCACCAGCAGGAAATCCAAAACTTCTATAATGTCTAATATTTCTTTTTTTTAAGTTGTGGATACACATCACTTTTTATGATAAGATGTTTTTCCATTTCACGTTCGGCTGTCAGTATTATAAGTCATGGAGAAAAGGGCGGAAACGACAGACAAGCACCAGCTCAAGATACCGAACACAGGTAATATTTCTCTGGTGTCTCTTTCAGTGACATGCAAACTCAACTTTTCAGACTTCTGATCTCACAGTCTATCACCTGTACGTCACATGTTGCAGACAATCTGACATCACTGCAGATTCGTCAAAAATTTTAAAAGTATGGAATTGGTAAACTGTAAATCAAACTTTTTTTCCTCGTGCAGTGGTGGTTGGGAAGAATTGTGCAATTTCAATTAGGTGAGTTTGTTTTCGTTGGCTGAAAATGTGATCACATGGAGGCTGTATATGTTTGCGTGGACCGAGGTCACCTTCCTCCCCCTTTCACCCTGGGAGTGTGTGTTCAGAGGGAGTCGGTGCTGAGGGGATCTGGGGTGAATACAGAGTGGAGCCTCACTGGGAATAAGCTGTCAGATGAAACACTGAGGAACTACTGAGAGACACAAAAAGAGAGAAGTGAGTGAGTGAGTGTGTGTGCATATAGGTGTGTGTGTGTGTGTGTGTGTGTGTGTGTGTGTGATTAGTTGTGTTACCATGAGTTGTAATATCCCATATGTGCTTATTCTTTGTTGTGCATATCCACGTCTTTGTGTCCCTCATGTGTGCATGGAAATATGTATGTGAATGTAGGTGTTTCTATGCCATGTGTGCATGGAAATATGTACACATCTGTGTCTGTATGTTGGTTTGTGCATGTTTTTGTGCACTGTGTCCAGGGCAGCACTAGTTGAAAGGGAATGCCCTCACTCTCTACACAGACTGACTTAGGATTCTCTTTGGCCCACACGTTGGACTCTCAGTCCAGGCGCACACGCACAAACACTCATTCATTTAATATCTACCTCTTAAGCATCTACTACTTCACACACGTGAACTAGATGCTCACACCCTCCCAAGCTGAACCATGCACTCTTGAACCTTGTTTCTTTGAGCTTGTGTGAGTTCAGTTGGTTTTGAGGACGGAGGAGCCTTTATAAGCAGTGTATAGACACAAAGTACTTCTAGAAGTCTGAAACTAACACAGACCAGCATTTTAAAAGCGGAGAAGTGGGATGAAGAGGAGGTATGTAATCTCGCTCAGCGATTAATACAGCGTTGCTTTGACTGTAACATTTTTTAGAGGAGTGTAATCACAATCGACAATCTTATGATTGTCATCTCAGATCTGTTGTTTCTGCAGCTGACGTTGAAAGCTGGATGCATCTTAAATCAGTTCAAAAGAATTGAGCTTCTCAAATCTGTTTCCTCCTTCAATGAGATGATGGAATCAAATTTGGCATTAAATCTTTAAGAAAACGTCTCATGATAGTAATATTATTTAAATTGTTACAGCAGACCTGGAAACAAACAGTTGATAAGTGCATTTTATCTTACCTGATTGCAGTCCCAAAATCTTGCTACCACAAGTCTTTTCTGCAACAAGCTATCAACAACACACACGTCTATCTGGCAAAATCAAACGTTAGCTCTTTGAGTGACTCTTTTTCTAAATCCGTTCCTTTGCATTTTTTGTAGACATATCACACGATTCACCTGATTTCAAAGCATATTTAGGATGAATATTGGGAATAAATTCAGAAGAAAAGCTTAAATCAGATCACAAAACATGTCCGCTGTCCGTCCCTAATGTGCTGCGTGGACAGAGATAAAAGAAGCTTTCATGTTTCCTGCCCTAGCCACTTGAGATAGCCTATCTAAATCTAATATAAATGGAAGAAATTGATGCTTTTGGCAGATATAACATTAATTTCTTTCATAAATTAGTCATTTGTTAATGATCTGCGCTCTTATTAAGTTTTATTTAGAAATGACTTTCTATTTTTATATCTGAAAGAGTCTTTGTGTCACCAGAGTTTGTCCTGCTTTATATGCAGCTTTCTTCCTTCCTGCATTAGTCAAGCTGATATGTCAGCTGCAAAACAGAAAGTGTTATTTTATACATGTGAAATCCCATAAACTGTGATTCAAATCCTTGTTTTCTTTTGTGAATGCAATGTGTTTAGAGTTCCACTGTCACAGTGTTTTTGCAGTAAGTTTGTGAGGCACAACTGAAACTGCACTGTCAGGAACTTGTTGGTTATTAACTGCTCACAGATGTGGGAAACGGAGGAAGAAGTATGGTAATAGCACGACGATGAGAAAACGTGCACATGTGTCCCTCAGGTAAAAACAGGGGAACATGGAATCAAATCTGAGCCAACATCCTGAGATTGTTCCTGTTGATAAATTGATATCATTAAATATAAATGCAGAGTGTTTCATTCCTGATGCCGTGGGCTTGGAGCGTCGAACAGGACTGCTTTGAATCCAAGGCTGGAAATTTCCCCCAAATCATCAAATCTGACAACAAAGGAAAACTCAAATAGACTGCCTTAATGAGTTAAACACACACACGCGCACGCACACACAAACACACACACACACACACACACACTTGTTCATGATCTAATGAGTCTTTCAACCATGTTCCTTATCCATCTGTCTTCTCCCGACACACAAAACACACACGCACACACACACACACACTTTTTGTGTGATCAATTCACATCAAACACTAACTCATTTAAATATTCATATAAGGTGTTAGAAGATGGTTGGTTGGTCTCTCCTTCTTTCTCTGTGTTTCTCTTTCTCTCTCCAGGTATATTAATAATTCCCCCTGTCTATCCACCACACAGAGTTGGAGGTTTTTCCCTTCAGACAAAGTTTCTAGAAGTTACTATAAATTAATAAGAGTGTGTTCTCTGTGAAGCCGGCAGCTTTGAACCCCGCGTATTGATCTTGCAGGTGAGTTGGCTGTGCCGGATCACGACTTCAAACAGAATCCAGTGTTCCTGTGGAGAGGCCGGCCCAGCCAAGAACAATACCCATATTACCCCTCCATATGACCGGTCCAATCTGAGAGCTGTGGGGTGGAGTGGTGGGACAGCGAGGAAGTGCAGACATGTGATTGAGATGGTTAAGATGGCTGAGTTGGGATTTTGATCAAAATGTCGGGCGGAAGAGAGGTGGAAAGTGAGATCATGTGGATATTGGATTTGATGGAGATTGAATTAATCACAGAGAACTTCC
Source organism: Odontesthes bonariensis (assembly GCF_027942865.1). Taxonomy (NCBI): domain Eukaryota; kingdom Metazoa; phylum Chordata; class Actinopteri; order Atheriniformes; family Atherinopsidae; genus Odontesthes; species Odontesthes bonariensis. Next base: position 7,616,614 of record NC_134529.1, on the reverse strand, counting down.
AGGTGGACAGGCTGATACTGAAGCTGGATGTGGTCTTAAATCTGATGGATATCACACAGATTGGACTATTATGGATGAAAAATTAAGTTGGTAAACTGTATGAACTGGTAGATGTCATAAGAATTGCCTCAACCTAAAAGTACATCAATACTTTAACATTTATGCTTATCACATATTCTCTTGTCATTTCCTTTTGTAAAACATGGGACGATAGGAAAAGGCATTTTTCATAAGGAGAATAGGGTCATGTTGATCGTATGAAAGCAAACATTTGCAACTGATTTCTTGCTGTGTAACATTCTCCAGTCTCAAGTGGTGGGCTAGTTCTTCTGTTTGCTAAACTTTTTTAATAAATGCCAACATGGCAGGACATACATACGAGGACCTGGCTTTTCCACTCACAGCAGCACATCTCACACATCTGTCGCACTGACATCTGTCCCACCTCAAACAAGGGCAGGTAGGAACCAAAGTCACATTCTGTATTACACTGTAATAAAAACTGAAATATCTCCTTGTTTTGATAGAGAAGAACATAATAAACATATTTGCTTCATGAATTACAACAACCCCAAAATGTAATGTGTTTAATACGTATGATTAGAGATTTGTTTAGAGTAATATTAATTTAATTTGCGAAAGAGAAACAAGAAAAAAAGAAGACAAAAAAGAAAAGATTTAATATAAAAATGGGTCTAGTTTGCAGACTCAGGGTTTCTGTCTGATCTGGTGAGGTTTAGCTGTAACAGTAAAGGAAGAAAATGCTTGCTTTTAAATCTCTAGCATTATTCAATCTATTAGATCTAATGAATTCAGTGAAGAGCGGGAGTGTGGTTTCTGCCAGGAAGGTGAAGAACTTTGATGGTGGTAAGTAGCAGTTTGCTGCCTAACTGCAGTGAAACATAGCTTTATTTTTCTGGCATATTAACTTCAAGTAAAAGTGTTGTTTTTGTGTTCATCCAGCAAGTATAAAGACAAAAAAAATCTGCATTTTAAAATGCGAAAGTTTTAAATTTAAAATCCAAATCAAGGCTTTTGTAGATACACTCAAATAACGTTCAGCAAATTCTATCTGGTAATAGTAAACACAGGCCCAGAAACGACAGCAGTGGAATACCTAAGCTGCAAATCATTTTTATAATGTACTTAATAATAATAATATAATATAATAATATTTCATTTAAAATCTGAAGTGTAACACTGGCAGAGTAATACACTGTTAAACCTCCAGGATGAACATTTTCTTAGAAACATTTAGCTTCGTGTTTGGGATGCTCGTGTTTCTGGGCATCCAGATATTGAACATCTGGATACAACTATACTGTTTAAAGTGCAATAGCCAAAGCAGTATTTTTTTGATAAAAATGATCTTATCCAACATTTAGAAAATGTGAAAAATGAAAGGGTTCCAGGCATATAAATCCATATGCACACAACCATTATGTCATGATGAGCTTTTTGTCTTTGTTGAGTCCTATAAGAGGATGTGTGAATGTGTCTGTGTGTGTATGAGAGTGTGAGTCAGAGAGAGGCTGTGTAAGTGCTGATTAGCGATTAGCAGGTCTTGATGCTGACGGCAGAGCTGATCAGTATTTCCCTTTGTGTCAGAGCTTTAGGGAACAAATCCCAACATTAACCCGGCTCTCATCTGCCTGGCGGAGCGCTAGCAGCAGCCCGCCAGCCATAGGCCAAACATCCAGCTACACCACAAGCTAAGGCATGTGAATCCTCCTCAAACGGTACCTCATTGTTGTCTCGTTTCAAATCAAAATCATATTTGATCATTAAAGAGCATCTAATACCACTCTCAGAATCAAAGTTGATGGGCTGTGACATGCAGTGTTTAATAGAAAGTCTAAAGTCTGTCATAATCCACTCGACAAAAATGACATTTAAGTAGTTCCCCTTGAGGGAGACGTATTTGGATTGCTATAGTTGCACATTAAAAAAAAGTATGTGTAAAGCAATAAATGGATCAAAATGTTTCCTTTAAGAGCTGACGTGTGCCTCACAAGACGGTGGAGGAACCCTAACGCACAACTGTTCAGCTTTTGGTAATAATTCCTATAGTGAGCACACAAGGCGCATTACTAAATGTCAGTGGGTGTAGAGCTGAGACCTATAAGATCACCCCAATGAGCTGACATG